>NC_134648.1:10144305-10450805 GCF_030463565.1 Pelecanus crispus
GGGCGGGGAGCGGGGCCGGGACTGGCGGCGACGTGAGCCCTTTGTCGACGAAGCTGCCTTCCGCGCCGCAGCCGGAGGGGCCGCGCCGCCGCCGCTGAGGCGCACCGGCACCGCGTCCTCCGGCCGCGGCGGGCGCCCCGGGCAGAGCCGCCCGGCAGCATGCGGTGCCCCCCGCGCCTCCGCCGCCGCCGCCGCCTCCCTGCGCAGCCGCTGCTCTAGAGCCCGGCGCGGCGGGGCCATGGGCAGCGCCGCCCGCTGAGCCGCGGCGGGGCCGTGCGAGGCGCGGGGATGTGGCGGCGGGCGGCGGGCGGCGGGCGGAGCGGGGCGCGCCCCGCGGGGCCCGGCGGAGCGCCCGGCACCGCGCCCCCGCGCAGCGGCCCGCCGTCGGGCGGCCGAGCGGGCCTGGCCGGGGCCGCCGTGCTGCTGGCGGCGATCGCCGCCCTCCTGCCCAGCGCCCGGGCCGAGGCGGGTAAGGAGCGCGGGGGGGACGCGGCGGGGGGCGCGGGCGGCGCGGCGGGGGGCGCGGGCGGCGCGGCGGGGGGCGCCGCCGCCTGCGGAACGGCCTCACCTGCGGCAGCGGCCCCGGCCCCGGCCCCGGCCCCGGCCCGCCTGAGGCGGAGGGGCTGAGCGCCAGGGCACCCCGTGCCCCGCGGCGCTGCGAGCGGCGGGAAGCCCCGGCTCTTCCTCATTGTCCCCTGCCTCCTGTGGCCGCTCTCCGAGCGGAGGCTCGGCTGTGGAGCGGCGCGCTCGGGTCTCTGCCTTCTCCCGTAGGCAGCCTGCGCCGCGATCGCCTCCCTGCTCTCCCCGGCTAACGCGGCAGTAACGACAGCTCTGCCGCTGGGACAGGCTGGCTGGATTAGCTCTTGTTCCTCGCAGAGGAAGAGGGACGGGCAGAGGCTTTTGTTAAACCGCAGGATCATTTCCAGTGACTCCGTGTGTGTGTGGCGGCGCGGAGGGGAGGGTGAGGAGGGGTTAGGAGGGGGCAAGCTCTGCTGAGAGCCCAGCGCTACACCTCAACTGCGGCGCAGCGCTCCACCGATTTCTGGGTTATGTTTTTCCTATTTCCCTTGACTTTTTGAGTCAGGTGGTATTCTGCGCTCTCCCGACTTCTTACAGCAGCCGATATACTCGGTGACCTCAATGTAGAAGTGATTACTGCTGCCAGTAGTTATTGTATGTGCCAGATACAGATGCCAAATACAATTCTAAGGCTGTGCTAAAATAATAGAGAGAGGCTGGAATTGATAGATGGCTAGAATAATCCCATGGATTTAAGAAAAGAGCAGGGAAGTGGATCCACATTTCACAGCTGCTAACGTGAATGCACAGTAATCATATACAATTGATGTCAGTTTTACAGCCATGATATAATAAGGTTTCTCCTTTGCAGGTTGTAGGTTGGTGGAACAGTGCCTCGTACTTCATGACTTGTTCTGAACGTGTAAATACTGCGGTTTGATTTAGCTCTGTAATTGACCCGTGATCAGAGGAATGGCTAATTTTTTACCTGTGCTTGACAATTCAGTCTGGGTTTTACATGCACTCTCGCGCCACGTCTAAATTATGAAACGTATCTTCGCTCAGAGGTAGCCAGCCTCTCAGAGCTGAATTTTAAAAGCCGAGGTATTTCTGACAGTGCAACAAGACACCTCTTTGCACTTGATCACTAGACTCAAGAGTAGAATGAAAAGCACTAATATTCTGTTTCTTCCTTTGTGGTCTGTATGTCTTTATGACACAGCCATTATAGCACTTTTAAGTGAGGAAATCCAATAGAGTTAAAAAATACATTTGTAGGTATCTTGTAGCCTACAGCTTGCAAAAAAAGAGGTGACAAGCTACAACAGTGCCAAGCCAAAGTATATAATGATAGTGTGCATACCACACGTGGTGAAAAATCCTGTCACCAATAGGCACTACCTGGGAATTTTAGACGATCAGGTAGTTACGTTAAGGTACTTAATCTGTTGTAGTTAAGAGCTTTGAGCATTACAGCTGAGATTGCAAGTAAAACTTTATTAGTCCTATGCAGCGTTTATCATTAGTTATGATTGTTAAAGCGCATAAATTGGGTGTCAATCAACACAGAAAGCTCCATCTCCCACTGAGATACTGAAATACTCTCTCCCATTAGAGTCAGGGGCAAACACGTACTAGAGCCAGATTTTCAGTCAAGAACATCAGTTTTGTCTAAGAAGGTTAACTTCTGTATGTTTACAAAGGGCAGTCGACATGTAATTCTGGATTTCTGTTAAGCAAATATGCTTTCACTGATTTCTCTGATTATTACCGTAATGTATTTGCTTCGTACAGCAGGGCTACTGCCACGAAGCCTGGCTGGCGTCACGTGGCGGATTAAACACTGGGAAGAGCATTTGTCATGCGCCATTTTTACCATAGCTTTCTCCACTGGGGAACATTTGCATCTATGGGAAAATTACGTCTGTTCGTACATACACACTCACAGATAATTACTTGGTTCTTCTGTTGGGTTTATGTGCAACACGGCATCGCTGTGTATGAAGACGAAGCAGGGAACTCGGGGCATGGAGGGTAAAGAGAGAAGTTTTACTCTGGTGCTAGTGCTTCAGAAGACAATTCAAAAGTTTCCTGTTCCCTGAGATGATTTTTAATAGCTGTGGTAACAATATTGCCTTCGAGCTCAATAAAAATTCAACACCAAGGGACGAGATTTCCCTGAAAAGAGATCCTGACAGGATGAGGCATTGGGCTACCAGGCGTTGGGAGCAGGGAGATTGGTTATCTCTGTGTTAGGGGCTCAGAACCAGACCTCGGGTCAGTGCCTCGGGACACTTTCACCACCGATAGATTTCAAATAGCGGATGAGAAGCTTTATTTTTAGTTTTAGAAGTATTTTATGCTTCTTTAGCTGGATACATACAAAACTGCTCAGTGAGATGCAGAGTTAATCATTAATTTCCACAATATGTCATCCCCAGGACCACCGCTTGAATTCAGGTTGAAAATAAAATTACATTGTCCACCAGAATCAGAAGCACATAACTGTGATTTCTGATGGATTATAGAATGAGTGCAAAAATTCAGTCAAACTGAATGTGTCTTGCAAGAAAGGAAAAAGTAATGAGCCAGAAAACGAAAGAGGGAATGTGCAGTTTTGGGTTGATCCTACCGTGCTCCAGCCAGGTAAAACTCCCTCGTGAACCAGAGGCGTGAACTGTGGGCAACCATTTTCCTTGGGGGAAGAAGAGAGAGGCAGTTTCTGAAATGGGTGTGACTTTGAAAGGCAGCTATTGAAAGCTGATCTGGTCTCGGTGGACCATCTCTCAGCCGGTAAATACACACGGCTCTGTTGTTTGAGTAAAACAGAGGAGAAGGCACGTTGCTCCCAGCTGTGTTGCCCATGAGCTTAATCAACTGATCAGAGGGGCTGCAGTGGGGGGCCGGGGAAATAAAGTTCTAAGAAACCTTAAGATATGCCTTTTACATTTTCCATCATCCTTTATGCTTGTTTGTGTAGCCTGTTTGAATGATAAACTTGTCAGGGAAAGGTCCATTTCTTCCTGTGTTTGCTGAACACTAGCACAGTGAGATCTCACCTTAATTAACAATGATTTTGAAAACAATAACGACACCTCCAGCGCAGTGGCTGCTTCTCGCAGCTGGAGCTTTGATTGAACAACTCGGAGAGTGCTCCATGCCAGCTGCTAAATTGCCAGTCCCACCTCCTACAGACCATGGCTCTCGATGGATGGCAGCTACCTGAGCACTGACTCAATGCCTCTCAGCTCCTGAAACTCCACAAAAAGCACCAGAACTGGCACATCTGGAACGATACGGGTCAGTGTTCCCATTGCCAAAGGAGCAGCCGCAGGCGTGAGGGCTGCAAGCCCTTTCCTGGATCCAGCTCCATGTTGAGGAAATTGGTGAGGACATGGAAAAAGGCACTCTACACCTCCAGTCGTTGCTCTCCAGAATTACCAATCCAGCATTTTAGGAAATTAATAGTTTCAGGTTGGTCCCGTTCCTCTTTTAATGCTCTGATTATCTCAACAGAACAAAGTATGTGCAGGTATCTCAGATACCCTGTGAAAGAACAGTCAAAAGTTCAAATTCTGACTCATTTTATTCAAAACAGAACAGGAATCTACAGCATGGGCTGAAAGCTTAGGCCACCAGGAGCATGCAAAAAGATGCTTCTTTGGGAGGGTTTGAGGATTTGATGAGTACACTTGGTATAGATCCACCAGTCACAAGTTACCTTCTTCCACTACATTCCTGGATCTGAGTTATTCCCCACATTAGCGGATAATAAATAATCTGGTTTTAGTGTTTATAGAGATACAGGATACTTTAAATTCATATCTACTGAAGCAGCTTTGATGAAACTGTTCTCTGTAGATTAAGGTAAGCAACTGGTATCTCAAATGATGTTGAAGGGTGTCTGGTTTTTGCCTGTAAGGAATGCTGACTGGCTGTTTGAGACCTACGGTTAGAGAAGAATTTTTAAATCTTATTTTCAGTCATGTTCAGTCATCCAGTAGTGTATTGGATTTGTTGCATACTCCTAATCGTCACTGCACTATTTTCTGAAACCTTTTACACTTGCTTGAGGTCAGCCTGATGAACAAGAGGAAGGGGACTGTGAGTAATTTTCTGTTTATGGCATTTCCTTAGTCATGTGGGAATGGTTGTTTCTGCTGAAGTAAATGCTGATGGTATTTACATATGAATTTAGGCTTCAATGTCCAAACATGTCAACATTTCATTAAAAAAGAGCATTTCAGTGGTTATTTACTCTTTTAACTCCCTTCTGCCGAGTCCAAGGAAGGAACTACTGCACTTACTGAACTAATCTGCGTTTACTGCTAATCCTGAGGGCCACGGGTAAGACGCTGTGTTCCCACTAGCAAGGTGGGATAGCACTGGTGGGCTTTGGACATAGGGCATTTCTCAGCTAAAACATCCCACAGAAAGACATTCCCAGTGAGGGTGTTTAGTTAAAGGAAGTACAGGATACAGGAAAACAATTTCTGTACATCTCACACAGAGCAATTTGCTGCTGAAGTAGTTGTAGTATTCTTGGCACAGCTGGTCTTTGTGCCTGAGATTGCCTCTCAAATATTAAGGGTCAAGTTCGTGAAGAAAAGGCAAACACGTCTTCTAGAAATTAGTTTTAAAAAATTCAAGGAAATCACACTTGTATACTTGAGTTGAAGGCGTGCAGGAGTTTTCCTACCAAAAGAAAAAGAACAGAAAAAAAAAATCCAGGTAAAATAGATTGGGTCAGAGCATGGCAGATAGCGCTATACCTGCCTGAGTGAGAGAGGTGCTCGTTCAGAGACTGCCTTCGGGAAGGGGAGAGCACAGCCGTATAAAGGACCAGAGATGAGGAACTTGCACCACTGTAGCCTGGGTGAGACATCTCCTTTCTCTGCAGCCTCCTCTGAGACTGTCTCTGGGCTCGTACTAGGCTAAATTATCCTTTATCCACTGTTCGGACAAGCAGCTTCATTTTGTGGCCCTTGTCACCAGAGCGTTTGAGACTTCTGTAGTCGTGGCTGGATCACATATGTAAAAGATAGGAAAGACTTATTTTTACAGTTAATGGTCTCATCCGTGATCACTCTCACACTGTCGTCTTCATTCACAGTTTGAGGCTAGGTTGGCAGCTCCAAGAGGAGTTGAGCAGAAGATGGGCAACCGCTGTGAACTTTCTCTTTCAGATGTTAGTGAAGCCTAAACCCTCACACCCATAAATTGCTTAGTAATACCTCGCTCATTCTCTTCCTGTCCTGCCTAAAACCCAAATACCCAAAAACCAGGAATCCACAGTAAAGATTTTTAGATTCCATAAATTAATCCTCAGAGTTTATCAAGAGACTAATGAAATAATGTTTCAAAAAGAGCCAGCAGGCTCTTCCCTTCTCCCTCCTTAAACATAACTTTCAATAGTTTTAGATTTGGAAAGGTCTGTGACAAAAGATCTGGAATGGAAAAAGAAGCAAAGAAGAGCAAAGTCCAGGCTTTGAGCTGACATTTTAGTGTCAGTCCTACATACATGCAGCGGGCTATAAAGGGAACATCTGCATCTCCTAACTGTTGTCACAAGAAGAAAGGCCAGTAATGTTCAGTAAGTCTGAAATGGAGATACGATGCCAATAGGTGTCTGAAGTGCATCTCTGACCGCAGATGATGCTCTTAAGAGCCTCTCAGCAGCAGCTATAACTGACTCACTTTGACTACTCCCTTTTAAAAAGAGGAGTTATTGCAGAAAATGGAAAGTCTGAAGATGTAAGTTCTATGGACCCCTTTTGGGTGAAAAGAAATTATTATATTGTTATTAAAATAACAATTACTTTTGCAGGTGTGAGGTATATACAGTGTGTATAGCACCATGTAACACACATAATATTTCTGTTTGATCTTGAGGTTAAATCAGTGAAAATTCCTTTCTGGATTCTGGGAGCAGGAGGAAGGAAGAAAGGAAGGAAAAATGAAAGAACATTCAAAGATAGAAAAAATAAAAATCTAGACTTAGAAGACAGTGCCTGTTTCCACATTTTCTCCAACACACATTGCTGTAGATTTGAAACTGTCTACAATACCTTGTCTATCATTTTAGCATCTGTTAGCAATATACCAGTGTTGGTCTTCTAAAGGGAAATAGCCTGGTTGATTCCTAATGACTTGGAATAGGAAGAATACATGGGAGAAATTAGAGGAAAAACTATGCAAGAGTGTAAACACAGAATGTAAGTGTTCTGGGCATATTCTCCAGGTTTCAGGTATTATCATCAGGTTTGATGCATCAGTTGGGGAAGCAGCAGTAGCTCTTCTTTTGAAACTTCTCCTGAATTGCCTTCATGTGTATGCATTTTCCTTGAGACTAAAAAGTCTCTGTGTTGAATGTAGTGATTTTGGTTGCTCTCTAGGAAAGTCTTTGTACACGATATACCTACTGATGTGTTTTCCTAAGTGCTCATGCAGATGGGTGGTGATAAAAAATTCCTGAAGCAAGCCAATATAAATTAAAATCTATTCATATACCAGGTAATAAAAACCCAACAGAACTATCCTGCATCACTCTACTGTTTAGTGATATGATAATCTCACTGCAGTGTCTTTAGCTGAAAATAAGTAAGAAGTCTTTAAATAAATTGGTGACCTGTGTTTGAGAGGTGTGGATTTTTTAAATTAAACCTTATATAGCTACTAGCTAGGATAACAAAAGAAGATTGTTATATAAATATGTGTAACTCACAGAGACAGATTTTTTAAGTGTTAGTAAGTCAAAAGAAAGGCTAAACACTTAAATGCATGGAAATTAAAATGTCAAAAAACAGATTCCAAAGGAATGGGAAACAAAGATGTATTAGTTTTCTGTGGTATTTCTTAAACAATGAAATAACTGAGGCCAGCAAAATATGTCAGCAACCAATGCAAACATGGTAAGAAAAGAGTTGAAACTGGAAGTTTATCCTTGCGAACAGTTTGTTACCAAATAGTTGTTCTTTGTTTTGAGAATAAAAAAAGTGACTTAGATTATATGATGTTGTTCGTCACTGAAGTTCTGAAAAGCTGATTTAAAAGAAAGCATTACAGACTTGCCTAGTTCTTTGTGTAGTTTTCTTTTAATCTGAATAGTAGCTTTGGCAGATAAATGTATCAGTGATGAAAATTTGGATTTTTGTAGGGGTCATGGATAGTTAAGAAAGGGAATGCATTTTTACAGTTTTCTATCATTGCAGTACCTCTTTGATGTGAGGTCTTTAAACTGAAATTTTTAGGGGTAATTTTAAGAAATCCTTAAAACTGATGGGTTTTGTTTTATTTAGCATATTCTGGTCTCACCTTCCATGATACTGTAATTTTAAAAATGCTTCTCTGATCTTGTGGTAAAACATCTTGGCTGAATGATTTTAAGACCAATACAGGCTTGATTGTTGTAGCGGTTCAGTATTCTCAGCTAGGTTTGTCTGAATTTCTTGATGCTCACCAACTCGGAAAGTCTCAAACTCTATTTTTTTTTGTACTGAGTGTAGCTGCTGAATTAGATATTCACATAAAAGCAGACTTGAAAAAAACTGTCCATTGTTGACTGGCAGTCCATAAACATACTTGAAATTGCCCAGCTTTTGCTCAGAGCAGTTTGTAACAGAGATGTTTTCAAAGCTGCAACCTGCTGAATTTATCAATACGTTTCCCTATGCCAGGTTTGATATCCAAAATTCATTGCTATTTAAAAAGAAAAGTTTGACTTATTGGAGAATTAGTGCTTGGGCTCTAAATTGGCTACAGGCAGTGGTTTTTTGCTAGGCAAATAAATGGGAGCGTTGATTAGACATTTTATGGGGTGCTGTTTGTGGCTCTACTGCTATTTAAAAAAAGCACTATTTTCGATACCTACCTTTTATTTTCCTTGGCTAATGAAACACCTATAAAAAGCTTATGGAGTCCTGTCACATAATTAATGTGAAATTATTCAGTTATTTTCAAAAGGAATTTTACCAGATTGTCACCTGCCAAGAGCTCTGAGACACCTTTATGTTTTACTGAGAAGCCATATACAAAAATCCTCTTGACCAGCTTGGGCTGTTCCTGAGCACATGCAGCATTTCCTCTGGTCATCTCACATCCAAAAGAATAGTGCAGGTTGGAGAAGGGTAGTGCTTGGCCATAAGAAGGAGTACAGAACATGGAAAAAATTGTGTTGGTAAAAGATTTCTAGGCATTTACGTCACAAAAGAGTCCATGGTATCGAATTTATCTTTGCGTAAGGTGGGCCATAAGATTTCTCTTTGGTTTAGTGACCGATACAAATGTGGCAGCTCTGGGTAACCTTTGAAATACCATGTGATCCTAATTAAAATTTTTCAGGGGCTGAGCAGTTCACCACAATTATTGGTGAAGTGCGTTACTATCATGTTTGGAAATGTATATAGTTTCAAAACTGAGTTTGTCCCACTGTGTTTTCTAGCTACCCTATCTACCCAACTGAAGAGCTCCAAAATCTCTTTTCCATGCATAGCTACTTGTACACTGTGATCAAGTCATGCCTTTCGCTTTGAGTTCTCAGATGGTTCAATCAAAGGCATATTTTCCATGTCTTTCGTCATTCTTGTGAGTCCTCTTTTGAAGTCTTGCCAAGTCTGATGTCCCTCTGGAACTGCAGCCTCCAGAGCTGGTCTGGTATTCCTGGTTCATCAGGAACAGGCATCAACATCAGTGTCAGATGTATTATAATTTTGTTGTTGTAGTGCTGATCTCCCCGTATGTAAAAATTGAATTAAAGGTACTCCTGTAGGAGTTCCCATTGATCTGATTATTCACGTCTGCTTCCAAGATTTATTTTTTTTTTTTTTAGAGTAAGTCTACTCTGCAGACTTTGGTATAATCGAGAGAAGCAAGATTAACAACCCCCGAAGCTACAATGCTTCTCCTACTTGTGGAAGCTGCAGTCTGCCTAGTAGACATAACCCTTCATCATTGTTCCCCTCTGTAGACACTCTTATCCTGTGAAATTGGTCTATAGTCTTTATTTCCAGATATGTGATCTGATACTTGACTGCATCAGCCTGCCTGCTTCATTGTTCATCACCTTTCCAGTCGTTATCCAAGAACTTTTATCAGAGATAGTTTTGACTTCCTCCAGGTTACTGATAAAAATATTGAGTGCAAGGCTGAGAATCAGTCCCCACGGGAGTCTATTAGAAGCATTGCTGCTCAATTTAATCATTTAAAATCTATTGCATATGCACCATATTAATTTTATATTTTATTAATCAAATCGTGCAATATAAAGTCAAATGCCTCGTTGAAATCTAAGAATATTAGATCGAATTTGTAATCTGATAGAAATATAAAATTAATTTAAAGTGATTCATTGTCCATAAAAATTCATGCCTGGGCATTAATAATTATTCCATCCTCTTTTTGTTCGTCATTAATCAAATTCTTTCTCTGCTAATCCAGTCCATCATCATCAGCAATATCAAAATCTCTATTTGACAATTCTCATTTACCCTGTTTAAATGTCACAATATTATAGAACAAAGATAAATACTGTTCTTTGTTTGCTTTGTCTCCTAGCACTAGGAATAAGGGGACAATCAGCAATTGAGAAAAAAAAAAAAAGCCTGATTCAAAACCAGGCAATGCTGCTTCACACTCCCTCTAGCTGTAGGACTCACTGCCAGAAAAATGGGTACTTTAAGAACCCCCAAAATGTAGGTCTGGTGCACTCTTTGTTAGTGCCTGGCTGCACCGACTCATGGAGAGTGGATGGATCCTGTTTGGTTCAGGATTGCATTTCCTATATTCCTGTATGGACAAACAGAATATCCAAAATTTGAATAATTAGCACTAAAAGAGTAAAAACTATCAGAAGATGCATGGAAAATAAGGTCCTGGAAAGCCAAACACTACTTGGTTGTAGGGGACACTTCTCCTGAGGGCTTCATACCTTACTCGTGTTTCATGAACAGCCATGGAGACACCTGGAAGTCAACGTACGTCCATGTGTCCCTGGTGTCTGCACACAACCGGTGCTCAGGGCTGCGCGGCCTTCCCGGCCGCACCGGTGCGGCTGAAACTTGAGATCAATTTGTCAAGCCAAGTGCTGAGAGCTGTGCATAGGAATGAGTTTAAGAGAAGAGGGAATTAGGGATTAGGTAAAGAGAAGGGGACAAACATACTGCGTTGAATCGTCTTTCCAGTTGCAAGCTGTCTAATACTCTTTGCTTTGTAGGTATTTCAGGCAGATGTAATGGGATGCTAGGTGAGCACTGTTAAGACTTTATTCCTTGAATGCAGCTAAAGAGTTGGGGTGTTAGGGTTGTATTAGATAGAGCTCGACCTCTTGAGCTTCTTGCTATAATTTATTTGGGAGCTGGAAATACACTGGTGAAAATCCTGGCCCGGGTGGAGCCCACGGAAACTCCACTGCTGGTTTTCACATGGGTGAGATGTCAGTTGGTTTGTTTTCCTTTTGTGATGACATTGGCTTCCTTCTTTTTGCAGCGTGGGTCTCGGTGTCCTAGGTGGGAGACTGGAATGGCGTTTTAATATTAATCTCCTTTTTGTCCTCTAAAAGGCCGCAAGCCAGCCGCTGCAATTAATGAAACTCTTCGAATGCTCGAAGGGAAACACATATAATGCTTATCTGAAATTAGACTACAGTCCTCCAACACGCTGCAGAATGCTGATCCCAGTTAGATGAACTGGCTGGGCAGTGTGTATTTTGTTGAAAAGCCAACAGCTCATTTGAAAAATCAGTGATGAATTAAAAGTAATAGATAATGGGAACAGGACTGAGATAATAAAGTATGAAATATTCAAAGTTTATCAGATATTTTAATATATCCAATATTTTCAGTGTAATGCAGATAATTAAAATCACCCCGAAGAGATAATCTTACAGGAACATATTCTCGGAATGCGATTTGTTTTCAACAGTATTAACTGTAGGCTACAATAATGTAGCATATTATGCAGAGTATATGTAGGATAGATTTCTGTAGCTATTATTACAACTGTCCAATCAACGAAATCTCTCTGTATAATTTCTACAATTATTTAACTGATAATTTGATTCTAAAATTGTCTTTCTAGGCAATTATTGCTGAAATCAATGCTATCTACTTACGCACACACAGAAAAATTCTTAACATCATTGTAACCAGCCTAAATTCGCTATATTGATGTTGAATTGTTTAAACTATTTGGGTATTTCCATGATTAATTAGACCTAGCCATGGGTATCTTAGCTTTCAGATCTGGCGTGGTCCTGCTCGCGCAGGAAGCAAAAGGAGGAATCCCAGGGACCTCAGCGGGTGTGGACTGAGTCTCTGATCTGTGAGTGGGGTCTGCAGTATGGGCTGTTTCTCCTGTGAAATACCACTACGTTTATAGAGATACACCTGGGAAAAGGGTTTTCAGAAGGGGGAGTTTTGCCTGTTTGTACTACAATAATGACCAAGGCAAAAGGCAAAACCGTTATGGAGGGCATTAAATATATAGGATGACACTGATGCTCTCCTAAAGCGCGTGCTTAAACAAATTGAAGTTGCCATTTTAAGGTGCCCACCAAGTTGTGCTGCTAATCTGCTGAGCCCCTCGGTGACTAGGACAATGTAAATAAAACACAGTAAGCAATAATTTGGAAGCTAAACAGCTGTAGTGCGATATTGGAGTTATCTATGCCTTCTTAAAACTGGTTTTCCCCCTTAAATAAGTGGCAGGTTGTTTCAGTAGGTATAATTGTTGGCCAGACAAGAGAGTACGAAGTTACCTGCATTAGTCAAACAGGTGCAGTACTGAGACATCTGTGCTTCTGCTCTGTGTGGATATGACATTTTCAGGAATACTACGAACTTTATTTCAGTTCAGAATGGCATGTAATTGTTGTTTTGATGTTGTTGACTTCTCTTTCTAGAAGGAAGAGAAAAATACAGTGATAAGTGTATTTTAGGTCTTCTCACTCATGCTTTTTTTTGTTTTTAAATCCAAATACGATTTGGTTGAGAGTGAAGACAATCAAGTATATTGAGTCATGCTTCTCTTTTTATAAAATGTTAGGTCTCTCTGTGGTCTCTCTTGGTCCCTTTGCTTTTGTAGAAAAATCGTTTGGGAGTAATTAACTTAAAAAAATGCATACTTCTTACCTCACATCATCCACTAGTAAACTACCAGGTTCTTAAAACAGTAAGTCAGTTGGTGTGCGTGAAAGCTGCTGTGAGCAGCAAATGCCACCTTTTCAGTATCTGTGTGTATATTTGGGCGTTCCAGCCTATCTTGGTAGAAATAACATGGTTTTGCCCTTTAAGCACTGAATGTGTACTTCTGCAAAGAAAGATTTGTTAATTACAGAGCACCTTCCTTCTTTACAGTCTTTTAAATATCAGAAGAATGTAATTCTTCCTCTTCGATACTATTTAAACATATGAAAAGTTAAAAAAACCATGATAGCAATTATATAATTATAAGTAATGCTCTTTTATTACTCTATTCCTGCATGAAGTAAGACTTATTCCCACCAGAGCAACACTTATAAGCCTTTTGTTATATCAGTACTCCTCTCAATGATAATATTGGCATTTATTCTTGTAAACAATTGAAGGATGGCCATTTTAGCTGATGCCACAGTCTCCTTAGGGAAACTATTTTTTACAAATATTACCACTGCACCTTTGATAATTTCCATGTCTAAAAGGGAAGCATAATCTCATTTTGGAGCAAAGAATGTACTTTATTTGCTTTCTATTTAATACAAGTGGATTCTTATAACTGAGGTGGCAATATGATTTGGAAAACTTAGATTAAATGGAGTTTTACGCACGAGTTTATTTTTTGTTCTTAAAATATATACTGACAGTGTTGATAGAGTGGCATTTACATGAGGTTTCTGGTGCAGGTTTTTGTCAGTGGGGTATAATAGGGATTATTTTTAAGTACTTGCCAATGTGTACATATCCCATTGTGTGGTAAAAATTGTTCTTAGGAGTATTTTTAGGCTCGCTGGTTAAGCTATCTTTGCTAGAGAAAACACAGTAATATTCAGGAAAAGAGATAGTGAAGTCACTTAAACAAGTGTCTCCTGTGGCTCCCCCAGCACTTTTAGGGGGTTTGTATTCTGTCAGCTGGGAAACCGGGGTTCTTCGGCTTCTTGAAGAAATAGTAAATACTTTTGGAATATTTTGGAATAAAAGAGATTAACATTCGCAGGGTGGCATCTTTTTTTTTGTACTGGACCTCATGTTTAAACGTGCAGTTGTCACTTATTGCACAGCTCCTGATTACAGAGACTTTAAGAGATAAAATTATGGACACTTATTCATATCATAGAATCATAGAATGCTTTGGGTTGGACGGGACCTTGAGAGATCATCGAGCCCAACCCCCCTGCAGTAAGCAGGGATTGAACCTGTGAACTTGGCGTTGTTAGCACCATGTTCTAACCAACTGAGCTAACATATCCTCAGCTTTAAAGAATTCATTTACTTTAACTAGCATTTGTGTTCACCGCATTGGCAGTGGTGACATTCGATGAGCTTGGGCTTTTAAAATCTGTGTTATTGCGCATTTTGCTTCCAAAACTTCATGAATTGTAGGAGCATCACCAATGCTGAGTTAGTAATACGTTCATAGATCTTACTGTATTGAAAACCATTTATTTTCTTTATGTATTTGTTGTGAAACAGTTATCAAGGCCTAGTTCTCTCACTGTAAAACCAGAGGAGAGAGAAGGCACCTATCCATTTTACTGTGACTTATTTCTCTACCCGCTGTTGCTTTCGCTGAGTTAATCTCAGTGTAAAACATCAATTTTTCATCTCCACTGTATGTTAACTTTGGTTGACTCAGTTTGGACAATCTGTGTAGTCCCAGTGCTATATCTCCGCTGCAAGTTTACAGTGTTAGCCATCTCAGTGTAATAGCTCTTTTTTGGGAGGTTTTGCAGGAGAGGCAATATAGATCTGAATGTATTTCTTCTCAGCACCATCTGCAAGCAGGGATGCTCTCTGAAGGCAGCGGGCCACCGAGACCTGGCCACCAGCACGGTCATATCAAACATCTCCGTAAGACCCAGAGAGGCTGCTCCTTTCCTGGCATCATAAGTTTCCATTTCGGCATTGTGTTTCTACATCCACTCAGGCAGAAACACGTTACGCATTTCTAAATTGACATATTTACCTAATTGTTTTTAATAGGTGTTTTTTCAGGCCAGCTGATTCGTACACTTTCCTGAGCATTTAATTTGATTTCTACATTAATTCCATATCAGGGAGTAATTAGAATAGACAAAGAAAGAACAAGTAGGACTTAAGTTATGAAACAAAACTGCCATGTGAATTTATTGCCCGTGGTTCTTTGGGACCCAGTCATCTGCTACAACTTCTTTTAATAGCTCCTTCTGACTTTAATGTGATCAAAACAAATGTAGCGTTTTGTTCTTGAGTTACATTCAGATCGTGCTGCTTAGTTGTTGGCACAAAACCCGTTGAAAAGGGATGGGAGCGCTGGCCCTGAATTTTGGTATACCCAAACCACCGGGGATGTATTGCAGAGCCTGCCTAAAGCCCTCTGATACGTGGCTATCCTCCCTTAGTCAATTCACTAAGGGATGGTGCTGGCAGAAATCTTTAACAAAAATATTATTGAATTCTATGGGATTTTGTAAATGCATCAATTTTCAATACAACTGGAAAGAAACACTAGCTAACATTTTGTAATGTTTTGCTTGCTTTCCCAGAGAAACAAAAGTAAAGAAATGGATTTTACCTTCCTTTCTTTTCCCAGTCCATTTGAAACACTGACAAACATACAGCCCTCCTCAGTAACTTTTTAATCCTTTGGCCGGTTTCCATCAGGTTTGTCAGAGATAGAGATGTCTGCCGTCTCAGGTTCTTCCTGCTCTCATATAAATCTGTGCCTGCAAAGATGGAAGGGAGCTGATAACAAATGCTCTCCCTTTAACAACCGTTTCCCGATGCTCCCGATCAGCCAGCTGATGGATGTGTCGGAGCCAGCTGTCTCGGGGGGCAGGCCGGGGGCTGCCATCTGAACACGTGGGAAGGGTTGGGGTTTCTGGGGTACACTGTGGGGCTGTGGGGCTCGGAGGCATGGGTGGTGGGAGCTGGCAGCACGGGAGAGCCGGGTGAAAAGAGGGGATGGGGCTTCTGAAGGTATCGGCGGGGCAGCTGGGATTACTGTGCTAGGAGGATGCCTTCCCCAGCAACTCCTGGTTTATTGTGGCAGAAGGAGCCTGGCCCTGGCCCTGACCCTGGCAAGCAAACCTGAGTTTTGCTGTGGTGCTGAGTAGGGAGCTGTGAGCCACTTCTGGGCTTAGGGACAGAAAGCGATGACAAACATCTGCCATCGCTTCTATGGAACCAGCCGCTCTAAGTGCAACTCAAAACACATCATCAACACGGTCGTTGATTCATCCAGCCAAAAGAAGGTACCAAGAAATACAAATTAACTCTTAAAAACTCTGTCCTATATCTCCAGGCTTTTCTTATTTGAAACAAAAATCCTGTCAGCACACAGTCTTGTTTATACAAACACGTATACACATGCAACAGTCCTCTTTAATTCCATGTGCATTGTCCTGCTGAGTACTCACTTGCAGCTCAAGGTCCTGTATTTATCACTGTGGCGGTAACTGAAACTTTTCAGCAGTTTTCCCCAGTGCTATTGACATTCTATTAAAAAGAGAAAAAAAAACCCACAAAAACTCCCTCAGGGCGCATTTTTAGAGAAGACACAAAATTATATTCTGTCTTCCAAGGTATCTTGCAGTCCAGATATCAAGTGTCAAACATGCAACATCTTTCTGAAAATAAGTTTTGGGGTGGGTTTTTTTTTTTTTCCCCTCTCTGAGGGATTATTCAGAAATTGCTAACTAGTATCAAGTTTATGGGTTCATCTCATAAAGAGGTGATGCAGATCACTGGTGCTTAACCTTTTCTTTGGAGAGAAAAAAAAAGCAGCCACAGTCCAATCTGTAGTTTTCAGATTAGTGATTTACATTGTAACAAAGTATGATTTAACATTTTATAGTAAAACAAGATGAAATGAACTAAAGTTTGGTGCAAAAAGAGCAATATGTTGCAGTGGGAGCTTGCAGAAATCGCTTAAGAGTAAATGGCAAGTCAGGCTCTTGGAAGCTTCTGTCTCTCACTCATCCCAGGTGCTGCCTCCTGGAATGAAATTAAAACCTGTCCATCACTGCCTGGTAGCTGGGTCAGGGCTTGTGAAGGTGCTGCCATGGCTACAAGAGAGAAAAGGGAGGATGCCAGTGAGAACTCACTCCTTTTTTGAATTTGCTGAAACGTCCCTGTAATTCTCTTGATGTGACAAACTGATGCGGCAGCCTGTAGTGTTACTCCCTGTGTCCTGATAGTAGATGTTTAGATATTGGAGTAATACTATTCATTAGTGGGTATTATATTGCAAATAAGATTTATGTCCAGGCATTCATGGGCCATAAGCTGAGGTTTTACAATATCCTATTTCTTCTCACATTTGCCCTTTATGGCCTTCTGCCAAGGAAAAAAATACTCAAAAGTCCCCAAGGATCTCTAAGGCTCAGTTTTAAAAGTACCACGGGTACATCAGACAGCAGCGCTCAGTAATTTTCGGTGAGACAGTAGGTACCAGAGCACCAACTGCTGAGAGTTACAACAGCATTTATGTGCCTACGGTTGCAGACGGGAGCCTGCAAGATCACTGGAGTAAATTAGGCACAGAAATTTTCTTGCCTTTTCAAGGGGCTGGTGGCTTCTCGAGTGAGTAGGTGTTAGGCAGCTCTCATAGCTGGCAGCTCCTGCAAGTCTTAGGAGGCACTTACATGCATCATTTGTAAATCTGCCCCTGAGGCACTCGTGATGAATTGTTCCAAGCGCTGCATTAGTTTCATGTTTGTTTTGTCATCTGTGCAGGCACTGGCTTCTCTGAGCCTGTTTGCAAGGTTATGTATTGCAGGTTATGCTTGTAGTAGTTTTTGTTCAGCTCAAAGTAGCTATATCTGCCTTTAGTGTTAAATACCAAAAGCACCAGCCCTTCGTGTTGCTAATGCTAAAGAATTAAAAATAGTTGGCACAAAACGATGTTCATTTTGCAGTAGTTAAGCAGTGTTGATACAATACGCTTGGGTTGTTCAGCACTGCCTGTGAGCAAAGACTGCTGCTTACTTCTCTGTCTCTGACCTATGGCTCTCAAGATGGTGCACAAATGCCCTTTTATAGGTGACAAGAATCTTTGCCCCGTGCATGTGCCCATATATATTTCTTGCTCTTTCATATGGCAATGAATGTTTTGGTAGCTATGATAGACTGGCATATTAAGTAAATGTACGTGTGTTTGTATGTCAATGTATTGCTTGTACGCAAATGCATGTATTTCTCTATGTCCCTCCTTTTTTTCCTGTGTTTCTGTAAGGCCAGCATCTGTTTATTTGAAGGTGATAGCTTTAAAGTTGTTTTCGTGAATATTTGATCTGACATAAGGTGCCCGGCTCTGTGGTTTATATGTTAATGGATTAACAATCACTGCAATTTCAGAATATATGAAAGAAATGGAAACTAGCTCTTTCCCTGTCTCTGTTTCCTCAAATTTGTATTCACTCATGGTTTGCATTTGACTTCAGAGCCTCCCACACTGCTTCACGCAGGTTGGTTATACCGAGATTGCTGCTGTAACTGCGGATGAGTGTGCAGCAGCTGCGCATCGGGCCGTGTTTCCTCCTTGCTCTCTGTGCACAGATGTGTGTTTGCCTTTCACCCTGCAATGAGAAGCAAGGCTGTTCTGCCAGGTTGGCCGGTGGATGCCCAAAGGATTACACCTCTGCAAGACACTGATTCAGGATATTAAATTGAACTGCCTGTAGGATTTCTTCATGTTATCAGGATATTTAACCTCATACTGCTCCTTTACTTTTCCAGACTTTGTCTTCCTTCCAAACTACCCTTTAATTCGTCCATGCACAACTGCATTAGGCATCTGCCTGGCGAGGACTGGGCAGAATACCTGCAAATACTCATGCTGGTTTGCCCTTTCATGAAATTATGTTGCAAAACTTGAAAGAATGGAGGAAGCGTTCCAGCCGCAGCCACTGGCTCCCTGCACGCCGGCTGCAGCGCACGTTGCACACACACACACACACATGCGCGCGCGCGCAGCCAGAGCTGGTGTTGCTCCGAGGATGGGGTGCTTCTGTGTATGGAATAGGCAGCAGCGTACTGCAGATGCTGCAGTATTTCATACCAAAGGTGTCACGCGTGCTTTGCATGTGTGCTTTAACCAGTGCATTGCCATAGAAGGGATGTGTGCATTTACCCGGTAGTTCCCTGTGCCTCCTAATACCTCTTTCCTTGGTGCTCAGTAATGGAATTAATGTGACAGGAGCATGGAAACAGCGACGCGTTTGGTAGAGGAGATAGGTGAACACTTCTGTTTATCCCGGCTGCTCAACTCTCTGTGTGTCTCCATCGCCATCATCATGCTTGGCTGATGGCCTTTGCTCTGTGAGGAAGAAATATATTAAAATTCTTCAGCCTGAAGAAAGGTGAGCAAAGGGAGATTTTTGAAATCATGAATTATCATTCATGGAAGTGATCATGGTAGTGAATAGAGAATCATTACTGACTATATTCATTTATTTGTATTTATTTATTATATACCTCTCTAAACCCAGACTTCTTACCACTGACTGCTGTACAAATACCAGACTGAAAGGTAGTCCTTCCCCAACAGCCAATAATGCTTCTGTGTCCTGTTCAGTCTGCTGCTGATGGTACAAAGCCTTCTTCCCTGCTCTGAGTTTAATCTGGAGTAGTTTTCCTCTTCTCTTCAGCTCAGATTCCTAAATGACTCTATGGGTATTTTTTGCCATCCAGCTAATGTATTTCCTAAATCAAGTGTTCAGGAATAAAATGTGAACATCTTACTTCTGGCACCACAAAACTGATTTTTGCTCCCTTTCCCCAGTGATTCTTTCTTTGGTGATGACACATTTGCAAGTGAGAAAATGTCTGGCTTCCACTTTTCCTAGCTATAAGTACAGCCAATTTATTTTAGGGAACTGCATGGGATGTTTTCTAATTAATCTTTTCCATTAATGTTGAAATTGCATTACATGATTGAGATCATGGGAACTAAACTCAGTGGCTTTGGGTTGTTTTCCAATTATCATTGTGCAAACATAAAGGAGAGATAGTACAGGCCTTCTGTTCTGCCAGTCTAATATTTTTTTAATCAAACCTCTTTGAATTTATTCCATAAACTCTATTTTTCTGGCATTCCTAGTTCTTGGGAGACTCCGGAGTTCTGAATACATATCGTAAAACATGACATGAAAGTAGGCTGCTACTTATGCTCAGGAAACATATTCAGTTCTGCTGGATTAGGACTTTCAGAGCTTTTAAACCATATAAGCGTAGTTTAAGTCTTGATAGTGAACAAGATACATTGAGCAGTGTCTGTCAGTCAGCAGTGAAACGGAATCAGCATTTTATTACTTATAGCACTGAAAGTAATTTAATGAAATTAACAGAAAAAACAATTATATCAAATTGCTATGGCAGATATTTGGACTACAAGTGCAGTATAATAAACTCATTCATATCAAAAGGGAAAATCATGTGTAGTGTAGCACTAATCATTACATTTTTTGCATCTTTAATGAGTTCATTTCAAAATACAGCTATGAAATCTCTTACTGATTTCATTGCAGAGTTGATTTTTCTCACCTTCAGTGTACTCACTGTGTTATTAGTGTCATTTCTGATATGAGTAGTTTACACTAATGCCTCAAGTTGTACACTGATAGCGTTACTATTATTAACATTTTATCGCATTAGGAAATCTGAACTTGATACACACCTGATAATTTTTTGTCTTAACATCTGATACCTGTTTTTGCACTGGTTTCTTTGAACCTCTCAGGCAGCTTGTTCCTCATGGCAGTGTCTGGGTGGGCTCAGTGGGTGGAGCGAGCAGGTGGGGTGAGGCACACGAAGCACCTTCCGTGAAGCTTCTCACCAGCTGAAGTGTGCCCAGTGTGGAGTTCCTGCATCACAAGCAGAATTCATTTGCTATTAATTCACTGAAAACTGCTAAATATGGCTGATCAAGGTAGGAGAAGCCTCCATGTTACTGTTTTTATTGAATTGCTGTTGACAGCACTCCAGTTTGGTCCTACCACTACAATGATACATCATGATTTACTATTGTCTTCTTTATATATTAAGCAGAATTCCCTGTTATAGAAATGAAACAGATGAACTATTATTAAACTATATATGTTGATAATTAAGTGGTGAGGTGACATTTTAAGTTGCAAATGTAATCAGTACAATTTACAGCTTACAGTAAACTGCACTAATTATAGCCAAGGTAAGGAGTTTTTAATGGTTGCTTGGATAACTAAGTTTTTTTTCTTGCTTGCATAGTATTACCAGACAGCATTTCAAATTGTGGAGTAAAATCATTTAACTAGATCTGTCTGAAAGGTTTTCATTTCTTGTCTCCTAGAAATTACTATTTTATTTAATGTGAAATTAGTATTTTATTTGATGTGTTATGTGGAAGTAAATAAGGATCATTCTATAGTTAGTAGTTTAAGATAGGTTTATTTGTTTAGTAGGTTGCTTATTATGTGTATTTCCTATGAAATTTATAGTGGCCTGACCAGTAGGGTTGTAAAATGTGAAGTGATGTATTAATGCATTACAACTGTACTAGTAATTTTTACCCTTGTATGATTCGCCTGCCCCTTTATGGTCATATATTTGGAAAGAACAAATGCTGTTACCTTAATGCACAAGATTCAGACTTGAGTACCTGTTGTTGCTATTGTTTTATTAGCATATAACCAGAATGGCACTGACATTGCAAAGAGGGTGCAGAAGTCTGGAAATAGGTAGGCTAAGGTTGCCTTTCGAATGCTTATACATTACAGAATAGTCTTTAATTTCATAGTGTCTTTTCTTATTTATTCTTTTAAGCTTTTGAAGGTTTTTATTTCAGTATTTATTTCAATAAAGAATGGATCAAGCACTAGGAATGAGGTTTTCTGCTGTGGAAAATGAAGCGCAGAAAAGGGAAGGTCTCTCGGGACAAGGCAGCTGAGACAGGCTTTGTGCTTTTGAATGTAAAGAGTGACCACAAGAGAGTTGTTTGTGATGCTAATGCAAATAATTTAAACCAAATTTGAGGCTTGTCTTTTTCTGACTGCCTAGTTTGAGGAATCTAAGGCCTAATTTTGAGTACGCATTGAGAAGAGGGAGTTTTGACAACGCTGCCAAATTCCAACAGGTCTTTAGAATGAGTGAACTGTCACTTTTCAGAGTCTTGTAATGAGTAGATTTGGCTGGATAGTCATAGGGATAGTAAATGACACCTTTCTGACAGTAAGATAACTCCATTTCTGTATTTCACACCCCTGCTTCAAAGCATCTGTATGCTTGTATTTCTCAAAGAAAAAGCTGCAGTAATTTTTGAGAGGACAAAATAGCACACTTGCTCCCTAATTTTGTTTTCTTAAAAAACTTAATATTTTATTGAAACGCCACATCCCTACATCTCCAAATTAGATTTAAGAATCATCTATGTATAAAAACCTCCTCTTGAATATTCCAGTTTATCAAACATACAAGGAAGTGAAAATAGGGCATTACGGGAAGAATTCAGCAACCTCAGCTACAGGAGTCCCCACCAGTGATGCCCCTGATACGGCATCACCTGTCACATTGATTGTGTCAAGATCAAAGCTGTACATGAGATCTGGGAGTTGAACTCAGACTTCCTGAGTCCCAGTCCAGTACATCAACTGTGGGGTATTTCCTGCCTTTCCTTCATTTTAAGTCTTCAATTGGTTATGATTCATGATGCTTTATACAAAGGGCTTCACAGTGTTAGTTCTCCTTTTAGAGGGAAATGTTCATTCCAAGGAGGCTACCGGCAGGATGCAGTGTAGCAAACGTATTTCAGTCTTGAAATGGTAATAAATATTTACAGCTATTTCTCTGGAGCTCTTTAGTATTGTTAAAATGAACAACTCTAATTACAGAATATTTGTTGAGGTTCTGATGACTCAGCCACTGGTGCAATAAACAGAGGAACAGAAACAGTGCCCTTCCCTGCTTGGAAAATGCTTCTCCTGTGGTTTTTGTGGCATGATTGACTAGGGTTAGCACCACAAATGCAGCTGTGATTTTGGCTGCCCCTGACTGATCGAGCTTCCTGGTGCATCAAAAGCTCACATCAGCCATTTTTGAAAGTCTATTAATATGCAGCAAAAATTAAGTAAGTATTTAGGTTTTTTGTGTCTATTTGGAAAATGTCTAGTTGTATGTCTATATGTCTAAAATGTCTAGTGTAGTGAACAATTCTACAGTGGCAGTTTGCTGTGCTCAGATTAGATGGTTTTGGTTTGTTGTTGAAACAAAAATCTGAGTATCACCTGCAGTGCTTGCAGTGGTAACACTAATGCTGATCAGAGCATCTGTTCAACTGCAGAATATGCTGTGGAGAAGCATGCAATTTGCAGGCATTATGGAGTACCTATTCCAGTTAGTTTTGAGGTTTGGAGTGAGCAGTAGATGAACACCGCTCTTGACCTGGATTTCTGGGATAATGAACCCCAGGAGATGAGGCCTGCAGAATTTTAGAAGGGTGGAATTGGTGGTCTTTACAGAAATTAAACTTCTTCTAAAAACCTCTACAGATCAGCAGAAAGCCCTCTGTGGATTCCTATAGGGTCATTTAAGAGTTCTATAGAAAACAGATCATTCTCTGTTGAATTTCATAGTATCTTACCAAAAAAGAATAGCTTACAACCTCAGCTTATTCATTGTGCCAAAGGATCATTCTCTTTGGCAGAAAAAAGTTTTTACTGTAAGGGTGGTCAAACGCTCCAACTTTGCCCATGGAAGCTATGGAGCCTCCACCCTTAGTCTCCAACCTGACTGAACACGGCCCTGAGCAACCTGCTCTGGTTGACCCTGCTTTAATGGGCATTGCTGGACTCAGTGACCTCCAGAGATGCCTGCCAGCCTCATCCATTCTGTACGACTTTCACTAAGGTGTTCCCCTTCCAGTTACCCTGCAGGTATGCAACCGGAACCATGGTAAGGGAATAAAGTGCCAGGGTCTGTACCCATTTTTTGAACACTTCCAGGGATGGTGACTCCACCACCTCTCTGGGCAGCCTGTTCCAATGCTTGACTACTCTTTCTGTGAAGAAATTTTTCCTAATATCCAATCTAAACCTCCCCTGGCACAGCTTGAGGCCATTGCCTCTTGTCCTATCACTTGTTACTTGGGAGAAGAGCCCAACACCCCCCTCACTACAACCTCCTTTCAGGTAGTTGTAGAGAGCGATAAGGTCTCCCCTCAGCCTCCTCTTCTCCAGACTAAACAACCCCAGTTCCCTCAGCCGCTCCTCATAAGACTTGCTCTCCAGACCCTTCACCAGCTTCGTTGCCCGTCTCTGGACATGCTCCAGCAGCTCAATGTCTTTCTTGTAGTGAGGGGCCCCAAACTAGACAAAGTATTTGAGGTGCAGCCTCACCAGTGCCTAGTACAGGGGGACGATCACTTCCCTGCTCCTGCTGGCCATACTATTCCTGATACAAGCCAGGATGCTGTTGGCCTTCTTGGCCACCTGGGCACACTGCTGGCTCATGTTCAGCCAGCTGTCAGCCAACACCCCCAGGTCCTTTTCCGCCAGGCAGCTTCCCAGCCACTCTTCCCCAAGCCTGTAGCGTTGCATGGGGTTGTTGTGACCCAAGTGCAGGACCCGGCACTTGGCCTTGTTAAACCTCATACAGTTCGCCTCAGCCCATCAGTCCAGCCTGTCCAGGTCCCTCTGCAGGGCCATCCTACCCTCCAGCAGATCGACACTCCCACCCAGTTTGGTGTCATCTGCAAACTTACTGAGGGTGCACTCAATCCCCTCATCCAGATCCTTGATAAAGAAATTAAACAAGACTGGCCCCAAAACTGAGCCCTGGGGAACACCGCTTGTGACCGGCCACCAACTGGATTTAACTCCATTCACCACTACTCTCTGGTCTCGGCCACCCAGCCAGTTTTTTATCCAGTGAAGAGTATGCCCGTCCAAGCCATGAGCTGCCAGCTTCCTTAGGAGAATGCTGAGGGAGACGGTGTCAAAGGCTTTACTGAAACAAAAGGGTAAAGGTAAACAAAACAAGTCATAACAAGACTATGTCTATCAGGACAGATCTGATCCACAACCTTATTCTCCTGAACAACAATCCTCTCACTCAACGGGTCCAAAGAATGAATATTAGTACTTAAATAATAACTTATTTATTTTCTAAAGATAATCTATGGAGTCGTCATATTGATGTATGATTCCAGGTCTTGCCCATGCAGAACCAAGGACTGCCTATTCCCCTTGCCAGCCTACTCCTGCAAGGTACTGCATCATGCAGAACAGGATCCCAGCGTACCATGCTCCAATGCGCGAGACCCAGGTGTGGAAGGTGGCCCACTGCTCACAGGTGTCATAGATATGATCTGGCAGAGCATAAGTATTCTGGTTATTGAGCAACAGGTAGAGGAGAGTGTCCCCTGCATCATAATTCCTATATGTACAGTGGCACAGTTAATACCATATCTGTGTGTGACTTCAGAGGAGCCCTTCACCATACTAATAATGGCCTGTTAACACTTCTTTTTTAAAAAGGCACTAAAATGAAAACAGGCTGTACTCTTCCCTATTTCATTCCCATTGCCAAGGATAACAAACCTGCACTATAACTCCATGCTGCAACCTTGCACAGAATCTGAGGCAGAGATTTACAAAATCCCTTCAACAAGGAGAAACTTTATCATGCAATTAGCAATGGTCTCAGCCATAAACACCCTGAGGGATACTGGGACTTTGTCTCAGCCATGACAGCCGTGACTTCTGCTGCCTTGCTTGGAAGAAAGCAGTAGTGAAGAAACTGCTTCAAAAAGGTTTAGGAAAACAGTAGATAGCAGGAGACAGAGGTGGAAAAAATAGTTAGCACATTAATAACAGAAGCTTTTGTCCAAGATAGTGTCCTCTACAGAAAGTTGCATCTGCCAGCAAGAAAGAATTGACCTAAAGATTGTTCAGAAACATATGGACGACCTACTCATTTTCTCTTCCCCTGCCAGGAGCTAGCCCCTGCACTACACAGGAGAAAGTTATGCATTCTCCAGTTGATACACCAGCCACCACAGGCGCTGCTCTAGAGCAAAAGCAAGCCCACCATTTTTTGAAGACATGAGATTGCCAAATACACTTTTTTCCCCACAAGTGTGGGCACAGAGACTGACAAATATCCAGGAAGATACCAGGAAAAAACCAAAGCAAGCTTTCCTCTAAATGAATGAAACTGTGGGAAATAGGCTTTGTAGATGTGGCCAAATTTTGCAGAAGTTGTTGTGGTGTTTTTTTGGTTTTTTTTTAACAGCATTATAAATTGCAATTTGTATTTAGATGTCTGTTGTAGCTGTGAGAAATCAGGGTCCTTTTACAGGAAAGAAAAGAGGCACTAAATTGTTTCATTAAACTCTATAGACATCTTCATTAAGGAGGTCAGCACATTTCAGATTTAAATTTATAATAACACACCTAAAACCCTTTGTAGTATTGGAGGTCACCCACAAAATAAAATGACACAGCATATGAAACTTAAAATCACAGAATTGCTGCAAAGACAAGAATCCCTCCTTAGCAGTTTGTGAAATTATTAGCAAAATTATTTTTAACATGTCTGTTTATGGTTTGCTTCCTTCCCAGAAGGCAGTTTTCAAGTCCTACATCAGAGAAGAGAATTTAAGGGTTGCTTGCATGGTGTTTAATCTCAGTTTGGTGGGTTTGAAATCCCTAAACGAGCAGGCCACAAACAAACCACCATGGTGAAGCTGGTCCCCCAGCAGCTGTTGCATCCCTCAAACCTGTCCTTCCCTCACTACCCATTCCTGGGAACTACCCTGAACATGTAGCAGCAAAAAGACATGTTCATCTTAACCAGCATGATCTATCTGCAATTGTATACATCCGGGTCCTCTCCACTTCTACAATCTGAGCGGACATTTTTGAGGCTGAGCTGCCTATCCCCCTTCCCTGCAATGAGGCAGGTCATGTCAGTGATACAGATGGAGGCACAGCTACGGGCGGGTGGGCTTCGTGGCATGTTTGACCAGGCATTGCAAGCCTGGCTCAGTTGGTTGCTGTGGAGGGTTCAAGGGTCTGGCCAACTTTGTGAGGGGAGATATGTGAGCTAGGGAAACCTTTGCTTGTAAATAACTTCAGAAGGGCATTTGCTTTTCTTCACCTGTAGAATAACAATAATAATCACTATCTCTGTCAAGTCAGCCCACTCTCTAGCCAGCAGTTTTGTAGCATGCCATTCCTGTGGTGACTTCTGCTGGGAGGCATGGACAGGGACAGCAGCCTGTGGCCAAATAGAGAACATGCATTTTTGCAAAGGTTTATTCCATTTTCACGACTCCTTGAAGCTGGCTGTCTTCCTCCTCAGTGTACAAGTTGGCACCTGAACTTGTAGTAATGAAATACACTGGAAATACTTGAAGTATTGGTGTACCAGGTTGGACAGTGAGCTTTACTGATGGAGACTCCAAAGACTTTCTGGGTAAGCTGTTTGACCAGTCTGCCAGTAAACCATTTTTTTTTTCTTATGTTTAAATGGAATTTCCTGTATTTCAGTTTGTGCCTATTGCCTCTCGTCCTGTCACTGGGCACCACTGAGGAGGGCCTGGCTCCATCTTCTTCATTCCCCCACCAGGTACCCCAGAGGTGAAGGATCACCTCCCTAATCCTGCTGGCAATGCGCTGCCTAACACAGCCCTGGAGGCTGTTGGCTCTTTCTTCTGTGTGTTTTGTTTTGGAAAACATAGCACTGTTTGTTGTCATTAGTGCTGTCCCTGTGAGTGCCTGACCCCGTCCTTCCTCCAACCCCCTTCATGCGTGGGGACAAAGAGAAGTGTACCAGATCTCAGCTTGAAACCCAAGGTTCCCTGATGGGTATTTTGAATGTGGAGCAGGTTGGAGGTATGTTATTAGGACTGCTAGAGTGAAACGGAGATCTGAGACTGGACATACATGATTATATTATTATGGGCTTAGCTGTTATACGTGATTAGCCCAAAGAAAGGTAGCGTTTTACAGAACAACTCCAAAAATAATAAGCGGATGCATTAAAATTCAGCCCTTCAACACCGCTCCTAGTGGTTTCCATCAAGTCACCTTGCATCCTATGCAGGTACATGGAGGTAAAATTTGTCCCTGTAGCTTCAGTTTCATCATCCATATGCATATTAGAATTATTCCACAGAATAATTAAGTAGGTTTCTAATTCATACTGGAAGTATCCCCGTGTGATTTGGCTAAGGCCATTAGAAATAAAAGTAGTGAAAAATAAAGGCAGCTCTGGGAAGTTACATTTATAAGCTCTGACAATGGAGCAGTTAAATAAGACACAGTTTATTGTGTCAGTCATTACTGTAGAAAAACCTGAACTGTTTCCTAATCATTTCAACATGGGTCATTACGTAGAGTGATCCAGTAGCGCATAAAAACTACTATCAGCAAAACTGAGAGGGGAGGGGAGGAAGGTAGATGTTATTGCTGCCTTGCAGCAAAATGCTTCGCAGTAAATTGGCACTGCACAGCTCAGGCATTTTGTGATGCTGCTCACAGGATTCAGCCCACGGCCGCTTCCAGGCTCCCAGTCTGAACAGTGACCAAAATTCTGGTTGTAAATACAACGCAGAATTGCATCGCTAATGTGAGTAATCTTCTTGGGGGGTAAAGCATCTGTGGTTTTTTGGTTTTGAGTTTTTCAGTGTATTGCAGTTTCCTGAAGACATTATTTCCAGTGGCAGTAGTGAGTGATACCTTACATGGTTTGTCAGTGCCACAGACTCTTATGCCTGCTCTGGTAGCTTAGCTGTGCTCTGCTGCAGAGCAGCGGCCTGCTGGTCAAAATCTGTTCTTTACTGGTATGACACATTGGACCTGACTGAAGGTCTAAATTTTGATTGGCATTTTTCATGGCTTCCATATCTCTTTCTCTCCTGCTATTGTCCTTAGGATGTCGAGTGATAAGCAAGGGTTTTGCACCCTGCAGGCCTCCCTGCTCCAGGGGCACTGAAGTAATCTCCCTCTGGTACCTTACTTCCAGTTTTGACTTTCCTCAAGAGGGAAGTGCTCTTTGACAAGATAAAATACGTCAGTTGTAATTCTTAAATCAACTGAAATATTGGATCAGTTGGTATACAGGAACAAAATTACATGACTTATCAGAAGAACTCCAGTAAGCAACAGAGAAAACATGAGATGATGCTGACCATGCACGTGCAATCCTGGAGCCTAGTCAGTATGTCTTGTTTCAAGCTCCACCAAGAATTTCTCCATCTAGACTTCTTTTGAAAGGGCAACATAATACTGTGGACTCCATTAATACTTAAGATTCATCAGGGTTTTTCATTGCCTACATCTGAAAGGTTCCAATTTCACATTAGAAATAAAACACAGCTATTTCTCAGTGACAGCTGATGGTATTATTACTGACCAAGACTGATTATACTGCAGTCAGGCACAGTGCAAAGATCTTGACATAGCCTTGTCATTCTCTGTCTCCTACAAACACACTCCTTTGCCGCTATAGTCCTACTGTGAATTAGACCTGACTGTGTCAGTCAATCTGCTGACCATGGAAATAACCCTAGGACTCTTAGTGGAGACCATCACCATAACTCTGCTTTCTCCCATTTTTCCCCTCAATCTGTCAATAGCTACTGTAACGCTTCAGTTTTAGTTAGAGTTGGCTGAGTCACACCTGCCACTTGTTATTTACTTGTTCCAAAACGGTGTGTTCTTAGATGAACTGCTAGTAGCAGGAAAATTCAACCTGTGGGGAGAAACATGGAAACTTTCAATACACTTAAAAAAATGTCCTCTGAAATGACTGATTGAACTTGTTAACTGTTTCACTCAACCCAAAATTACATTTTAGGCAGGTAATTTACTTTTCCAGAATATTTGCTGACTGTTTAGCATGAGGGTGGAGATGAGGGGCATATATTTTATAGCTTACTTAGAGCTCAAGAAATTCTTGGCAGTACTTGTCTGTGCTTCCTTAGTGGTGGAAAATCTTTTTCAACCACAGTCGTATTTGAGTTGGCATCTACTGGGAGTGAATCAGTACAGAACCTCAAACTTCCTTCTCCAGCGTATGCAAGAAGCAGTAATTGATTCAGTTTGTTTTTATGAAATGTCCTGTACCCTATAGTCTGATTCAGTAGCAGTTACTGTCAGAACATCACAGGGAATGTAGCAGATACTACTGGAAAATGCTTATTGACAAAGGAAATGCTAATTTGACCATTTGACATCACTCATCTATAGAGAATCCTTTCCAGTTAGTATAGGTACATTTACATTCTGTCAAATATTTTCAAATTTTGTTATAAATAAAATAAATTGCAAGAAAATCTGATGCATTTACGCGAGAAATGGAACAATATGGCGCATAAATGATAGTGCTGTTGTGGAAGAGCAAGAAACTACTAAGAAATTCTGTGTTGCAAATGCTTTATGTGAAATTTGTAAAATCCAGTGCTGGAAATGGGACAGGAAAAATGTACACAACTTGGACCTTCACAATTAAGCTGAACTGTGTTTAGTAATCCCATTAAACCAGACTATAAGAATAGTCTGCTGTAATCTTAGCATAGGCTTTTTGCTTCTATTTAAATACTCATTGTACTATGGAATAGCTTAGGTGTTAAATTTCTTGGCCTCATTCTGTATTTTATTTTAAACACATTTGTGTTTGGTTCCAGTGCGATCATGCTAAGGGTGTCCGAGTCAGTGGAAACACTGAGTGCATCCATTCAAAGCACTTGCTGAGTCCTAAGTTTTGTCTAGGTAGAAAAAGTATTAGTGTCCTGTCTACTGCTTTTTTGGGGGGAATTAGCTTTACTAAAAATCATTTGCCATCTGAAGAACTGTCTCCTAGACTAGCTGTTCTCATACCTTATGAACTGAGAGAAGTCGTGCGGCTTCTGGAGGCTAACCCAGAAGTCCTCTGGAAAGCACATGTGATTGTGGTAGGCACAGCCCATGAAATCAGTCCTGCAAACTCTTCACAACATGAGAAGAATAGAGATGGGGGGTGGCGGGGGGGTGTCTGTGAAATTTATTTGAATGTAATGGTAAGGGAGCACAAGGAACTGGTTTAAGCAAGCTGCGCTGGAAAGAAAAACATGGAGTTGCTGATACATTTCTGTTTGGGTAGTCTGACAAATACACTGCTCTGGACAAAAAGCTCAGAGCTTCTCCTGCCACCAACTTATGATGTGAAAGGTACATTATTATAGTGCCTGAGCGGGTATTACCTAATGCTTCTTTTGCATGTGTTGCGTGTAATAGACATTTTGATAATGTAGAGAGGTTTAGGAGCATGAATCAGCGTTAGGTACCAGAACAACCATTTTATTTATTGCTCCTAACTCACGAGTCCTTTCACAACTTACTTCTATCTTACGGATGCATTTTCTGTGGTATGACTAACAGAGGTTTCTCCATCCCACTGTGGATACATGCCAGTGCACCACATAATGCAGGTTTTCTGACTGGATGATGATTATGTACTAGCCTGGGGACAGAAAAGGAGCTATCACGCCTTTGGGGAATACCGACAAAAGGTAACCAATATCTAATCTTTTCACTGTAGAGTTGCTGATTCACTGTAGAGCTCTAGTGAAACATCTACCAACTCGCTTGAACGAGAGACTTGAAAGGAATCACTGGCTTCACTTCCTTTCCTACACTTTGAAATAATGTCTTACGAGCATTGTGACTGAATGGTTGAAAGTATGGATGAATTAGGGTTCCTTCTCTGTCCAAACAGGCGAATCCTGCTGCACAACTGAGCTTATGGTTGATGGGGTCCAGACTCAACTAGGGTTTGTTTATTGCCATCTGTAAGGCTTGCTTGTGCTGGAAGGGGAGAAGATTCAGAGCTCTTTGCCCAGAACAGCTTACTCAATAAAAATATTTTCTTAGCTGTAGGATTGGAGGGAAACATGAAGATCTGCATCTTCCTGACAGGGATCTTGACTCCATCTCTTGTCAGTAGCAACAGCAATTCTCATTCAGAAGCAACTATATTACAGCAAACCCAAAGAATACCCATTTTGGAGTTGTTTTGAAAATTAAACCTAAAAACTGTTCATTTCTTTAGTTATTCAATATTTAATTACTTAAGGCCATAAAATAAATCATTGCAGTTTTGCTTAGATCCTGCATGCTGTAAAATGAGTCCTTCCATGCCTTCCAATAATAAATTATTTCTTTGTTTTATCTAGAGCAATGAATACTGTTGCCTCAGTCACAGCATCAAGGGTCCAACTAAACACTGATTTTTAATTTTTTTTGTGTTGCAGTTTCTATACCCTTTGGTTAAAACCCAGTGAGGTTCATTATAGAAAGACCACTTCAAAGACCCAATTTACATTTTTTGATGATACAAATGTTCTGAGCAACAAATCCCAGAGAAAAGACCCGGGCTGTTAATCCCATCACGATAGACCTCCTATAGCCTCCTGCAAATTCCAGATGCTTTGGGCAGATTCTTTTTGGCTGATGGGAGCTTTGACTGTTTGCAATGGATTTATAATAGCAGCTGTAAAACTGTGTTTGACACAAGTGAATTTCCTACATGATATGTTTATCTTATGCCTTATTTATTACCGTGAGCTGTTTTCCAAGGAACTGCACGTATGTGTTTGCTATACTAACTGATCATCTGGGCCGTTCTGGTAAATAGAAACCCCCCAGAATAACTGAATCATGATCTGAGTTTTGTGCTGGTGAATTTTTACACATCAGTGTTTTCTACAGTAACATTGAAAGCTAATTATTTCACAGATTTTGGATTTTCTTTTACCTCTTTCTCATTTGGTGTGTTGCACTATTACAACCCTTGTTGGAAACATCTCTAATTCACAAGGCAGTTAGCCTAGTTGGCAGACTCACTAAACTAATAAATACCCATTCTTCTCATATCTGAAATACCTCACTCTTCTACCTATTTGGGGAAAGCTTTTCTACAATGATGTATGCTAACCCACTTGCTGTTTTCATAGGAAGGGAAATAGCGATAGCATTTCCTGTTCTACTTGTCATCCCTTTATTCAAGAATTTCACTGAACGACTGTAAACATTAAATTAATCCACATGAGACCACTGCCTCTCAAATCATCACTTTTCACACATACTGCAAGTGGGGCACAAAAGCACAGAGCTTAAATACCTTCCAGAGGCTCACACAATGAATTATTGTAAAAAGCTGAGCCCTGGAGTCCTGGATCCATTTCGCAGTTGCAGAAATCCCTCACACAATTCCCTTGGGTGCTGAATATAGAGGATACACAAAATGCAAGTATCTTTGATCTCTGATTTAACTACTACGTGCTTAATTAAAGACTATTTGTAGTTTTCAGAAACGATTTCACAATTTTGATTTATGAGTCTGGGGTTTGTAGGAGCTCATATAACAACGTGTCAAGGTTATATATTTGTGGAGGCTGTTGCAGTACTGAAACATTCTGTGACTTTGATGCAGGTAAGTGAGTTTCTAAGACACCCATTTAAAAAATGCCTTTCTAAGTGGAATATAATTGCAGCACATGCATTATTAGCTGGTAACATCCAGATGAATAGCTGCTCGCTCCGACTGTCAAAATGCAACCCAAGCTACTGCCCTGAAAGTCTTCATCCTACAGCCTCATTTTTAGAGTAAATGCTGAGTCTCTTCACACTCTGATTTAGATTGTTGCTGATATATTTCTATAATGAATATTTTAATAGGGATTTTTTTGTGTGTGTTTTGTCTATACGTTTTGCAAAAATGTCTACTTCCCTCTGAGATAGTCTTAAAAAAAATATCCTAGCCTTTCTCACGTGCTCTGTCAGCTGCTTTTTCAAGTTGCATTCATTTGATCCTTTCAGTTAATAAAACTATCATCCAATGTCAGAGAACACTACAGTCCTTTTTCAGCTTGCCAATTTAAGTCTAAAAATTTCTTCATATTTCATCGTTGTCCACCCAGTAAGATTGGGTTTAGGGCTCTACTGTCACATTGCATATACGAAGCATTACTTCAACTTGTACTTGGAAACAATTTGTATAAAATGTGTGGATGCATAATTTTCACTTTTATGATCCCACCATGTCAGTTCTTTTCTCAAGCTTTTTCTGCTGGCACACACCACCTACGTACTACCCATCTCCTTCTGGCCTGCCTGTCCTACCCGCTTTCCCCCTGCTCTAGCTCATGAAAGCTCCCTTCAGCTGGGCATGGCCTCTGCCTGCTTTTTGTGGAAGGTTTCTTTTCTGTTCTGTGAGTGGAAAGGGACCGTAGCCACACTGGGCATGATGCTGGTGCTGCTCAAGTACTACAGTCAGCACTTACTCTGAAGGGATCGCTATTCAAGTAAAAAAATCATTAAAATACTAAATAATTGCAAGAGAATGTTACGCACTTGCTTGCATTAAGAATATGTACTTCCTTAAGTGATTATGAAACAACATTGAAGTGGGCAGATCTTTCCTTGGTGTAATTTGACTGTTACATCAGTGGAGTTACACTGATTTATAACAGATAAAAACCTGACCAATTTGATATAGTGGAAATGATTTACACATATTTCAGAGCAGCACTGACCCCGCTCCTAACTCTCTTGGTTTCAGTGTGTGAATCAGAGGTAACAACCAAATATGCTGTTGGCTTGCATTATAAGCAAACTATTTGATAAACACTTTGTAGTATTATTTAAATGAAAGTATTGTTTGGACATGTGAAAGTCTTTTGAAGAGAAGGATAACAATCATGCCTCCTGATTTAATGCTGAACGGTATAAAAAATGGAGCATACATATCAAGTCAACCTCCTCTAGAAAAGCACTGATCTCTCTGTAACTAGGGGCAAGCCAGAAATACAGATAATCGGAGGCCCATCAAAACCCACTCTGTAAATTGAAAGCGTTTGTTAAAAATATGCTATTTGTCTCATTTTCTTCTGTAGAGCAATCATCTCTTAACCATGAATGTTTCTGCTAAATGAGATATTTGTTACATTCAACAGGAACAAAGGAAAATACAAATTCTAATGATTTTTTAATGACTTGATTCAGCTATTTTTAACCCCTTGCAATCAATAGCTGATTTTTTCCTAATTCAGCAGAAATGATTACACCTTCCCATCTAGCACCAACTCCACAAGAAATAGCTATAGAGCATATTGCTCTCCATATTGACAATTTTAAGACTTTTTTAAAGAATGCAAATCCTAGGATTATTTGCAGTTGGACCCAGTGTGAGAAGTTTATGGCTTTTCTGTCTATACAGATCTGGATAAATGTGTGTGAGTTCAGATACCACTACTCCCTGTGTTTTTGGCTTATTAAGGTTTCATGTTTGTATGTGTTCTGCTTACGCTTTGGTGCGTACCACATATACAAAATCTCTGACGGGGAGGGATGACAAAAGATCATCTTACAGAGAAGATCATCATCAGAGAAGTGAGTTCAAGATTCATATTTTTTCTGTGTAATGAGCTTTTTACTTTTCTGCTCACCTTGTTAATGGCACTGCTGTAATTGGGATGGTCTAGGGATATAAACAGGTCAACGTTTATTCGAGGAGATGAGATGTTTTATTAGGAACAACTTGCAGAGTCGGCAAAATTGCATATTTTAGATGCACAAGCCTTTCTTCATCTTTCAAATCTGAAAGAAAAGCAGCAGCTTTCAAAGCTAAATGCATGAATACAGATGCTTAGAGTATAGTTAGAGAAGTATGAATTAAAATATCTTTGGGGATGTTACCAGAGAAAAGAGAGAAGAGGTAGATTGCTTTGTAAGGACATGAAAAATGTTTGGCTAGTACAGAGTTTGAGTCCTTTTATAGTTTCGTGATACCACATGCTTACAGATATGTCAGTTATCTTTCTATTTACGTTTTTCTGTCTATCTGAATATACTTGCTTTCCTCAAAAGACAGTATAGAAAATGCAGTAATTAATATCCGTTTCGGTCTCTGACATCCCAAGTACAATATACTTGGAAAAATGAGGTTCTTGGGATTTTGAGTTTATATCCAAAAGCAGTGAGGAGTTCGCAAAGTTTGGCGTTAATTTTCCTGTAACTTAGATTCCTGATGTGAAAACTCATCTCTTTTTTTATTTGGGGAATGGATGAGGCAATTATGTTAGGGACAGCATCCTCAGTGATAAACATGAAATGAGAACTCATGACTAAAATCTGGTGCACGCAGAGAATATGGCAAATACATAGTATGAAAGGATGATTTAAAAAAAAGTGAACAGATGTCTTAATTCCTGATTGCTATCCAGTTGCTCTGCTGAATAAGGCAAGGATTTGGAGGAAAGGGTGGCATGTCTGTGTGCAATCAAAGGCTGTTGTAGAGGAACATTTTCTAATTTTGGAATACTCGACATTCCAATTTGAGTAACATTTATAACATCAGGTTTCAGTTTTTGATTAAATGGGATATTCAGCACTGTTGTGTAAAATCTTTATGTTATATCAGTAAAAATAATAGAAAGGGAGAACATGGTGTAGAGCTTCTCAAACCCAGGACCCTCAAGTGAAGGCTTCTGACTTTGGTATTGCATGTGTCGTCTGACTTGTGAGACCCTTGAGAAGTTACCCTACCAGCTGTGCCTCAGCTTCCCTGAGGCAAGTGTCTTTGTAAAATAGGGCCGATAATGCATCATTAAATAACAGGATTTTGTAATGGTAGCTTATATTTGAAAATATCAGTTTATCAAATGATCAGCTTTGTATTGCATGTAGATGGATACTTTATTAGATTAACCTCTGCTTCATTTTTCACACAACATAATTATTGAATTCACCATTTCTTACACGTAGGTACTAATCATGGAACCATTTCTATCAGGATATTGAAGTTCCATTCAATTTTTCACCTGCCTTAAAGGTCACTATTCAATTTTTTGTTTTGCATGAAGATCACAGTACATTTTCATCGTAATTATCAGAGAAAAATATTTTTTGAATGTTTAAACTAAATCTATTGCTTTACAATCTGCTGTATACTAAAGCTGGGATTAAAAGTTTAGTGTTTGACTGGGAGGGTTGTTTTGCCACTGAATGGCTTGCTTGGTGTCCTTCAGACTTCCTATATATTAAAATCATTGTCAAGTAACATCAGATGTATCTTTGAGAGAAACTAATCGGACTTACTAACATTTTTACTTTATACTGCCATTAATTTTACTTTAATCAAAGTATCCATTTTCTTAGTTTATGATTGTCCTGAAGCTGCCAGATGAGATTAAAGTTCCTTTTTCTCTCAGTGAGGAGAACGCTGTTGTTAAGCTCTCTGTTGTTGTGTTGCAGAGTCTCGGGAGGCAGGACGGCAGGCTCTCCGTGACGGCTGGTTATTGTGTCCAGGAATACTCTAAGGCCATTCTCCAAGGCAGCATCTTTTCACAGTACACCTGCCTTTGTATGGCCTGTAAGTCTGGCAGGCCACTAAATGAGTGATAATTGAGGAAAATCTGTGAAGTCCATTTTGTTTTGACCTAATTGGCTGTCCACTTATGAGACTATTATCACTTCATCCTTCTCCAACAAGTTGTTCACTTGGCTTACACTAATCAGTCCTCGTTCATGCTGATCTTGCTGATGGGGTAATTATGAAAGTATGTCATACTATTAGTAAAGATGGTGTATTGCATAATGTGTGTGTTGATGTCATGTGGGGGGTAAAAAGAAGTTCTTTATAATGATATAGGAATCACTGTTGTAGGTGAAACACCTACTAGAAATCTTCCTCTGGTTTGGCATTTCCTTGCTTTGGGGGATTTATGTTGGAAAAGATATTGTGCCCTCAAGCAAAATGTGTTATGGAATATTGTATAATGGATGTCACAGTCAAAACTGTAAAGCATGGAGAACACATTTCTATGGTACTCTGTCGCAGAGAGGTTTGGTGGGAATGGTGAGATTGGTGTGCACAGAGAACAAGTGGGGTTGTCTGGATGCAGAAGGAATGGAAGGGACAGCAGAAATAAGGGGTGTAGGATCGAAATACATCTCAGGACACCCCGATCGGGAGGAGCCTGCATCTGGACTAAAATGAAGGACAAACTGCAAACAGGGAATCACCGAGATCTTCATCAAGAGGCAATTGCAGAAAGATGAAAAGCAGGGCTGGAGCCTGTGGAGAAACAGAAATCCCAGTGTCAGCTCTGTATGGTACAAAAAGCACACCCAAACCCAGCAGCGGGCTGCAGGCCTGGGAAGAAGCCAGGGGTGTGATGGGGCTTTTTTCCAGAGGTGCCGTGGGGAGCCCTGGTCCAGATGGCATGGCCGTGGCTCTGCTCCTTGGTGCCTGGCTGCAGCAGCGTGCCAGGGCGTGCTCAAGTTGGTGCGCAGGAGGGGGCGGGTCAGAGGGGGTGAGCGAGTCAAATCAGATTTGTTTTTAAAATAAAATCACCTTAAAATCACGCTGTCCTGAAGCCTCACATTGAGCTATGTTAAATTGTGGCTACAGCATGGCAAATGTATTTGCTATGCTGTGACCTTGTGGTGTCCGTAAGGTGACAGTGTAGCACGGCCGATAAAGCACAGCGTTTTTCACATTTGAGGCTGTGCCCTGTAGAAGTAGCTGTCTGAAAAGAATTAACAGGAGTCGGCCAGATACATGAGGGGAGAGGGAGTATTTAAAATGTTTGGCAGGAGAGCAGGGGTGGGTATGAGTCAAATTTCTGGCATGGCATGCATTTTTAGCATTTACTTCTTATCCTGTCTATTTTCTCACTTTAGAATAAATACATACGAACCTTGTGTGCACCTCAGTAGCACCGGTCCTCTTTTTTGCACTCAGCAAAGCTGTTGTCGGGAGTTGGTGGTCTTGGGAGTGGGACCTGCCTGGTCTCTGTGTTTGGCAGAGAAGGGCAGCGACTACTTATTAGTCCCACAGATCTTCAGTTTCTCTGTCCTGCTCAGAAAGCCCTTTGTGATCTTTCCCTTCTCTCTCCAACCATTAAATGGAGATGTGAGATGCAACCACTTGAGAGATGAAGCTCTGGTTTCTCCAGGCTCCTGAGAGTCAGACTGGAGGAGCAGGCTGGAGTGCACACAAAGAGCTGGTAAGATGTATACGTCTCTTGTGGCTCTTTTGAAGGGAGAAGAATCATGGCAAACTCCAGGATTTTATCATTATAGACATTTTATGGCTTTTAATCTTCTCCTTTCTAGATGAAGGGGAGGAGACCTGTTCTGTGTGACTAGCAGTTAGGAAATAAAAGGGAACGCATGGTTTTCCTGCAAGTCAAATCACCATTCCATCTTAGATGTTATTTCTAAAGTTTTTATATATTAATATGACTACTAATTAAAAAGGTAAAGACATAGTAGTTAAAAGAACAAAACATGCTTTTTGTGTATTTAGTCAATTAAGAATTAAATGTAGCTTTTCTGCACCAAGGTGTATTTAATGCCATGACTGAGGGCTTCACGTTGTCTGCCTGAAATGTGGGTGATACTACTACGCTTTGAACTAATGACATTCCAGCATCTCTGGGTCTTTCATCTAAGGAAAGAAAAGACTCAAATTTCCCATTATTTGTTTGAATTAGTAGTATAGTGGAAACTCTACCTGGCATTGTAAAAAAGTGTGCCCCACTGCAGAGTTGCACTGATGATCTGATACTAGAAGCACAAGGCAGAGGGGATGGTCTTGTGATGCTGACAGTTCAGATTTGTATAACCACTTCACCTCAGAGTTGTGAGGGTTAGTTTGTCCTTAAGTGTCTGCAGATTTTAAGAAAAAAATATGTAAAAATCATCAACGTGTATTTGTGCTTCACAGAGAAATGTGCTTAGGCCTTTGCATATGCAGAACAGTGAATTAGTGTGTCAAAACTGAAATGACTTCTCTCTAGAAAACAGTTTCTAAAGTATATGCTACTTTCTTATATTGTTTTGCCAATAGAAGTGGCAGGCAATTTTTTTTAATTACCTTTAATTTGCTAAGGAATCTTGCAGACGTATTAATGATAATGGGAAAACAAGCCTACGTCTGCCTAATTAATTGGCATGCATTATGCCTGGTAAACTGAAAAGAAAGAATAAAATTTTAATCATTTTTTGAGTTTTCAATTTGTTGTATTCTTTACTCTTTCTTCTTCTGCGTTGTATTTTCTTTTTGAGGAATTTGAGGTGTTTTTCTCAGGACCTATCAATCTGCAATTGTCTGTGGATTCATAGTAATGATATGTGCAAGAAATGTGTGCATTATATATTCTTTTGAAGTAAGTTACAAAAAACTGTACTTTCATTTAGAAGAAAAAATCTAAGCATATAGTTTATCACTTTGCTCTTGGACCGATAAAAGCAACACCTAGCTTTCAGTGAGTAAACGGGACGGGAGGGGATAAATATAAATGTACTTGACCGTCTAAGTCCCTAGAGGTTTGAGCTGTGAATTTTCTTTGTCTTGAATCAGGACAAAATTTGGCTTCTGCCTCCTAAAGTTCCCTTTCATGTCATTTGGTGTACTCATTCGGTAGGGCTCTGCTGTGGGATCTTCCGTCGAAGCAGGTGCGTGAGCATAAATGAATCTTTTATTGCATATTTTTATCATCCTGTGGCTACTTATGCAGTTTGAAAAAGAAAACGATGGTTATTAACTAATTGGAAAAGTGTGTTTCCTGTCTGTCCTGGGACTGTGGATTATAAAGAAAATCCCTTGTATCGAAAATCTTTTTAATAATAACCTACTAAACCTATTAGTAAGCTTCATCAAGGCAAGAAGGTCAGTTACCCCCTGAGGATGATTTGCCTCCTCTTTCACCACTCCTATAATTAGCTTCCTTGTTGTAAATGTTTGCCACTGAGTAGTTGAGGGCAGGGCCATTAATCAGGAGAAGCAGGTGCTGTCGTCTGCAAGTGCTCGTTTCAAGGTTACAGCAGCGCTGCCCATGGCTGCCTGGTCTCTGGGACCATCGGAGCGATGGTTTGAAAAGAAACTGCTCTCTGTGTAGCTACCTGGTGCTACACTCTGCACTTCTACCCTCAAAAGAAATGACCTGGTTTTGGTAAAGGCTGAATTTTCTGCTAGACTGAAGACAGCAGGTTGTATAGACCAGATCTGAAATAAAGGTAAGTATTGGTTTTATTGGTGTGACCTGGTTTTCCTCCCTCTTTTCGCTTCAGGCTCCCAGTTGATTCCTGCCTGCTGGGGGTGTCGGACCCATAGATTTTGGCCAATCTGACAGCTCACTAAAGGGCTTATGTTGGTACTTCGGGAACATGTGTAGCATTTCAGGCTGGAAAAGTATCTGTCCTAGAGGAGAAATTTGTTTTGCAGCATGAACTAGCAGGAGAAAAATGGTCATTGCAGCGTGGAGTGGATGCTGTGAGGGGGCTGGATTGCTTAGCTAGGGACAGAGGAAAAGGATACCAAAATGCTCCTCCCCTGAGCCAAGAAAATTGTCTAGCCGTGACTTCACTCATGGCACAGTATTGGCTTTAACACTAATGAAATACGCACGGGAGAGCGGATGGATGAGTGTATGCCACAGAAAACCAACATAAACTCTGTTGAACCCCGGGGCAGAATTTACGGAGCTGATTGCTAGGGGGATGTGGTGCTGTGTAAAAAGGCATGTGTGGCTGGTCTCTTCTGGGTCTTTCACAGGAAGAGTTCAGAAGACCGGGCATGCATGCAGGACTTTGTCATGTAAAGAAGATACTATTTTATTCTTGTGGTTCTGGGTAAAATAATTATCTAGTTAAATTAGAAAAAATATGTGCAGGAATAGACGAGCAGGGAAACTGTCCCCTTTCCCCAGCTGTACGGTCAGCAGGCTTGTCCATGGCTGCTTAATCCAGCTCAGGACTTGGTGCGGTCACCAAGTTCACACCGAAGAGCCAGTGTGCTGCAAGCTTGTATAGGCTCAGCAATTTGAAAAGAAAGCCTGTCCTGTTTGTCTTCTAGTTGTAACTCTCTTGAGTGAGAACCTGAGAGGCATTTCTTCATCTGCTGGCATTTGAAGAATTTAGGAAAATGTGTATTTTATGCCCTGTCTCTTAATGCTATGATATTTTAATGAGCAGCCACTGGGAATTAGTACTGTGACATTAGTTTTGGGCGAGGACTTTGTAAAGTCTTGCCCCTCTGCGTGAGGGAAAGGTTGTTCTCGCTCTCACTGGAAATGTAGTGACTTTGTTCCATTACTGTCAGAAGAAAATATTTGTTTTCTCTCAGCCTAACTCTTTTCTAAGAATGATCTGCTTTTATTTCTGGTATACAAACACATCTGTTTTGGTGGTTTGTGTTTTTCCTAGTAAATTGTATCCAAAGTGAACATCCAAGTCAGAAAGATTATATATAGAAATATGTAACTGCCCTTCTGTGAGTCTATTTAGGTGTCAACAAGCTGCCTATAAACTCTGTTTATAACAATTAGGCGATTTGCGCATTGTTTGCTAGAAGCTGTTGCCGTGAGAGGATCAAAGGTTGGGCTTGCTTGTGTTGCAGTTAACAAGCACGGCCAAGCGTAGCGAGTACCTTCTCCGGTGGAGGGGTAGGAGAGCACTTGTCGTCGGGACTTTCATTAACCCGGAGGCTGGGGGGTCGGCAGCGGCTGCTGGAGAGTGTTTGGCCATGGGCATCAACCACTGCTGGCAGCTTGGGGCTTTGAAATGGGGGGTCCCGAAGCTGTGCCTCCTGCAGTATGTTATGTGGTAGTTGTGTAGCAGTACATATGTCATGTCTTTGGGTGTCTGCGGTTATGGCCCCAGCAGCGGTAGCGGCTCTAGTCATTCGTTTAACTTGGACTGATGCATTTTGGCGTGTTTGAAAAGATTATGCTCAAAACCTTCACATTTCATAGGGAGCTAACCTAATGGTCTATTAATTGCATATCCTGCCCCATTAATGATATTTAGTGCTCTTTCTTATCGCTGTTTCAAGTTCACTACCATGTTTAGCATCTGGCACTGCAGTTTAAATTTACTCAGGAAATGGTCCAGTTTCTTCTCTAACTGTGCTGGGTCCATGGGCTGACTGGAGACACCAATCGCAAGCCCCTACCTTCCCTCCTGTGGGTGACAAAGGACGCTGCCGTGCCGGTCCCTGGGCTACAGGGCAGGTGCTGGGGCCCAAGCCAAGGGCAGAACAAGGCTTTGGTTACAGCTGCCGAGTGTTTTTAAGCCAGGATCTTTTGAAAGTCTGGCCACAGGTGTGACTGGTGCATATGGCCTTTTATTCCCCGGCTGGTACTTCTGTTCCACGTTCCTGATGCTACAGAAGAGAGCCTACAGCAACAGCAGTCTGATGTTCGACCTTTTCAGTAAATACTATTTGCAGCAAAATGGGGTTCTCCGCTTAGAGATTGATTATTTTAATTGTCTTTACCTAATGAGAAAGATACAATGTTTTGTAAGAAATCAAACAATCTAATCCAAGTGCCCTAGAAGAGTAATGGGTCCTTTTCTTTTTACTCTGACCAAACCAGGAAAAGGCATTTTGCTTCAGATGAATTTCCTCAACATCTCTGTTTTGAGTCAATCAGCCTTCTCACAAGTGTTTCAGATTGACATGCAACAAGATATTTAACTGAGTCTTCATATTATTTATCTTCAGATTATTTTTTTAGACGTGCTTAGAGTAAGTAATGTTTCATTTAAAAATGAAAATTTGAAATACTTTATTTTCTGAAATATTTCCTTGTGGCTTTTCTGTATCAAAATTACTCAATAGATTACATAATTAAAAACTGCCTTTTTAATGGAACTACTTAAAAAAATATTTTTTTTCCCCCATTGTCTTCAGCTGGTTTGGAATCACACCCTGGTTTTTTTACCCTCTGTACTGGGTTTGTGTGGTAAGGTTTTGGTAGCAGGGGGGCTACAGGGGTGGCTTCTGTGAGAAGATGCCAGAAGCTTCCCCTATGTCCAAAAAAGCCAATGCCAGCCGGCTCCAAGATGGACCCGGCGCTGGCCAAGGCCGAGCCCAGCAGCGACGGTGGCAGCGCCTCTGGGCTAGCAGATTGAAGAAGGGGAAACAGAAACAAGCAGGGCCCCAAAGTGCAGCCGGAGAGAGGAGTGAGAAGATGCGAGAGGAAGGGCTCTGCAGCCGCCCAGGTCCGTGCGGGAGGAGGGCAGGAGGGGCTCCAGGCACGGAGCAGAGATTCCCCTGCAGCCCCTGGTGCAGCCCCTGCTGAGGCAGCTGTGCCCCTGCAGCCATGCAGGCCCCCGGGGGAGCAGAGATCCCCCTGCCCCCGGGGAGGAGCCCACGCCGGAGCAGGGGGATGTGCCCCAAGGAGGCTGGGAGCCCGGGGGAAGCCCGCGCTGGAGCAGGCTCCTGGCAGGGCCTGTGGAGCCGTGGGGAGAGAGGAGCCCAGGCTGGAGCAGGTTTGCTGGCAGGAGCTGTGACCCCGCGGGGGACCCACGCTGGAGCAGGCTGCTCCTGAAGGGCTGCACCCCGTGGAGGGGACCCACGCTGGAGCAGTTGGGGAAGAGCTGCAGCCCGTGGGAAGGAGCCACGCTGGAGCAGTGCCTGGAGGACTGTCTGCCGTGGGAGGGACCCCACGCTGGAGCAGGGGCAGAGGGTGAGGAGTCCTGCCCTGAGGAGGAAGGAGCGGCAGAGACAGCGTGGGATGAGCTGACCCCGACCCCCATGCCCCGTCCCCCTGCACTGCTCCGGGGAAGCAGGGGGAGAAAATCGGGAGTGAAGTTGAGCCCGGGAAGAAGGGAGGGGTGAGGGGAAGGTGTTTCGAGATTTGGGTTTATTTCTCATTACCCTACTGTGATTTGACTGGTAGTAAATTAAACTGTTTTTCCCCAAGTGGAGTCTGTTTTGCCCATGGCAGTAATTGCTGAGTGACCTCTCCCTGTCCTTATCTCTCGACCCACGAGCTTTTTGTTATATTTTCTCTCCCCTGTCCAGTTTGAGAAAGGGAGTGATAGAGCGGCTTTGGTGGGCAGGTGGCATCCAGCCAGGGTCAACGCACCACACCCCCGTATTTTAATTCTAGCACCATTTAGACCAGCATATGCTTGGAAATAAAGCATACTTATTTCCACAAACTGGTATTACTTCAGCGTTAAATTTCACTTTTCTCAAAAATACTTATCTACTCAAAGTAGCAAAGTACTCAGGACTTTGTTTTAGGGGAAAAAAAATATTAAACCTTGCAAAGAATAGCACAATAAATCAATTTGGATTCTTTTTAAAATTTATTTTCAAAAATAATAATATTAAATTGAAAGGGCCGATGTCCATACTCTGCATGAGACTGTTGATCACTGTGTGCCTGGCAGCTTGTAAATGCCAAGTACTTATTAGCTGTTTATAAAATTATTTTCAAGTACTTCAGCTGATGAGTAGCTTGCAAATTGAGACTCTTTTTATGAAGAATATATGATGTATATGTGTGTAATTGCCATTCCTGCATTTCCAAAATCAGTGAGCCAGGCTTCAAGACACCAAGATTGACTTGAGTGAGTTGAGGTAGTCTAAAATGATTAGCAAAACTTTCTAGTTTTATGCTGCCAGAAGCCCCCTGGGCACTTTGCCCTTCCTTTGGATGCTGGGCGTGTGTTGCCTGATGTGCTCCATCCCCTGCTCGCACTGCCGGGTGCTCCCTTTCCCATGCCGTCACATTGCTCCTTGTTGCCTTCCAGCAGTCATCATCTTGGCTTTTTTTCACAGATTCTGTATTCCAGTATTTCTTGCCTGGCCTTTAGTTGTGGTGTGCTGGTGTTTTCCTTGGGAGTTCAGCTGCTCTCTCCCTCTGAAGCACCAGAGGGCTTCAGCCCCCCTGATAGTAACTGGGATTTGCAGCTCTTCCTCTGGGCTTTGTGAGGCTGGTGGGAGGGGAAAAAAAACCAAAAACCGCTTTCAAAGCCCCTGGAACTATGATAAATCTCCGAGAATCCTTCATACTGTGTTAATGTATTTATGTATTTCAGAAGCTGGAGACCAAGCTACCGTATAAATCTTTAATGTTATGTACATGCATAGAATTTTAAATTACTGTTTAGTGACCTCATTGTAGAGGGATGGTGAGAAGAAATCCCACAGGAATGCAATGTTCTTAATCCTGGGTTCCTCCGATTATATTTTTATTTTCTTAGAAATTAATTTGTCTGTGTTCAGCCACAAATATACTTTAGGCCAAACAGCTGAAAGGCATGTATTTGGGGTCTTACTTTTGGGATGCGAATTCCATGGTTAGCTATCTTTGTAGAAGTGGCTTATCTTTCAAGTGTTGAGCATCCCCAGGCCACTCTGTAATTGGTGGATGTTGCTAGGGGTAAGCAGCTCGGGAAATTGGATTGCTCCTGTTTTGGAGACTGAATCTGGAATTTAGTCCACCAAGTCTGTAAATGTTGCCCTAACTAACTAAATGATATTGCTGACTTGGCGGGTTTTGGACAGTTTTAGTTTGACATGTGACATGACACCATCACTCTGTTTTCCAGGCTGGTCCCTACATGCGTTAGCAATACAGAGGGGAGGCTGGCTGAGCACAGAATTTAGTAATGCTCTTGTAGAACCTTTTTTTCTTCCTGCGGAGAGGGTAAGTGTCTTCGTGGAAAACACTGCACAGGGCAGATCTCTGTGCATGTGCTCAGCACGTCCTTCCTAAGCGAACGCGTTCCCAAGGCAGTAATTGTGGGTGAGCGTGGAGATGGGATTTGCCCCAGTAGGGAAATGATTCACAGCAAAAGTGAGTTTGGTAAGGGCGGGCTGCTCACAGGGTAGCTGCAAATTGGTGCACCTGCGAGGTTTGTGGTTAATGGCAGACTGACTGGGATGCCAGGCACACAGGGCTGGGTCTGAAACCATTCTAGAGACGGCAGGGAAGGTGAAGTGGGGAAATCGGCGTGCCACAGGAAAGTAAAGTTTGGGTAACTGACTTAAAATGCTTGCTTCGTATTAAAGAATTGGTGCTTAGGTATCAGATAAAGATATTCAATATTTTGGATAGAGACTTCCTTGATGATGCTTTGACTCACCTGGATGTTTAAGTGGAGGTGGTATTTCAGTTTACCTAAACAATTATATATATATCTCTCTATCTCAATATATAGCAGAATCTAGAAAGCAACATTATCAGTTATCTACCTGAAAATGCAGTGGTGGGGGTTTTTTTTGGTGGTTTTTTTTTTGTTTTGTTTTTTTTTTTTTGTTTTTTTTTTTTTTTTTTTTAAAAGAAATGGTTTGCCTACAGGCAAGCCTGCTTGTTGAATTGTGAGCTAGCTGGTAGCCAAGCAGCAGGTCATTTACGAGAGGTCATTGATCGCTGAACACCTCCTCTGCCTCTTATTCTAAGGGAACGGTATTATCCTCAGGTTATTTGTCTGAAAGGTGTGCATTTTTTTTTTTTTTTGGTGTTGTAACTTGTAAGTAGGGAGCAGTGTTATTCTCATCATCGGTGCAAACCTTACCCGAGCATTTATTTGTCTTTGTTTAAAGAGACCACATTTCCCTGAAGGAAGCGTAGGCCAACAAGGACTAATTTTGCTGGAGTTTGAGAAAAGTTGTAGTTAAATCACCAGGGATTGTTCCTCTAAATCCCCACAGCAGACGTGGTTTGGCTGCAGGTTGGCTCGGAGGTTGAATCAGCACAGCGCAGAATGCCTGAACTCTTATGGAAGGCTGAATATACTAATTTATTTTTAATCTTAGAGCCCTTTGCCACACTGAGGGGACCCACTGAATGATATTTGCTGCTTCCCAAATGTTGTTTTCACTTAGCTCGCTATGGTATTTTGCGAATAACTGAAATGCATACCTCTAGGCACGTTGTGTGACACCAGGCTCAGTGTGACAGCATGACTAATGTGCATCTACAATTAAATAAAGTTCCCGAAGATTTCTTTTTTTCCATATGATAGTGCCAAGAGACTTCAAAGGCTTTGATGTTGACAGTTACAGTAATTACACTGCATCCATTATGTTGTTCTTGGTAAGTTAGATTTCCCGACTTGGCCTGAGCAGAGGTGCGATGCCTCCCATTTTAACCTGCTGTCTGTAGTCTACTCAATATTTTGTCTACATACCATATTTTCATCTACCGAGTACTAAATTTAAATGGGGGATTTTTTTGTGCCTAGATTACTTGCATATATATAGTACATTTTGTTACTGATCCTTAATGTATCTCTTTCCATATGATGGTCATACCTGGAGAATGAAGGTGATTAACACAATAGCTTACAGGAAAAAATCTACATCCAGGAACTTAAATAAAAATTAATGTATTTCTCGTTTGATTCCAGAATATATAACATGTCTGTAGTGGTATCCATGTACTACTTTCTATTGCTTTTACACCTGGCCTGACTGGATGTACTGCTGGGTGATTTCTCAGATTTCTCATTCAGATTTTCCGTTTCTCATTGGCCTCGGGTCCCTGGAGAAGCTGGTGACCAAAACCAAACCAAAACAAAAAAAGGTAAAAATAATAAAATAAATAAAAATGGCTGATGATTTCTGGGATATGTTTATGGGGTTTTAAAAAAACACTACGAACTTTCAAGAGCACATCCTGCCACTCGCTCGCTGGATTTGAGACGCAGTGAATTGCTAAAGCATGTACAGTTGCAGCGGGCCTAATTCATCCCTGCCTTACTGCTCTTGCAGCTGTTTGCAGCTGTGCAAAGCAAGTTCAAAATGCCGTCAGATCAAAAGATAAGTATTTATTCTTATTTCCATTAAGGCCAATTTATGCAACTGTTGTAGAAAGGATGGGCTTTAAAACAGGAGTCAAGATACAATGCTAGCACTTTCAGTGCCTTCCTGTGATGCAATGGTATTAAGTGACCTGAGTTTGAATGAGCTTTATGCTTACTTTACAAAAATGCAAGTGCTAACAGTAGGTTCAGGGCAGCGGGGGTTACGTTTACTATGTTTTCAAAAGGTTAGCATGTATTTATGTAATTCATTAAATTAAAGGAAAAAAGTTGAGCAAGAAGAAAGCAGGCCATATTTCAATTGAAATAGTTCTCATAAATAAATTGAATTGACAGCTTGGATCAACTCATGGTTTTTTTTCCTCTCCTGCTGTGCAAAGCCATACCCAGATGATAAGAAAATTATGCTTTCATGATAGAACACAACTAGTCACAGACAAGAAGACAGAATTTAAACACATCCTGGCTCACCCTGTAGTATAGTCTCCCTTTTTAATTCACTGTTATACTATAGCATTGTTTCTTTATCATGGGGATAAACGTATAGTATTCATTTTTTTAGCTTCAAGCCAAATTTTGCACTGCCAACAAACCATCTTATTTCATAGCAGTGCAGCCTCGTTGTGATGGTTGCAAACTGAGATCCTGTGATTGATGCTATTAAGTCATGTAATATACTGTGTTCTGTTGTCAAAATTTATTTTTGTTATTGTCAATATTTTAATATGTCTAGGCAGAGTTTTAAATAATTACTGCAATAAAAGAAGCTTTTGGATGAGAAACATGGTGCCTGGTGGTTTGCAGAAAGGGAATGTGACTGAAGCATATTTATCACTTTGAAATTACTATTTCTGAGATGACAAATCTTTGATTCATGCAGAAAATTGTTATCATTTAGATTTTTAATTGGATTTTTGGATACGTTCCTTGTACCATTTTAAGTATCACCTGTTAATGAAAAAGCAGTAGTCAGTGAAGAATGAAATGAATTATTAGTCTTTATTTAAGATTCAAATCAGTTTTAGTAAAGCCATGAAAAAGAAATTAATGTGAAAGTCAACAAGACAAACCTTTAGACTGTGACCAGAATTTACAATCTCATTTCTGCGCTCTCCTGCAAAAAAAGCATTTGCCTTCAGTTTAAGGTAATTCAAAATAGCACCTGCCTTTTAGCCCAGACACCAAGGTAGGGGGTCTCTCAGGTGTCCCTCTCCTTGTGGGGCCAGAGAGTCTCCAGCAGGTTGAGGGACTGCCTTGAGCATGGTGTTCATCTTGTCGTGCTTTTGTTAGACAGGCGCAAAGCAGCATTTTGGGCGTTCCTTGGGGGATCCATTGCTGCTGCTGAGGTCTGAACTGGTGTTGGGCATAGATAATCATGAAGCCAGAACTTGTCTTGAATTTTTTCTTTTTTTAAATCCCACCCCCCCCAATGATTTTCTTTGCTCTTTCAGGGCAGCCTGTTTGGCATTGTGCAAAAAAGATTGTCTCCTTGGCTAACTTTTGGCCAGTGAAGCTCTAATTCTGTATTAACTGTCCGTGCTGGCTTGCCTTTGCTCTGCAGGTGATCCAAGCTCCTACCTGGGACTCTTAGGGTGTTACAAAGGGGCAGGAAAGCAGACAGAGCTGCAGCGGATGTAGTGTGAGAGCTGTGTTGGGGAGCAGGGTAGGTCCCACAGCTTGCGCTAGTGTTCCTCTTGGGGCTTGCAGGGAAGGACAGACCCTGGGGGAGCAGGTAGCAAAGCAGCACCATTCACTGGAAGAATTTTAAAAATCAGAAGGTAGATGTATCTGAACCAAATGGATATTTGAAAAAATAATTTATAGATTTTTTTTTTCTGCTTGTGCAAGAGTCATGAGCCTCTTGGTTATTTTTGTATGTTCAGCATCCACACTAACTTTTTACCGTACTCACAATTTTAGTACTACTTAATGGTGGTGCATCCATGAAGTCACCAGTTTACTGTAGCGGTGTCCTGACTGATGAAGAACAGAGCAGCGGTCTTTGAACGAACATTACCTTCCATAAGTGTGACGTGTCACCTCTGTGGCTATGTTTGAGCACACAGTTCCCCATTTTCCTGGCATCCCAGCCAGTAAATCTTGACAGTGAGGAAGAGTGTGTGTTGACAAAGTACCTGGAGGTGGCATAAACCTGGCTTAAGGAATTTGCTTAAGCGCCCCCCCTGATCTGTGCAATAACTCATCTGTCAGGAAGGTTATGGGAAGAAACTTTCACCTTGCACTTCTGATCTTACCTGGAGAAAAGCCTCAGGTTAGGATTTCTTTTTGGTAGCATCAGGGACTTGGATCTAACACTGGTGTTTTGACACCTGAGCAACTCTTAATTGATAATAAGAGTAATTCATACCTGTATGACCTGGCAGTTTTAGCACCTTCTTCCTTCATGCCTTTTCTCTTCATATCTCTTTCTTTCATTTAAAAAAAAATATTCTGTATTCATTAGTTTCCGCCAGTTATCCCTATCTAATTTGAATTATCTCATTTCAATAGCGATACCGGTGTAGAGCAAGTTAATGAAAAACCTTCTTCAATGCTATATAGTGCATGTGTTTGACAGTGTAGTAGCAATGCTCCCAAAATCATGATTAGCCTGAGAGCTTTAAGATCCAGATATTGTTATACTTACATAAATGCAAAACATTTGCATAGTGTATGCACAGAGGAAAAGCCTGTCTGAGTAGGGCATTATCTTTCTCTTTTTGTTAAAAGTGACCACACGTGTCTCTAAAGATTAACAGAGTGGTTGGAAAGAAATTAGGTCCTGGTTTGGTTACAAGCTGGTTTTGGAAACAGCTTCCAGAAATTTTTAGAGAACAAAATCTTATGAAACTTTAGCAAAAAGAGTGGCAATTGAGTGACAAGAAGTATCATGGCGGTACCCGAAGTGGGTCACAGAGCCAGGCTTTTTCGGGGTTTAGTTCTGAGTTAAATTAGGAGTTAGAAAGATGGATTTCAGTTGGGGATCCAAGGGGGAAGCATCTTCAATTGCTTTCCTACCAGAGCCATTTCTATCATTCCGTAAGATGCAATGTGACGGAGCACATGAGTTCCATGAACTAAAGCACAGCAGAAGACAGCCAAGCAAACCATACTGCTCTGGAGGAGAAAATATGTCTTATTTGGCTTGTTTTAAACTTTTTGGAGGGAATATTTTAATTGTTGTCTATCGTGAGCCCCAGACCTTTCTATAGGACTTTGGAGATTTAAATTAGGAGGTCCACCAACTTGTGCGGTGCTGTTCAGGCACCGTCTGGAAACAGCAGCATCTTTTCTTTCTAATAATGCCCTTTGTTCCAAGCAGTGCCTCTTATTTTTGAGAAACCAGCTGTTCACTTGGGTAACCGTTAACTATTTACTGATTTTACAATTAAAAGTGACTTCGGCTATTACTACAAAATGATTGTGCCTATAGCAGTGATTCTGCTTTTTTGGTATGATTTTTTTCTTGGGACTCTGCTCATTTCACAGGGAAGATGTTGTCTCATTACTTGACAGAAAATGCCAATACCTTTATCTTAGGGAAAAGAATCAACTTTTTAATACCGCATCACTGATTAGTACTGACATTTTTTTGTGTTTAGGCAGCCAGTGCAAGAGCAGAGCTTCAGTCTGTATGTACGTCTGCCTGCTTTATCCCTGTGTTTGGTTCTGTGAGCTTTGGTTTTCCTACATTTGATGCCTGTACTTGTATGTTGATGTCTGCAAATTAAATACTGGACCACTGTAGAATATGTAACTTGCATGTGAACATGTCAGAGAAGCGCAGGAGTACAGCCTGTATAGGACAGAGCTCTCCATATGAGGGACAGGGCTTCCCAAATTTTGCAGAGCGGTTCATTGCTTTTGCAGGGCAATAGGTGAGGAGCAGATACAGGCACCTGCATCCTGGTGGTGGTCTCAGTGTGCATCGCCCGTAGGGGAGCCTGGAGCTGGGCTGGGAGCTAACGTATTTCTCCAGCATTCTTGGGAACCCCACAGTCTGCCAATGTTACCATTTATTTTTCAGATTCAGAAGCAGATGTCATGTATTTGTGTTTGTATAACATTTCTTCTGGATTTTAATTCATGACTGAAAAGTTAGATTTGACCGGGCAGTTATTTAACCTTTTTACCACTAGGGACTGGACTCCCCCTTTGTGCTTTTAGCCTCTTGTACTCTGTCAATGGGGGTGGCTGATTTTTTTTACTACTGACAGTAATGGTGTCCTGTCAGACAAGTATTTGCAGTGATTTCCAAGAGGTGAGAAAGTGAAATGATGCGACATATTGCTATAAACATGAGCTATTGCCACTTTTATGCAGCAAAGATCCTGAAAATAAAGGCTAATGAGCTGTGCAAAGCACAGTGAAAGTCATAGAAAATGGAAATAATTTTTAAACATTTGCATGATAGCCAAGTCCTCACCTACTGTAGAGCAGACAAGGGGCTTAAGAATTAATTACCTAGTTGATATGCATAGTTCATTAAGATGTAATTTTTAATTGTAATGCATATTATACTTCATGTTGAATATCCACTGCAGGTCATAGCAAAGTTGTAGGTTGGTTTGTTGTTCAGAAGTATTTAGTCGCTGCTCCGTCATCCTGACTCGACCTCAGGAAGCTCTCTGACAACTCCCTGGAAGCTGACAGTTTCCTTCATAGGAAAGTGATTTCCCTCTTCTTGAAGGGGGACCCTTGCCACATTTGTAAAAGGTAGGAATCAAAGGGCAATATTGAATAAAAAAAAATCAGATTATTTTAAAAGGGATTGCCTTTAAATTGATAATTTTTGAAAAGTCAATACATAAGGAGCAAATTAAGATGATGTGTATAAGGCTTTCTTCCTAGTTTCTGTCCTTTTTTTAAGTGGAGAGAGAGAAAAAAAAAAAACCCAAGCCTTAAAAAGCAGCTCTCTGTGCTGTCCCTTCCCTTCAGTGCTGTCACACCTGCTCAGGAAAAGAATTTTTCTAATCTAAGAAACCAACTCACCCCTCTTATATCGATTCTTTCTCGGCAAGAGCTTATGTTTGTAGTCTTGCTCATTGACATAAAGAGGAGCCCCCTCCAAAGAAGGATGCGCCACATTTCAACTCAATATTTGTCCGTTAGCTCATTCATGGTAGTGGATCCTATACATTCACTGATTTAATCTTTGTGTGTTCTGGGGCCAAGTAATAGGACTTTGCTTTTTTGGATTCAGAAATTGCATTGTATACTGGGATGGATGAACACTGGTTATTTGGTGCGAATCTTGAAGAGACAATAGAATTTGGACTTGATTATTGTTTTGTTGTATTTTTAAAAAAAAGCATGTTATTTACTTCAAATGTCGAGCGGTCTTTTCAGACACCGTCTTCAGTGTGACCAGAAATTTTTGTAATCTAAAAATCAATACGATATTGATTTTTTTTTAAAAAAAAAAAATTTAAAAGCAGTGACTTTCCTACTTTGAAAACATTATCAGTGGGGCAGTACTGAACCCTGTGCAGACAGAGGAAGCAGGATGATTCTGTGCGTAACCTACCCTTCTTTCCCGGTCTTCACCTCTTTATCCTTCGTTACAGCGAGAGGCCACAGGCAGTAGAAAGAGCTTGAGAGGAGCAAAAGACATCGTGGAAACCTCTGTCCTTGTATTGATCCTGTATACGTAGCACCTCTGAGACTGTATCTCTCCTTGGAGAGGATTAACTTCTCTCCTGGTTATCTTGCTGGGAAAGACCCCAAAGAGGATCTGCCGCCATGTCCTCTGGGGCAAGCACGGGGGTACCCAGGGTGCAGCCTCCCTGTCTGCCCTTCATGTCTTGGCCTGAAATAGTCACTGGAGAACACAGAGAGCTCACCCTGCTCTTGCCTTGGCACTTGCACGTGTGTTGCATCTAGTAACCGTAACTTCAAAGCTCTGAAATGGATGAAATAAGTTTAAATTAAGCAGTTTTAGGGTTCTCTGGACACGGTGTCAGCGACTTGGGTTGCTTACTGCTTAGCTACAGCCACATAATGTACCCTTTCACAGTTGATGCTTCTAGCACATACACATATCAGGTAGAGCTGGTGCTGTGATAATCAGCAATTCTGGGACTTAATTTTCTTCTCTGAAACAGTTTTGGTCTATAACGTGGAGTAATCCCTGCGCTTTCTGCTCGTAGGCTTGCTCATCTGTCAAATGAGCAGCACTCGGAGGAGTAATGCTCATGCGCTCAATTAACAGTAGCGGTGGCTAAAGGTGCTCGTGCTGCCGGCCTGTTTGTTACTGTCTCTCTGCTGGAGGCTCTCGCACCTGCAGCACCAGAGCAGTAGGCACCTGCACGCCGCTGTTTTGGTGCCTTGGACTTCTGCTGAAGCCCTGATGCGGGTGTCTCCCGTCCGGCGGCGGAGCTGGGTTTCAGGCAGGGTGGCAGAAGCTGCTGCCGCTGCAGTGGGTTGAGTTGCTGTCCCAGCACTGGCAGAGCGTAGTCCAGAGGGTATTATCCACTCACAGGTTACGGCCTCAAACGTTACGTGCAAGAAAGTTCCTTGAAGATGTGCTTCGTTTCATGAGCAGAATGCTTTTTGGCTCAAGGGAACATTCACAATTACCCAAACAGCATGTCAAAATATATTGTATTATGTAATTTGGTGCACAGTTCAACCTTTTGAAAGGTTGTTCTTTAAAAAAGTTCTGGAGACAATAATTTTTTTTTTCTTTGTAGAATAATCTTATATGGCTTTTAGCAGGGATTCTCTTCAGTCTCCTCTTGTATTTGATTTTTGCAGGAGAGTTTAAACTCTGAAAGCTTTATTAAAGGAATAGCTTGTAGTTAAGAAAATGTGCTTTTATTGCATGTGATGAGTAAGCTGATACTATCACTGACTGGTAACTACTAGTGGAAAAACTAAGCTGAGTCCACATTTCCTGTACTTTCCTGCCTAACTCCGAAACAGTCTAAGCAGATCAGAGGTTGGGCCTAAAACTCTTCTCAAGATGATTCAAAATTTGCTACCACCCTCACAGTCTGTCTGAGCTCTGGAAATTTAAAAAAAAAAAAGGAAAAAAAAAGTCCTCTAAAAATGTGATTTGCTTAAAAATCACGGGATTTTAAAATGTTTTAATTTTCTTGTATCCCACAACCACAAGAATTCAGAATTCTCATGTAAAGAATGTGTCGTGGTTTAGCCCCAGCCAGCAACTAAGCACCACGCAGCCGCTCACTCACTCCCCCTACCCCGATGGGATGGGGGGGAGAATCGGAGGAGTGAGAGTGAGAAACACTCCTGGGTTGATATAAGAACAGTTTAATAATTGAAATAAAGTAAAAGAGTAATGATAATAGTAACAATAAAATAATAATAATAACAATATACGAAGCAAGTGATGCACAATGCAATTGCTCACCACCCGCCGACCGATGCCCAGCCAGTTCCCGAGCAGCAATCGCGGCTCCCCGGCCAACCCCCCCCAGTTTCTATACTGAGCATGACGCCATATGGTATGGAATAGCCCTTTGGGCAGTTTGGATCAATTGTTCTGGCTGTGCCCCCTCCCAGGTTCTTGTGCACCTGGCAGAGCATGGGAAGCTGAAAAGTCCTTGACTAGCATAAGCAGTACTCAGCAACAACTGAAACATCAGTGTGTTATCAACATTCTTCTCCTACTAAATCCAAAACACAGCACTATGCGTGCTACTAGGAAGAAAACTAACTCTATTCCAGCTGAAACCAGGACAGAATGAAAGCTGAAATAGTAAGAGAATAATAGGATTTTTTTGGTTTGGTTGTTCTTTTGGGTGTTGGGGATGTGTCTTCCCCCCCCCCCCCCCCCCCCCCCCCCCCCCCCCCAAAAAAAAAGCTCCTCAAATATTGTATGACTCAAAGTAAAATAATGAAAACTGACTGCTTAGTATTGCATATTCCCAAATGACCTTGAATTTCTTTGCTACATTGTTCATTAAATCACTTACGCTCATGCTGGTGGTGTCTATATAAGCTTCCCTGAATAAACAAAATTCCTTTACAAAAGTTTGTATAAATGTATGTTTAAAAATAAATAGATAAGCAGTGTGCTAAAGCAGGCTGTCAGGTTCACAAAAACATTGATCCGAAAAGTGTTGCTGAATATGCAATAAAAATTAAATTAAAAAATAAATATATATGTATGTAATTTGTTCACTTAAATTCTGTGAATAATCTGATAAGCTCAAGCAGGAATGGTAACAGGTACAGCCAGCGGGAGCAAGGGCAATAGCCCCTATAGCACATTCTGTTTTCTATATGATTATGTGCAATCATCCTGCAGCACTGCACGGCGATGAAATCCTCCTTTGCCACGCTCTTTCCCTGCATTTCTAATGATCCAGTTGAACATCTGCTCTGTGAATACAACGTGCGGATGATGCAGCTGGAATTGCCGGCGGCAGAATTGTTTTCTTGACGACAGGAGCGCGTTATTTTACCCTGGCTAATCTATTGTCTTTATACTGCTCTTCACCTCCATCCCCCGCTTGCTGGACGCAGTTAAAGCATCCCGGCAGAGCGCCTGTGTGCCCAAGGAGACACATTTCACCCCCAGGCAAGGCTGGCACTTGGTACAAGTCACACCAGTCTGTCGGTTCCTGAAGCGATATTGGTGACAGCCGGGAAGCGTTTGCAGGCTCCGCTCTGCGCTCCCGAATCCCAGCCAGCTTATATTTGGTCTGTGTAAGCAATGAAGGCAGGACATGTTGAAAGTGGGAGAGAAGTACAATTTCACTGCAGCCCTCTATTTTCATTTCACAGCTAAAAGGTTGTGTTTGATGCAAAGCTTTGCTGCTGGTGCATTTCCTTTGGTACCCCAAGGGAAATCTCTGTGTGGAGGAGGGGAAGGTGCACAAAGGTTCCTAACAGAGAAGATTGCTGCTTTGACTTTTCACATGAGCAAAAATACGGCCATGCAATTGAGATGACCTAATACTGCGTCCAAATGTTTTTCTGTTATTCGTTATGAAGTTCAAACCTTTTTTGCTGAGAAGAAAACTTTGTGCAATACGGTACCTCCTTCTAGAGTCTTTCTCACTGAAAAACTGTTTCGTTTAAAACAGAATTCTGGTGGTATGGGGACAAAATATTTTTCATGGTTGTCAAAAATAAATTAATAATAGTTTTCAGATATCATTTTCTAAGATCACTGGGAAGAGGGCTTTTTTTTGACAGGAGACAGTGCTTGTTTTTAATGACTGTAGACTATTACAGGTAACTAGAGGCTAGGATGTGAACAACCTCAGATGCTGGTAAGAAGATCTATGCTTTAATCCTCCAGGTCAGAATTTTGGGTTTGGAAGGTCATATCTAAATTTGGGAAAAGCTACAACAGAGACAAATGTGAGAACCAGTGTATTGAATTAACGTAAACTTTTCCCAGAATCTGTTCAAAGGAATTGATATTAAGGAGGTCACAGAATAGGATTTATTTTGCTGGTTTATTTACCTTTGCGCTCCTGAGAAAGTTAGTGCAATCCCAAGAAGCACTCCGCCATCCACTCCTGCCGTAGTAGCTGTGGGTTGGCAGCTGGCAAAAATGCATGTATGGGCGTGCTCTCCCTTCCAGTGCATCGACTGAGCCTGGCGGTCCCTCTGGGCAGGTTCCTCCGAGGGCTAACCCAAACCACACCGACCGCAGAGACAGGCTCGGCTCAGGGTGTGTGCACTGGGGGCTCCGTACGTGTATTTATAGGTAGGCTTTTTGACGTGGCTAGAAATCACTTACAGGTTAAATGTTATGCAGAAACTGTGAAATTTATCTGCAAATGTCTTCGTGGAATGGTGCCAAAGGTGAGATATATGGGATGCATAGGTTGGGATGTAAGAATTTCGTCAATGTAGGGCTGGAATAACAGATATGTGAAGGCATATTAAGTTTTACCATTCTGCACAGTGAGTAACAGAAAATTTTAATATACAAACATAGCTGTTTTTATAACACCTTTGAGAATTTGTGTCTTCTATTGATAGAGTATTTTATATCCTTTGACCTGTGAAATTGGTATTCCTTATGCCGTTTTTTCCAGTTGTAAAACTCTTAAGGAATAAAAAAAAAAAAAAATACATTTTAGAAAACGCTGAAGTGGCTTGGATAACACGCACGTTGATGTTAACATCATACTGTGTAGGCTTAATATCCTTCAACAGCAGAAGCAAATTGCATAACCCTTTGGGTAGGGTGGTGCCTTTTTCCACTGGTGGAGCAGAGTGGGTAGGGTGGTGCCTTTTTCCACTGGTGGAGCAGAGATTCTTTTTCTGTTTATATTCCTATCTTATCCTATATTGGTCACACTTGACCTTTATTCACTCAGTCTCTCATGGTGAAACAATAATAAGCAGGAAACTTCATACTTGTGAGAAGGAAAAAAATAAATGCATTTTTCATATAATAGTGGCATTGTTTTTAAGAGGTGATGCAGCCCTAGGATAGTGCTTTCTATTACTCGTTAGACTGGGGTAAAGTAGAAAGTGGTCTCTCAATAGTACTTGTCTTGTAAGTAGACTGTTAATTTATGTATGTTTGTAAGTAACTGCGTTTCTGACAAGCTGTGGGGTTTTTTTTTGGGGTGGTGGTGGTGCATTTTTTTTAAAGTTATCTTTGGAATTGCTTTGCCTTAGAGCTGACTGATTTAGACTTGGATAAAATCCAGATTGCTTATGTAATTTAACATTTGGACTTCTGACGAGCTTTAGATGGCTATAGTTGCTCTTATATAGATACTATTGTATTATTAAACTTTAGCCTTTACAATAGTTAATAGAAGTTGTGAATTAGTTTTAGTCATTTTTTTGTCTCAGAAATTAATAATTAAAGCAAATTAATTTGAAAATTGAAATACTGTCTTCAATATGCTGAAGGCTATAAAAAGATATATACCTGACTTATAATGGGAAGATGTCTTGGTCAGTCATACAATCGAATTTTCATATGTCCTTTTTCTCAGCTCCACTCTTAAATGTTACTAACCTAGATGATCTGAATAATTAAATGGAAGTCATGGCAACAGAAGTCTTCTGTGGTTGAAGATACCTTTGAGTTGATCTTTCGTAATGGCTCAAAAGTGGCAAACCAGTATTTCTTGTCTGCCACAATAGCGTGAGGGAAGCTCTGGATAGTCATTGTGTTTCCTTTGGTAGAGTTGTAGGCTTGTTACTCAGTTGAGGTTCTCAACCTTTTTTTTTTTTGCCTTTTTGTGGAGGAAAATGTTTGAATCCTGACTAGGTTTTTTAATTCAGTTGAAGCTGAATTCATTTTGTGACCATGTTAACAAATACTCATCTGTCCTGAGTGCAGCTCTGCTGTTGGGGTCCTACAGACTTCTCTGTGGCTGCTCCTCTTGCTCATTGCCTGCCGATGGGCAGGCAGGGCAGACAAGAGAGTACATGCTGTGGCATCCACAGAACACTCACGTTGCTCATTATAGGTCTTTGCCTTATGGCATAAAGCAAACAGGACCATGGTTTCAAATATCAGCAGCACAGATAAGCAATTTGATCTCTTCATATACTGCACTGATGTGTACTGTGTGCAGTTTTGGGGACCTCAATATAAGAAGGACGTCAAGCTCTTAGAGTCTGTCCAGAGGAAGGTGACCAAGATGGTGAAAGGCGTCGAGGGCAAGACTTGCAAGGAGTGGCTAAGGTCACTTGGCTTGGTCAGCTTGGAGAAGGGAAGGCTGAGGGGTGACCTCATTGCAGTCTACAACTTCCTCAAGGGGCGCAGCAGAGCAGGAGGTGCTGATCTCCTCTCTGGTGACCAGCAATAGGACATGAGGAAACAGAAAGAAGCTGTGTCAGGGGAAGCTCAGACTGGACATTAGGAAAAGATTCTTCACTGAGAGGGTGGTCGGCCACTGGAACAGGCTGCCTGGGGAAGCGGTCGTGGTATCAAGCCTGTCAGAATTCAGGGAGTGTCTGGATGATGCTCTTAGTCTATGGTTTAGTTTTAGTTAGTCCTGCGAGGAGCAGGGAGTTGGACTCAGTGATCCTTATGACTCCTTTCCAACTTGAGATATTCTATGATTCTGTGACACATAGGTCTTACGGGCATGGCAAATAGACAAGCATTTTAATTGGCCACTACTTTTTCCAGGGGAGATTTGCTTACCAGCTAATTGTCTCACTAGAAATAACCAAACCTGTGTGAAGAATAACATGCAACTGTGTTGTCTCAGGAGCAAGGGCAGAAGTTGGACTTCTGAGACTGAGACTTCTTGCTGCAGAGATGCATACCTTCATCATCCTTATTTAGTGTCAAATATTAATTAGATGTATGCATCATCTTCAGCCTTTGGGTGGGCACAGGTTGCGTATGCTAATGTGCTCCCCATTGCTATCCCTCTTACTTTAGTAGAGGGGGGTGGGAGGAGATGTTGGTCTTCCTCTTGGTCACCTCTGTGCTCTTCTTTGGCCCCTGTTACTCCTTTCGGTGTGCACAGAAGGGCTCAGAAATGATAGAGCAGTGATTTTTCCCTAAACTGGATCAATTTTTAACTTCCTGCTGTGGCATATTGGAGGTGTTTCTCATTATTGTAAATGGAAAGATACCTAATCAATGATGGTTGTTGTAATAAGGCTACTGCTAAATGGGTTTTAGGATTGTTGGAAGTGGCGGTTAGTCAATAGCCTGAAGTATGAAAGAATAATGGGTAATCCAGAAATGTGAGAAACAGCTACTGCTATGTACAAGCAATGGCTCGGTGCACAATGCACGTGGGATGGAGTTCTCATTGTGACTTTCATGTTGGTTTGAATTAGTTGTCTTCTCCTTCATCAAGTGTTTTCAGCTGTTGATAGATGTAGAAGTGAAATATTTTCCCATGTCTACCCTTTTTCCGTGATACAGTATTTGATAAGGATTTGTAGTTGTTGATATCATCCTACCAATTATCAAGTAAAGAGTATGTACTTCAGTTTAAGCTGCATGTATCGGGAAGATAATTTTGCCTCTTGCATGCTGTGTTCAGTCACTACCAGGATGTTGAATTTATGGCAGAAGTTTAAAATAGATACTGCTAGTCAGTATCTTTCTGTAAAGGTAGAATCAAATAAAATTTGCTGCAGTGGAATGCCAGCATTGTATATTGGTTGCAGAATATTGTATAATTTTTTTTAAACCTTCAGTGACTCAAGAGCTTCACTTCATTAATGGACATAAACAGGAAAGTTGCCAGTTAGTATGGAATGGAAGAAAAAAGAACTGAAGGACTAGCATTAAGCAGTGGTTAGGGAACAATTTTATTCAGTGTTTTATCTTCTTTGTGTTATTTGAGCTTTCCTTTTACTTGTCAAAATGTGGTACCATCAATTCAACACTTTTTTTCAGGTTTATATTGTCTCTCTGCTTGTAATCATTCTCATTAAACCAAAGTGTGAAGAAATATATGAGGACTGGTACAGACTGTGTGCAGATTGATGTTGACAGATTTTGCTATGTTAGAAAGCAAGAAAACATTGACTTGTTTAACTCCTCTTTAGGACTCACGTTTGCTAAGTGCTAGATGAAATCCCATGAGAAGGCTTTGCATTCACTTTTCAGTACAGCCTTTCAGTTCAGAGGTGAAACAAGACAGTCTCAGGTGCAACAGACTGGGTAATGGTGACTTCATCAGCTGAGATGGCCTCACAGAAATTAAACTGTGGGTTGCCTAAGGCCTGATTTTGCAAAGCATGTAATCTAGTTCTTAATTTCAAGCATATGTTTGAATCCATTCTAGTTGAGCAAAATACATGTCATCTTCTTTCCTACTTTCTGTTAAAAAGCTGCCTGACTATAACAGGGAAGGAAAAGCCACCAAAACACAGTATAAATCACAACGTGCCTCCCAACACACGGTGGAGCATGTAGAATATCAGAAATCGGGCTAAACCAGTCATTTATCTCTCTGGTCCCCCAATGACACCTCAGCAGCCACAGCACAAACACAAAAGCGTTACTTCTGCGCTGCAAACCTCTCCTGGTGGGTCAGGTTCGCTGGTGGAGTCTGCAGCCTCCTCTCCAGCCTGCTGACCACTCCGGTGCAGCTTCATGAAGGCTGACTTGGTTTCCCCTTAGCCTGCTTATCTTCCACTGCTGCAGGAAGCCCTGAGTCTGCCTACCTTTGCTTTTCTCCAAAATGCTAGCGTGCAAGTTAGCCCATGTTAAAAGAAAGGTCTGAGGACTTTTTGAGTTGCTAGAAGGGCAGAGCTCTGTTCTGTTACCCATCCTGGAGCTGCTCTCCTAAAACAACTTGTTTCTGGATTCTGTATTCATTCTTGCATTTCAGTGGAGGAAAGATTCTTCACCATGGCTTAATAAAGCTCTTAAATACAGGGATAAAAGGGAAGATCTGTGGTTTACTTGTTTGGTTTTTGGTTTTTTTTGGGTTTTTTGTGGGTTGTTTTTGTTTACAGAGTGAAAATGCCATACTGAACATAATTCCAGCACGTTCCTGTTGAATGCACACAGGAGCCTGAAGGAGCTAGTCTAATCATCTACTTTGGCCTGCGCATATGGATGATGGGCGGTGTAGCACAAGGGCATTACAAGAAAGAAACTTAGCTTTAAATAGGTGCAGCATGACCCATTTTCCTCTCCTGTGCTGTGTGGTGTTCTGCTGCTGGCTCCTGTTTGTGCGGGCTGATCCTCTTCAGTGCTGTTTGCTCTGTTGACCCTTGGGTTCATCGGTGGCTGGAACTAATGTCCAGCCTGTTTTATAACCATGTATCTCAAAGTCTGTGCCTCCTTATTCTTCCATGCCATTACAGGTATGGAGGAGTTTGGCATCCTTTGTGTCTGATCCAGATGCGCTGGAGTTGGAGGGCAGAGAGCGGCTCCATATTGTGCCTCTGTTTAGTTATGGAAGGGCCACAGCTTGGCATGGTAGCAAGTGCCAGTACTGAGTTTTGATCTATTATCTTGGTGGGGGAGGGGAAAAAAAACCCCAAACCTTAAATTTTACTCTTGAGTGAATCTTAATCTTTAAATTACTATGAATGTGAGATTTCCCATGCTATGATTTTAGAATAACTGTAATCATTTTAAGAAAACAAAGCCTAGGAACATTATGGTATTGAATGTAGAATAAACTGGTGTTTGAAATGCTGCATTGTACATCTGCACATATCAAAAAAGGAGTTTAATTTCCTAATTTGTTTTGGATCTTACCCCCCTTTCCTCATGTTCATCCCTGTTTTATTTTCTTCCTTTTGTGTCTATAATTGCATGCATTATTAGAACTGGCAAGATATGCACCTCCAGATGCGTCCTACAGGAACCCAGCCAATGCTGACTCTATTCCCATGTCAGACTGCATGCCAAGTCAGTGAAGCTTGGTTGTCAAATTCTATTCCCTTTCTACACTGCTTCTAAACCCGTCTTCTCACATAATATTTTGACACAGGGTGACTGATGATAACCTCAAGAACTGTCCCAAGCTTAAGAAGGTGTCTCTTGTTGAACCATCCTAGATAAAAGTAGTATTTTGAAATAGTATGGTCTAGGAAGCTTTCCTTATTCTTCTGTCAGATGAAACAACTTGAGGCATTTATAATCTGTCACATTGTACCTTTCACCGTTTTTTGTGGTGTTTTTTTTTTTTAACTTCCTCTGAATATTTATGCCCTTTGAATAATAATTAAAAAAATTCACTAATTTTACTAAACATAATGCATTTTGTGTTGTGATTTGTTGCAATGAGACAAATCCTCTTCCTTTTGGGGAAGAACGTGCTCGTTTTACTTTTTTTCTATTTTATTTTGTTTTATTTACAGGTATCAGGCAACAGCATATCAATGTTGCTCCTCCTACAGGATCTTTTCCTAATTGGAGATCTATACTATCACCAACATGGCCTTCCACAGAAACTAAGACTTCCTCAGTAGCTGATATTTCTATGGGACAGACTTTGGAGAATGCAAACTTGCTTCAGATGATAAAAACAACACTGACTGGCACACGTGCCAGGACTTTGGATCAAACTCATCTGTCGCCCACCCTTTATCAAGGCAGTGGAAACAGTGCATCCCAGGAACCTGCTGAAATTTCAGCTGAGTTGCCTCTGAGGTCATCATCTCAAGATGCAGATGAAACAGCTGCTGTATCAGGTTTGCCTCAACTTGACATGTTTGCTACATTGTCCACTACACCATCAGTGACACATTCGAGTACAGCTGTGCCATTTCAGCTAATGCCATTAGAAACACCCTCCATTTCAAAAGAAAGCACATCAGGATCAGACATTCTTGCTGCTGTTCCATCACCATCATTCTCCTCATTGGTAATTCAGTCACCTCATACCATTAACTTTTCTAAACCAGCTGTACTGCCCATCAAAGTGCCTTTGTCTGCAGATCCTGAAGGTTTCTTCAACACAGATTCGGCCAGCTCGCAGGTTAGTGAAAGCAGAAATAGTCCTCTGAGCACGGTCTCTGTAGTACATTCCAGTACGGTGAATAACAGAAAAGGTCCCAAGTTGTTTACAGGTACCATGCCTTTCAATCTCTTTGGACCAGCAACAGTGCATTTCACAGAAATAGTGGGAAAAGGTTCTTCTTCAGAAAGAACCTCTCTTTTGTCTCTATACTCTGATATTCCTGTGTCAAAAACGTATCAATCTTCCCTGCCAGTAACTTCCAGAAGCCTGTCACAGTTTCTTAATGAGAGTATGTATAATGTCTCTTCTACCGGAGTAAAACCAAGCAGTCAGCCATTTAAGGCAGCATTGACTGACAGAAACAGTGATATCACTCCTCTGTCATCACTAGTTTTTTGGGATAAAGCAGAGGTTCCTCCATCAGTCTTCCATCCTGTGGGTATTCCACATATAATACCCCAAATGAGTCACGTTCAGTCTTCCACAGCACTGACTAATTGCGCTACAGGCTCTACCAGTGCACCTTTCATGTCATCGGCTTCTGAGAGCCTGGCTGAGGTCTCCAGCTCAACAGAGAGCACGTCTTGCCTTTCATTGCCAAAATCACTTATTCCAGATGCAAAGCATGCTCGCAATGCAGTGCTGCCAGTACAAGCACTTAGAAGTGAAACAGATTTTCTCTTTAGAAATGCAACACACTCCTCTTCAACAAGCACAAGGTCTCCCTTGCTAACTGAGACAAATTACACCTTTACTAGGATAGCACGCACAAACAGTCCCAGTGCAGGAGCAGCTGATGAGGATTCTTTGCAACTCCCTTTGACTGTTTCCTCGCAGCACTCGGCAGTGGCTCTGAATCAGACTTTTGCAGAAGACCTGACTGATGGAGCTTTTCAGGCAAACAGCATACGATTGCCAACTGCGTCTGCACTTAATCTCCCAACTTCTAATGGCTTTCCTGTGGCAAGAACAGCTCAACGGCCTTTCACAAGAGGGGTGACAGCAAAGATGTCCATGAACTTTAATACTAACAGTGTTCTGCCTTATGGATCTCAGCTTTCCAAAGATTCTCCACATATCCAAACCAGTAAACTCCCCCAAGGATCAAAGATACTAGGCACTGTTTCGGAAACAGGCATGACTAGTCCTGATCTAGCTGCAGTGCTGTTAATTACTTCCACTACTGGCCTTTCAAAACCTGAACCTGCTATCACAAATACGTCTTATACTAGTATCTTTGTGACTGCACATCTTCCACCTGGTGCTGCAGAAAGTCCAGACATAACTGCAAATAAAGACAGAAATATGAGAGTACCCACTGTTGTGACCCCACATGCAGAATATTCACCTCTAAGAGCTTTAAAACATTTTACCTCTGGTCAGACTTCCCGTTCAGTTGATAGAAAGCATCTTGTCTCTGTCATGCCTCTAGCATGGAGTATGCGGCCATCACTAGTTTCCGTGACAACAGTGACGGACAGCCACAGCTCCAGCTTTTCTGGGATTTCGAGTGCAGACTCTGAAAGCAATTTAGATCCTGTCAGCTCTCATGAAGTCACAACTTTGACTTCTATGTGGACCAATACAGCATTGCTGTCTTCAGCAGGCATTAGTATTCCTTCGGTCAAAACTTCAGTCAAAACATCAATAAGAGAAGTTCCTCCAAGTACTTCTCCATTGGAAACAGAGTACCATGTACCATACTCAGTAGTTTCAAGTCTGCAAAAGAAAATGAATACAAATAAGCAGTCGCTCTTCTTCACCCCTTCAGCAAACTATACCCATGCAAACTCTAGTCAAAATGCTTCAAGTTTACCTTTCGCTGGAATGAAGTTGAATAGTTTTCCAGAATTTGATGTAGATGCATTTGCACTGAAAACATCTTCTGTTCAGTATTCATCCCTTGCTACCACTTCGACAGTGCCTGACACCCTGCAAAAAAAGCATGGAAGCACAGCTGAAAATGTTGCTAATTTATTCACTGTTGGAGATGTTAGTATCAGTATACACTATGAAGCACCTCTCCGTTTACATGCACCTCCTGTTAATGATACAGGTGCTTTCCCTAGCTCTCTAGAATCACAAGCAACTGATGCTGGAAAGATTAGTTTACTGACAAAAACGTTAGGCACAACACCAATGTTGGCTTTTCAGCTCGCTGACAACTTGACTTTTGTGGCCAGCTATGAAAACAGTGCTATCCACAGCATACTGCCAACCAAGTCTCCCTTTCCCGTAACCAAGCCTTCTAGCTCAACTCTCTTGCACAGTTTTATTACAGAAGATGACATCGATTCTGAAAACTTGCCAGAATTTGCAGATGACCTATTAGAGTCCTCTGGTTATGATAAAGATGATAAAAATCCAGCTCCATTTAGTGTGGAGGAGTGGGACGCAAGTGCTATAAGACATAGTCTAGTTCCCAGTAATGTATCTAAGAAAGCTACCAAGGGCATCCCATTCCAAACCCCTACCACCAGTGCTCTGCAGTCAGTCATCATATCTTCTGTCCATGCATCACCAACACCACTAACTTCTCCTTTTTTGTCAACAACCAACTTTACCCATTCTGTCATTACAGTGTTATCTGGAGTATCTTCTGGTGCAATACCTACAGTAGGAACTTCAGAAGCAAAACCACTAACAAGAAAGTCATCTCCAGCTTCACCAGTGCCAGCTTCTTCCTTCTTTTCTCTAGGCACTGAAAACACACCTTTGCCATCTGTGATGGCTTTAAGCACACCGATACAGACACTAACAGAAAATAACACTGCCACAAAATTGGCATCAGATCTAAGCTCGGTAGGAACACATACAGATTTTCCTTTTGTAACAAGAAATACAACTGCATCACCTGTGGATGTGACAGCTATGCTTATAACCCCTAAAAGCAGCACAGTCACAGCTTCCACGCTTGCACCCACAGCACATGTACCAAGGCAGATAGAAACAACAGTAACTGACACCCAGAAGTTCCCAACCTCAGAAATCACCAAAACGTCAACCCCGTATCCACTGACAATTATAGCAGCTTTGACATCTATTACAGCATCAGCGAAAACAACTAGGCTTCCCCCTACTCCAGTGGAAAACACCTCTGCTCCTCCCGAAACCACGGCAGCAGCCGCTTTCGCTAACATGACAGCAGCTCTTCCGCTGGATTGCCGGCTCTCCAGGAACCTTATGGTTAAAACAGGTACGTGGGGCCGCTGACTTTGCTGAAAGGACCTCACTTGTCTATGAGGGGCAACTGGTGATGAGTGGGAAATACACTCAAGTGTCAAAGAACGTGGGGGAATTAGTGATTAATCTGGGGATGAGGCTGCTGCACTGACAAACCTGACAGATAAAAGCAGGGTTGCTAGTATAGGGATGGCATTGGCTTTATTTGTAGCTTGGATTTTACAATGAGTGTGTCAAATGAAGTAGTGGGATCAGGTGCTCTGGAGTTCAGTGGGTCACTGCAGGGATCTAGCAGAACCACCTATGTGGAGGGAGAACCCTGTATGACACGACGCTTTGGCCTCTGCTTTGCAGTAAGGAATCTGTGTCGCTGAAGAAGACAGTGCAGTAACCTGCTTCAGTCTTTGGCCCTCTTCACATAGGAATACCTAATTCTGTTTTTATGTAAACACCTAATTCTATTATTAAAGATTTGTTTGAAAATAATGTTTAGTATGTAGAGTCATATGCTTCAAAATGGGAGGATTTTGAGCTTTCTGTGTGAACTTTTTTACAGACAGCTTTTCCTTAGCCCTAAGAACTCTGAACTAAAGGCATCTGGAGAGGTCCCTGGCCCAGGCTTCATCTGGGCTCCTTACGGTAGCACAGTGCAGCACCAGCAGATGTGTGTATCTTGGAGATCTCGGCAAAGAAGAATAGCTACATAAAAGGGTTTATGACCTTGTATAGAACTGAATGATACTGGGGACAATGAAATAAGCAGCTTTTGGACCTAACGTGTTTAGTAGCTGCTGAATATCTACATCAGTAGTATGATGAGTACAACAACTATTTCTAAAGATAGAAGTAGCTTGTATCCAGTATACGATTGAAAGCTCTTAAGTGCAGCTATAAAAATCTTTCTGCAAATTATAAGAGAAAAAAGAAAAAGCTAGTGATAATGTTAATGAAGAAAGTGTACAGCCACTTCCTAAATGGAAAATAATTGTAGCAGTAGAGTAACACATTTCTTTGTTTATTGAACTGTGGCCATGAAGGCATGAAGCACACGTCCTTTATGTAGGCCTGCCTGTGCAGCACCAGCTCAGTCTCTGCACCAGTCTGCAGGCAGTTGAGTGGCATCATACCTCGCTCAGAACAGCAGCATGGCAAAGACTACTTGTTGTTGCTAAAGAAATTGCACTTGTTAGACCTCGCTCTGGAAACAATGGGCTATTGCCATGGGATGAATAGGGAAATGGGGGACGCTGCTGAGCCCCTGCAGTTCTTCCTCCCTTTGGAGCTGCTGCAAATCCTAGCTGCTTTGATGATCTCCACCCAGCCAGCACAACGTAAAACAATTTAAAAAAGCAAACAGTAGCATGGTAATGTCTCAGACCATCATGTGGCTTTTGTTGTTCCACAGTTCTGTTTCTGAACACAAGGAGGATGCTGATCAGCAATCCCTTCAAGGAGAGCGTGAGAAAAGGACTCAACCAAATGCTGAGACAAGCTTTCAACCAAAATGTCAGCGCTCAGGTAAGCATGCTTGGCTTGCCTGCATGATCTCACCGAAACAGCTCTCCCACCAAGAGAATCCCAGCTGGCTGCAGCTCCAGTGGCATCTTTGGATGCAGGAAGCCTCTTGGAGGGGAGCACTGAGCTTTTCCCATGGAAAGCAGGCATAGGTGGTACCCAGTTTGGGCTCTAAAAATATAAGGGCTGCTACAAAGCTTTTGCCATTTTATTCGATGAAGTAGAAGGGAGAAACACAACTTTCTTTTTGGTATGTTCTGGGAAACGACGGCTGACAGCAGTTCCCTCCTCCCCCTGCGGCTCAGGAATGACTCCGGTTCATGCTCAGCCAAGCGCTGCTGTGCTCAGCCTGGATCAGTTGCAAGAGCAGGGCTGGTAAATGGGGTGTCGCTGCTGTCAATCCGCTCCCTGGTTTGAAAACCTAGTACCTGACAAGTGCAGTTCCACAGGGACGAAAATCTGAGCAGGGAAAAAGCATGTTTTATTGCAAATAAATGAGGGAGACGTGTTTGTCACTTTGCAGCTAAATTGTATGAACCTCTGCATTGCTGTGTGTAGAAGCAGGCTTAGGTGGATTGCTGGGGCACTCCTCTGCAGCACAGGTTCCTGCACACTTAGGCAGGGGTTTGTGCTGAGTCCAGGGCTGTTATGAGTTATACTCACCAAGCAATTGGGGGGAAAAAAGTAATTTTGCTCAAAATAAAGGACATCAGGTTGACTTTTGTCCCCATGCTCTATTGCTGCAAGTTTGGATGATGTTAGTTGGTTTAGGAATTGTGTATTCCTGAGTCTCAGCAGCAGCAATAAAAACTGTCAGACTTATTCTCCTACCTTCTTGTAAACCTGAGAGAAGCTGCCTTTTTCTAATGGAGACAACCAGCTAAAACTTAGTGCGGAGGACCAGTTCTAGGGCTTAAACTTTTTGGAAAATAGAGAATTTTGAGGTAAAACTCAACTCGTGTTTTGGCTCACAGTGTGTTCATTCTTCTGGTTTGTCATTTCTACTCATATAGGTGGTAGCTTAACCATCTGGGACAGTATAGGAAAAATAGTATAGAAGAAGCAGTTGAGGCTGAAGAATCAAATATTGGAAAATTTTGTCTTTCAAAACTCTGGCTTCAAACTCTCAATGACAGACACAGGCACAAAGACAGTGACCTTCAGATATGAAGTAGGAGCTGAATGTTCTCTGGGTTCTCTGTATTTTTACATTCATAAGTAAAATATCCCAGTACCTATACATGAATGAAGCCCCAGTCTAAATTAGAGGTACGTGAGCTGTGGTAGCAATACTGCACTGCTTCAATTTGGAGCCCATTTTGCATAGGCTGGGTCTGAAGCTCCCTGAGCAGTTCTGCTAATACTGTGTGTGATATGACACTAACTGATCCTGTAGGGTTTATAGGGGATTACAGGATAAAAACCCGGCAAGGGAGCTGCATTCAGGATGAGAACTTCCACCGAATAGTGGTTGAACTGCAAACAAAATAAAATAAAAAATGTTTCCCTGTGTGTTTTAGGTTGAAACCCTGGAGCAATCAAATAACGTGACGGTTGGTTACTACGTTGCACGGGGCAGACTGGTTTTTATGCCAGCTGCTGTAATTGAAAGGCTTCTTGCATACGGCATTAGCAACGCCACAGCAGACATAAAGCAGCATGTACCACACCTCCAGTCCGTGGCGGCCCTGGCCTTGCCGTGGGAGCCCCTTCCTGCGTACCACTTCCAGCTGAAAACGGGGTGAGCGAGGTCCTGCCTTCCGTGCCCGGGGTTGTGCGCGTGTTAGCGGATCAGTGCGCAGGGACAACGCTCCTCCTGCCCTTTGCTCTCCTGCCTCAGCCCCTGCTCTCCGGCGCAGCAGCAGGACAAGCTCTGCTCTGGTTTCACGTGTTGATGTTCCTGGCACGAGCAGGACAGCCGGTGTGTACGTCCCTGTCCTGCGCAGCGCTCTGCTGTCACCTCTGTTGGCACTGCTCTGAAATGAAGTGGCATTGCATTAGAGACGACTTGCGCCAATGTGCTTGACTAAGATGTGGCGTTTGATTAAAATGGACTTCAACTGATGGGTTGTGCAGTAACCTGTGCATCTCTTTTGAGAACAACCAGATGAGAAACATGACTGTATCATATATGTATATATTGTTCTGGCTGGACCCATTGGATTTGACTTGGGCCCCGGCCATCTGACCCAGGGTTGCTGCGTAACCCCTCTGTACTGTAGCAAGCATCAGTGCACAGCAGTTGCAGTGCAGCGGAACAGTATAAGCTACGAGAGGCCAGTGTGTGCTGTAAAACAACATATTCAGATGTAAAAAGATTTCTTTTGTGTGTGCTTACATGTTTACATACTTACTGCAATTACCCAGTTAAGTATATTTTTCCTAGTACAAACAAAATGAGAATCAATATTATGATTGATTATGTCTTGCAAGAGCAAATGACCTGCAAGATTTAAGAGTATAACCTGCGTTTTAGAGTGATTTCACTTACTCCCTGGCTCTGAGCAAGTATTTGTACAGTGAACTGGTGTTACCATCTTATATATCGCTGCAGAAACAATGGCTATTTGTTTGTGGAGAGTATCCGCTCTAATAATGGAATTTAATTCTTACACTTTGTCTTAATTAAGGCTAGTTTATTGCAGTGCTTGAATGACATAAACTGATCTTATGTGGCATTATTTTCACCTGCTTACTTTGTAAATTGGTCATCTTACTGTCAGACATTACAGGAATTATGCAACCAAGAATATTTTGTCCACATACAAATACATGGTTCCTTTTCCAGAGCTGCAGTTTGTGGGTCAAACGGACAATATACAGTCATGCAAATTTGTTCAGACCATGGAGCAACGGTTACAGAGAGCGTTTCAGGATGCTGAAAGAAAGGTCTTAAACACCAGCAACAACTTAACAGTTCAGGTACAACACTGCGTGCTTTGTCAGTGCCTGTTGCCAAACTCTCTGGGTTATTCTTTCCTATCTGTATGCTTGTATTTCAACATAATGTCTTTGATAGCCACTATGGAAGTTAGTTTATACTTTCATCTGAAATAAGATTGTTTTATTTATTGCAGGAAAATTTATGAATGCATGATTTGTAGAAGACTGTTACTGTTATTTTCATGAATTTGAATTTTACTGTTTGCAGTTAAATCATTTAAGTGAAATTCAAGTAAAAATAAGTAGTTAAAAATATTCTTCCAAATTTATATTTTTACTCAATATGTTATTTTGACACATTAGTTGCTCTTAGTGAGGCTATTCAGGTATAAAGACAGTGTTATGTGTAGCTGTTTGTAAGATCTAAGCCAGTGCAATATATTTCTTTCTTTTTTTGTGTGCATTCCAGTTCTGCACTCGCAGACCCAAACTCACTATTAAGGGCCTGATTTTTGCAGAACTTTATATGTTTAGTGGGCCAACACCCTTATGCTCTGTGCCATACTTTAGAAATAAATAAATTATCCTCTGGGTGATATTATAATATGTATTTGATGTGTGATAAAACTGTGTATGGACTTGTGCTCCTCAAAATAGTTTGCAGTGTAGCTTACCAGAAGGAGAAAATTGGTCATCAGAGTTCTGCTTAGTTACTTTGGTACTGTCTCTTGTAAGCTTGTGTTCAAACTGGAGGAGCTCAGAGAGGCAGAAAGGTGCATGGCGAGAGATGACCTACTGCAGTACGTAAAGCAACCATCAAGCCTTTCAATAGCTGGACCCATGGTGCTGAGGGGACCTTCACAGTGGCTAATTGCTTATTAATTGCTAATTGCTCACAAAAGAAGTCATAGATCTTACAAAGCACCAAGACAATTTTGTGAAGAGCCCTAGAAGGTGGTAGTTGTGGTTTTTGTGGGTATTGCCAACTTAGGAAGTGATAAAATGGAGGTCTTGGAGGCAAGATATAAACTGGGAAGAAAGATGCTCAAGGGTGTGATCTTCATGACAAATTTTTCTGAAATTATTCCAGTACCATGCAAAGGACTAAGTCAGTGCAACAGAAAATAGTATGAGGGTTTTAGGTTAATTACAAACTGAGGAACAGTTCTGGAGCAGACGGAGACAATTCAGAAAAGGCATTGCTGCACTACAAGAGTAGAGAGAATGGCAGCAATATGGGTAAAAGGCATGAAACAACTTCCACTCAAGGAGAAATTAAATCAGCCATTGTTCTCCAGCCATGAGTGTAGTGAATCAGGAGTGATCATTTAGAGTTTCCCATAAAAGAACTAATCAGGTTTAAATAAAAAGAAAAATCCTTTCACAATAAGATAAGAAGGTAGTATCTTGAAGATGGCTGGATGTTACTGCAGAAAAAATATGGAAGTTACAAAAAGCAATTGGCCAAACATATAGAAGCAAAAGTCATCAGCCCTTTTTAAACCCAAGCATACAATTTATGGCTCAGACCATAGCTGTGGGCTAACCTTACACTGTGGACGAGATTCCTCTCCTCTTGCCCTGTGCTCATTCTCCAACCATCTGCTCCTGGCCATTTGTAAGTGGACATTGGCTAGGCAGACCTTTGGTCTGACCTCAAACTCTTCTTCTGATGCCTTATTATACCATGTTTTATGTTTTTACTTTAGTGATCCAAATCATAAAAATGGGGTATTTAAATAGCATTCATGAGTGCTGAATGCTGTTGGCCCTGCCTACAGTATCAGTAGCCAAAGAACATCCCTCTTGTCCTAGGGCATGAGTTTTCTGAGAAAACATGTTTTTTCCGTTCCTGCCCCACCTTCGCCCCTCTGCTTCCTGCATAAAACTGCTGTTTGAGGATCTGATCTAGTACTCACTAAATAGAATTGGTCCTTAAATGCAGTCATCAGATTTGGGCTCAGGAAAAGATTGGCACAGAGCTAAAGTGGGGAGGAGAGCCAGTAATCGTGTGATGCTAGGAACAGAAGAGACATGATGTCCCTTTATTTCATATGGAAAAGGTAGATAACTGCACTAGGAAGGCAGCAAAGAAAGCAAGACATACAGGCCTAATTCCTTTGCATCAAATAATGAACATTTTTTTCTGGTAAGCATCCTCTCCCTCATCTTACATGTCTTGATAAAAAACAGGGAAAAATATTTTCAGTCCTGACTCTATCTTTTCTGCCTGCTGCTGTCCTTCATTAACACTGCGTGTGCTAAAGTGGGAATTAAAGTATCACAAACTGTTTTACACAATCATGTTGAATCAGCTGTATCTAATTCATTGTTCAAGTTAACCTCTTCCCAGTTTATTTGCACTGGTTTTGGTGGGTGGCGTTGTGTTTCTTTTTTTTTTTTCTTCCAGCTGAGCTGAAACACAGCTACACATTATTTCTTTACCTTTGTTTCAGATTTTGAACACCTCCAATGTCTCCCAAGCTGTCACTCTGTTTTATGTAGTGAACAATCAAAGCACAACTCTAAATGGCACTATTTCCAGCAACCTTCTTAATCAGCTGTCAGCTGAGCTGGTGGGTTTCTATCTAACCTACCCACCTCTCACCATTGCGGAATGTAAGTATGCGCTTCCCAGCACACAGCTCCTTAAGATTAGCCAGCAGTGGGCTTTTGCTTTGCAAGCACCACAAGCTTTGTCGTCAAGCTCACGATTGTAGGTGTTCTTGCTGACTGCTTTTTAAACTTTTTTAAAAAAAAACAAACAAAAAAGTAGAGGTGGGGGGGCTAGGTGTGGGGAGGTTCTGGGTTCAGTGTTTACTTCAGCTGCTAGGAATACTAGCAGATAATTAAGAAAAACACATATATGCTGTCATTAACAAAAAAATGCCTGTGCCAGATTCCAAACAAAATAAAACTGTAGTTTTATGCAAAACAAACCACAGAATTTCCCCAATTTGCCATTTCAGGAAAACTTAGCACAGCATATAAAGTTCATCTTCAGCATAGCCCTTTACTTCAGTGGAAGACTCAGCCCCCAGCGCTTGCTCCAGTCGCAGGGCTCGGTAGCACGCTTTGACTGTGGGTTTGGGTAGTGGCTGAGCTCTGTCTATGCTTCTCTGTTTAAAAAGTTGTCTGTGTATTTAATTAACTTCATCCTCAGTTTAAAATGTGGTCTAAGCACTTCAGCGTCAATAATTTGCTTGCATTTCAATTGTTATGAAGAGTCAGAGATACAGATAGCAAGAGAAAGTTGTGTGTCTGGGCAGCCTGTGCAGCATATATGTTCTCTGACTCTGCATGCTAATTCCTCTAAAATGAATAAAAGTGACAAGACAGTTGATTATGGGGATTTCTGTTTAATCTGCTTGTTAAACTTTGTATGTGGAATAAAGCTCACTGTAGAGCCAGGTTGTCCATTCACTGGAGGACATCAGTTTTCACTGGAAGTGAGAGGAGACCGGGACATCCGAGGTAAATCAGTGCATGGTAATGGACTCTGGTTAAGGAAGGGCAGGTTTTACCTCATCTCATTGTGTGTAAATCTTCACGAGATGCTTGTTAAATTTGAAATACTGTGCTTAAATACCAGTAAAGATCTGGTTAAGCTTTTGGTAGCTATCAAACTCACTGATAAGGCTAAACCAGTGATGGAGTAGGTTGTAATTTTTCATTTCACAAGTATTGAAATGATCAGGCACATAAGGATAGAGCCAAATACGTCTTTACGATCAGAACACTGAACTGAGTGGATTCGTAGCTTTAGGTAAAATTATTAAGGTGCTTGTTCATTTTCTGATTCTAGGAAAAAGCAGAACCGGGCTGCTGGAAAGGGAGGACTGGGGAAAACACAAGTTACCTTTTTTGTCAGTCCATTTTATTTGTAAACAGCCCAACAGCAGAGTAATTATCTTGTGCAATTCTTCATCAGTTACTTGCACAATGAGCACTCTGCTGTCTGTGGGGTAAGCGGTCACTCTCCGGAGCGAGGGAGTCAGGAATCACAGCTAACTCTGGTGATTGTGCAAATCCTGGAAAGAGGAGGAGTCTATATTATTCTCGAGGCATTACCTATCTAAAGCAGATATTTGCAAACAAATAGGTGAAACTGCCCAATGATGAGTGCTTGCACTGCACTGGTGCACTTTTGCTTCAGACTTTCCATCACAGGGTAAAGAGACACATCTCAGGGTAGGCTTGCATTTTCATCAAGTCTTGCCATGGGCAAGGGGAGATGGAGGGAGGCTGCTGACAAAGGTTGTGCTTGGGGACCTAGAAAGGGATGTAGACCGTTCCGTTCATCATGAGACAGACTCCTTCCTTTTCGTGGCTGGCGGGTGAGCGTGTCTGAAGAGTGCCCTGCGTGCAGGACTTGTCTTCACAGGGCATCCAGGAGAAAGCCTGAGGAAGTTCTGATGATGGCTGCGCTCGGTTCAAGTGTTTGGCCTCCAAAAATAGTCCTGCTGCATAGGAAAAGGGTTATGGCGCTTCTCACAGGCAATACAGGCATATGTTTGCTAGTCAGGAGCTGTGAAAGCCATTTGTCACACCGTAAGAGTCTCGTGTGGTGTTGTAGTTCTCTGCTGATCCCTGCACATGATGAACTGACCCGATAGAGTCTTTAGCTAGTGCTCCTTTAACAACTAATGGCTTATATTTCATTTTGGAGTTCTTGGTTTTTTCCCAGTGCAGCAGGTATACTGCAAACTCATGAACTTAATGCGCACATAGCGTTTATGGCTTCAGACTGATAGCGTGTCTTGTGAAAATGTTTACTTTGAAAAGTGTTTGATGCTTATTCATGTGGCAGTGCAGTTGTTTCAGTTTATCAAACAAATACTGCTGCCGTTCTCAGAGTGTGTTATTTCCTGGTAGACTCCGGTGGCTCCTCCAGAGCCTTCGCAGTCTGTCATGGAAATGCACAGCTCAGGGCATGCCGTGAAATCCCTCCTCGAAGGCGGTTACTGTGCGTCGTCAGATGCTTTACAATGTTTACTATTTCAAGCCACTTCAGAGTTTAAAAATCAAGGTAACTCAATAGCAGTGTATCAACATGCAAAGCATGAATATTTTCTGAATTAAGTTCCGAGTGTTAATGCTTTCCAGGTTGCATAAATCTATTGAAAAAATGCTGAGCTGTATAATGAATTAGCAGCGTATTGAACTTTACAGCCTAATGCACTTTGGAGATGGAAAAACTAACAAAAGGCATCAAAACGGTAAACATGAGTTTCTCACAGATGTAAGCATATGTGGTAGTAATACCTTAAATGGTGCAGAGTGAGAGAGTAAGAGTACCACACTCTGAGGTGTGTGCACAGTTTCATTAGTCTTGTTTGTAATTCGTGTGGAACTGTACTCTGATTAGTGCAATCCAATCATTAATTTTAACATTATTTTAGGTTAAAATTGTGGTCTGGGTTAAGTAAGGATTAAATCACAGAATGACCATAGAATCTCATCTTGTTTTCCCAAAGGGATTACTCACAGAGAGAAAGCAGCAGAAATGTATATAACAGCCACGTGCATGTCACCTATCATTTTTAGTAATGGGCAGTCCCGGGCTTCGCCCCAGACCATGTACCAGCCAGTATTTTGGCAACAGAAGATGTATCTTCTACTTTGTACGGCAGCGCTTGTACTGCTTGTACTTGATACCCTTTCTCAGACAGAAGAGTAAGTGTAACCCTGAAAATTATGCCTCTAGATCTCTTCCTGGGCCACAGTTCAATTTTATTTATCACTGTCTAATAACCAAATAGTTTTGGGACATGTAATGTGTAGGATGCTGGAATACTATGACGTAATTTCAACTTTTATTTTAAAGCTTTGGAGTATCCAAACCTTGATGTCTCAGAGTCAACTAGAGACTACTGGGTGATAACAGGTACTTTTTAATCTCCTTCCCTCCTCCATGCACTTCAGATAGTAATTTTTAGTGCTCAATTATATAAACACATCGGCGCAGTAATTTTACACAGAAGTAAGTGGCTGCCCACTGAACCTGCCTGTTACATTCAACTGGGCAAATGTATTTAAAGTTAGCGGGGAGCATAACTGTGACTTGTCATCTTAAACAGAGACATCTCCTGCATCCAACGCTCATCTCGGAATTTATGCCACTTTGGTTTAAGCGCTTCTGAGAGCGGCATTATCTTCTCAGAGTTTAAAAACACAAATAGGCTTGTCTCTCCCTGCCCCCCGGGACTTGGATTTAAATCTGAAATCAAAAGAGGCTTGTAGACATAAGAAAGGTGATCTGTTAAACCAAAGTTTGTTGTTGCTGGCTCTGTCTGGGTCCAGGAAGTTTTGCATCTTTCACCTGAAGCATTAAGCACGTAACTTTCTGTTGGTGGAAAAGAAGGTGCAGAGAATGATATCAGGCTTCAAAATACTTATTTTATCACAGTCATTTCACTGGTATTGCATTCTCATTCACAATCGTTTTGACTTTAGAAGTGATAGCTGGGCAAGAAAGAGAGACCCTTACCCCAGACATCTTTGAGTGAGTAGATACCAAAGCCTTTCTAATCGATGTGTCTGTAGCTAGAATTGTTTGATGCTCAGGAGAGCAAGAGAAAAGGAGCCTGACAAGAAATGGATTAAATTCTACACTTTACTTCCAAAAGCCAGGGTGGTTTGGTGCCTGTTATATCTATCCATAATTTTGAGATAAAAAATAAGTTTATGCAGAGATTATGATCCTCTGAAGGGAGTGGTATGGCTCCTCTCCATCTGGACCCCATGTCCTCATACTCTATTTCTTGCCTTTGTGCACTTACTGCAATTATTGATATTACAATGGAAATGCTGTTTCAAAAAAAATCATGACGGTCCCAAAAGATTTTTTTTTAAAAATAATATTGAAAAATCATACATTAGTATGAATTAAATTAGCATACCATATCATTTATTGGAACTTCATGTAAATTCAGTGTCTTTTTAATTTTACATTAATTTTTACTTAGGAAATATTTATTCAGTTTTCAGTGCTCTCGAACATATAGTGTTTTGTTTCAAACCAAGTTGTACACAATTCTAACAGATTTCAAAACTGCTGGGTGAAAAACTGTCGCTTAGTTAACAGGAGCATCTGGCCATAAGCATAAAAACTGGCAGCTCTCGAAGAGGTTTTCACTTACTTTTTATGTTGAAGACCATAGATTAGGCGCTTCCCAGAGCCATTTTGGTAAACTGAAGGCTTAAGGAAGTTTTTGAGGGATTTTATTCTCTGAGACTTCGTTGACATTATCTGAGAAGAACAGTGCAGGGGGTGAAACAAAAGCACTTTGTATCCCCATTAAGAATTACTGAGGGGGTGTAACAATGTCCAGTTATTTTTCTTCTAAGCTAGTGTACAGCTAGTTAGTACACCCCTGCCCCAAACTGCCCTGCAGACCGTGTGTTACTTAATCTGTCCACCTAAAATGGGCTGATACATGATTTTCTCCATTCCCACAGTCATTCAAGGGGTTGATATTGCATTACTGGGACTGAACAATCAGAGCTTTGCAAGATTAATGGAGCAGCGTTTGGCCCCGCTGTTTATGATGTCCCATCAGCAAGGAAGACGGTTCAAACGTGCCACTACTGTGGGCAGCTACACTGTGCAGGTGCTCAGTGCGACACCGGTTGCGCCTAGACACGCGTTGAAAAAAAGGGCTTGCTTTGCATGCGTACTGCTTCAGTTTGTGTGAAAAACTGTTTAACTGGGCTTTTCCTGTATTTTCTTCCTGAATACTAAAGCAGTGAGTGCAGTATGCATGGCATTACTAATGGGTTTCTTTTTCTGCAGTCAGCCATGTTTGCATGCCTCTCATCTAGAAATTGTCATTAGTTAATCAGTGTTAATAAACATTTTCTCTTTGGTTGCTATGAGGATTGGTACAAAGGACATATTTTAGCATGAATTCCTGTATTCAGCATAATGAAGAGTTCCAGGCTTTTGTTCTTTTATTAAAAAGAAGTTTCCTGGGTCTTCCTTTCCTAGGTAACTCAATAAAGCTAGAATTTCTTTTTGTTGGGGTAAAAAAAAACCAACCCACTATGAAGTCATCAAATCCTGTAGCTGCAGATCACATTATGAAATAGAGGTTTCAGTCCTGAGTAATTTATTAGTCATCTTTCTCTTATTTAGCAACACTTCCCATTCAGGTTTTTGAAATCATCTTATTTTGTTTTCTCAGTAATTTAGCCAATCAATGCTGGTTATCGGGGATTCAAAGAGGATCTGTCTTCAAAAACTGCATGACAAGTTATTGCTTCTTTTTTTTTTTAATTACATGGTGTTTTTCAAGACTTGCTTGTTGCAAGATATAAAACCAAATTACTACTTTTCTCGTTTGCCCACAATTCTCTGTATTTTCCCACTGAAAAAATTTAAAAGAAGCAACATATTTTTACTTGCCAGAAGTGTGAACCTTTGTAAAATTTTCTGGGAAAACTTGACACGTTTTAGACCATAACATAGTGGAGAAGAACCACAAAACTCCTTTTTCCTCTCATCATTAGAGGGTGTTTGACACTTCCTCTACTCTCAGGAAAGGTAGAGGTACAATGTAAAAATTCTGCTGGTGTTCTGCAGAATAAAACAGAAAAAGTCTGGGATCAAAAATAATGAGTATAGAAGTAAAATGTGAAGGAAATTTTCAACGGCAATATGCCAGCAAAGTATAATTTTCAACACTAGGACAGATTTTAAGAACTCCCTTTTTACAGGGGACTGTAATGCCCAAACGTTTGATCCTTTCCTCCTTTTTACTGCATGCTTTTCTTAGTATAGGGTTTTACCTTAGGATTATGTTTAAAAATTTTTTAAGAAGGCAGTTCAGTCCTCACCAATCTTAATAGCCTAGGCTATGAAGAAGGGGAGCCCTGATCCTATGAGAGTATTCGCATGGAGCTTACGCTTATATGGGGTCTTGAAGGAGTTCGCTCTGTGCGCTGCCTTCAAGTAGCTTCTGGCAGGTTTTGCGATGGTATAATACAAACAGTGTATTTCTCTTTCTCTCGTTTTCTTGTTTTTTTCCTGAAAGATGGTAAAAATCCAACGTATTCCAGGACCCAAGGAGCCAGCTGAACTGACATACTATACTTTATACAACGGGAAACCTTTGCTGGGCACTGCAGCTGCCAAAATTTTGAGTACCGTTGACTCCCAGAGGATGGCCTTGACACTAGGTTATGTTATTCAAGTTCAAGCTGATCGTAAGAATTCTTTTAAAAATTCTCTGGTTCAGTCCTTCTTTTGTTCTCTCTTTTCTTTTTTTCTTTTTTTTTTTTTCTTTTTGTGAAAACACCAGTGAAGGTGTGGGAAGCCCCCATTGATCACACAGAGAAATTTCAGCTGCACCTTTCTGAGAAGCTGCTTAAGTCAGGCTGCTCTTTTTCATATGGAAGACAGACTAATCTTTTAATGTAGTAAATCAAAGGTATATACTGAATGTTATTTAGCCAGTAACTGTAAACTCTACTGTACAACTAATTTTACACACATATTTCTATGAACTGAACAACTTTATGGAACTGTAAAGTCAGAATTAATTCTGATGCTAACAAAACTATGACACCACAGGCTAATGACTGCTGGGGCTAAATTGCTCTTCAAATAACTTGGCCCAAAGTAAAATGTGGGGGGCTATCAAGATGTCCCTTATTTTTGACTTGTTCAAAATAATGTAGATTATTTCTATCTCAAAGGGATTTTTTTTTTTTTAAATAATAATTTTCACCAAGAACTTTGTGAAAGGCACCACATAGTTGTTAAAGATATCATTTAGACACAAATCAGAAAAGTGAAGTTGGACAGAACTACTTATATGTATGGGCAATTTTCAGATTCAGGGTACAGTAGCATCATTCAGAATAACGTGGCCAAAAAAAGTAATCCATTCTGGAAAAGTAAAGTGTTTTTGAATGTCTGTTTTAAGACTTGCATCTGTTACAGAGTGATTGTGGGTACAGGTGTTTTCTTTAAAATTTTTTTTTTTTTTTAATATTCCTGTATAGTTGACCCACAGTCATAAACCTGTGGTGGAGCTTGGAGGGTTTTTTGGCAATAACGTCTTAATGTATGAATTGATGCCTTTAACTAACTGAATCACTCCACTTTGCCAAGGTATTTATCCAGATGAAATTAAAATTATATAGTGGACTTCTGTACTGGATCTCCTTATGGCTAAACAGCATATAAAATTGTACTACCTGGTTCCATTATTTCTGTCTGAAGGAGCAGTGATATTGAAATAATTACATGTAATGGTGATAGAAAAAGAAGGAACCACTATAAAAAGGAATTAATGTATCATCCATAAACATGTGATTGAGATAGAAGAATAAAGTATGATATAATTTCCAGAGAATGCATTATATACTGTATGTGATCCTCGATTTGATCATGGTCTGTTACTGACTTTAATTGGACTAAATCCAGGGATCTCCATTCCTGCTTCCATAAAGTCTAGTATTTAAATTCTGAACGACTTTGTTTTCCATGAGAGTATTTCTTTAATGTAATTTTCACTAAAGTAGCTATAGATAATACATAGCAGTTTCCTAGCTTGTGCAGTTTTGTGATTTATATGGGTATTTAGGTAATTATGACATCTGCGGCTATCTAACTTTGTACTTCCATGGTCTGATAAGGCAGACTTGTTCATGTGTAGATTTTCATACAAGTCAAATATGCACAGAATACTGTAAGAAGAGAATATACAGAAATTGAAATTATGACCCCAGGTAACTGAGATTCTGAGCTGAAGTATTTGAAATGTAGGAGATAAAACTATCTTTATACCTCATTACAGAAAAAAAATCCATTTCTTTCATTTTAGACATGGTATTTGTAGTCTGTCTTTGTATTCCCAAAGAAAATACTTTGTGTGCACTTCATTTTTACTTATTATAATTTCTGTTATAGCAGAATGAAAAGTTCTGTACCAAAATGCAGTAAGAAAAGACATCTGCCCTCAGGAGCTCACAGTCTGGTTAGACAAGACAGATGAATAATAGCAAAAAATACGGATGTTCCTGTTTTGTAACTGAGGGACTGAGTTATAGCAAAATGAAAGGCTCGCTTCAAAATCCACTGGAGTCTTATTGAGTTGAATGAACCATGGCTGACTTACTCAAGGTCACATTGGAAGCTGGAAACTGAATGAAAGATGTAAACCAGGATTCCTAAATGTGTGTCCTGTTAGCCATAAGGTCATAATTTCCTCTGCATTCCCTAGAAAGGATAATTATAATTTTTCAACAATTGTTCATTGGTCCCACAACAGAAATCTATAATTAGAATTACTGTTATCTGATAAAATTCAGATTCAGTTTCCTTCCCCACAGCCCTTTCATCCCCAAACTAAATGTCCAAAGCCAATAATTTAGAATTATGCCAGTCCATTGAAAAGTGAACCTTGAAAGGCTTCAACCTGGCTTTTTGGACAGTCTTTAAGTATGCGGTTCCTGTTATACTGTGCGGAAGATATGTACCTAATGGTGCTATTCCTACATCACCCAACAAACTACTTTGGCTTTGCAAAAAAATGTAGATCTACAAAGAAAATAGGCTCAAGCTTCAGACAGACTTTCAGCTGGCTTTTGTAATGGCTGCTGAACAAGATAGTATGCGTTTGAAGTCTGATCCTGAAAGATGCTGAGTGCCTCTGACAGCTAATAAGCTCAATGACATTTGAAAGCGCTAGTCCCCTAGGAAATGGGAAACGCTGCTTCACGCTGGTATCCTTACAATTGCCTGTCCATGCCAGCAACCAGTGGCATAGGAAAATAAATAGAGATAGCATGGTGAAATCCACAAAACGTTTCACTAAAACAAAATTTACCATCATAAAGAGATTATCTGGTGTTTTTCCAGAAAGAAATGAAATGAGAGAACTGGGGATGTGTCACAGAGGGATTTCTTATGTGTGCACAAGTTGAAGGTTCGTACTAAGAGACCTTATTCTGATAAAATGGAATCTAAAATGTTTTAGCATCACTGCATTTCTGAAAAGTACCCTTTTCCTGGTGCCATTATTAATATATCTACAAGTAGCTCTTTCCAACCTCATCATTTCCCCTCCTTCAGAAATGATGGATTCATTTTGACCTTAACTACGATAAAGTATTTCTAGAGCACAAGAAAAGCATTTTCTTATTGCCCTATTGATATCATTAGTAACTATTAGTGTGCTTAGCTTCATTGTTTTTGAAAAAACGTTCCTGGTTTACTCTTCTGAGCCAGTAAGTCTCTGACTTCAGGTATGGACTCCCTGTGTATACTTTTAACACACATGCTACCTTACTGTAAGCCATTTTTGTGTTTGAATTTTATAATTAATTAAGGATATATTACTTTTTTGTTTGTTTGTTTATTCTGTAAATGAACTATTGGAGTGATATCTAACATGGCATCTAATTTGACTTGGGAGTTGATGGCTGCTTTTGCAGATGGCTATAACTAAGAGAAGAGAGCCCAGGGATCTGTGAATTGAACAGTGTTGCTGATTCATTTCTTTTACTTAAGGAATACAAAGGTATAGCTAGATTACTAACAATCCCTTTATACTAGTTATTATATGGAGACAGTTCAAGACTGTGTTGGAAGCAATTTAAATCTTGCATTTGCACGGTGAATCTTACCAACGTTGGTTTGCAATTTTCTGTAGCTGTTGTGAAGAACCCCCCGAACAACCTGTGGATCATTGCAGCGGTGCTGGCTCCCATTGCTGTGGTTACAGTTATCATCATCATCATCACGGCAGTTCTGTGCAGAAAGAACAAGAGTGACTTCAAACCAGATACCATGATGAACCTGCCTCAGAGAGCTAAAGTGAGTGACTGACCTCCAGATGCAAGGCGTCCGTTTGCTTTCTGAGGTTTTAACTGTGTTTCTCTGCTAGATGTAGTTGAAGGATGCTTGAAATTGAAATGGTCGTTACCCACAGGTTGGATCTTTGCACTTCTCTGTCCTTGATACCACCAGTCACAGCAATTACCCTTCTGTTTTACTCGGGACTCACCAACTTCCTTCGCAGCTTGTCCCTTGCCACATAGGTAGCGGTGACAGAGTAACGGTTACGCAGTGATGTAACGCACTGAGCCATTAGGACTGAGTAGGCTTTACTCAGGGCAGTTGCTTCCTTCATAAAGTTGAGGAAATGGGATATCACGCCTAGGCCTTGTCAGCAGCACGTCCCCCATCGGACCTTATTCTCAAACCCATGGCCTGATCTGCTCCTACCTACTGTGAGCGGCAATAGCTGAAGCTCTGGGCTTTGGCAGCAGTCCAGACCTGGTCTTAACCAGAAGTTCGCCATTCAACTGCTAATTCAGAAAAGATATTCTTTGATTTTTTTTTTCAGAAAATTTCTGCCACTGCTATTTTTCTTTCAGATGTTTTGAACTTTCGAATTTATTTGTGCATATTGTTGATTGGGTTCAAACAATAGTATTTACTAACATATATCGATTACAAGATCCTTTTTTTTTCCAAATCAAACGTCTTTCCAGTTTGATTTTCTGTCTCTAAAAGGAAAAATGTCACAGAATACTGATTTGTCTCTGTAGTGAATAAAGTCTGCCTTCTCAATGCTGCTATTAAATGGCTCTTAAACAGGGCCACCCAAAGTTAGGAGTTTTTAGTCTACGAGGCATGCACGTAAGTCCTCCGGTTCCTTTGCCCTTTTAGCTGGCTTTGTTCTTCTCCATTGGCATGGGATTGAAATGATAATTTTCTTCTTTGGTTTCTTCATGCTACAGACAGCAGGATTATTGTGATTTCAGCTCTGTTGCATCTGCTAAAAAATGTAGATTGGAGGGAGAGTTGAAGGAAGGCATGATGCATATGACAGCTCTTTTCTCCTCATCTTAGGTTAGTTGCAGATGGGTGCAGCTGGTGCCACTTGGAAAAAGATATTAGTATCAAAAATGATACAAAAAAGAGATTTCCATTTCAGTTCCAGTATGCTCATCTATTTATCTGGTGTTACCAAACTAGTGTTATGACTAGACCTGCAAAAGTGAAATGAGCAATATCACAAACACAAACAAAAATTAATACCACTGCAGTGATATCATATAACGTCCCATTGAAACCTCTAAAATGTAAATCATGCTTTAATAGGGGCTGTTGCAAATACTATGCACCACTTGATTCTTCTTATATGCAATCTTAGTCCCAGCTAAAAGACAAATTGAGACTAAATTTGTACATTGTTTTGAGCTGGCCATCATTATGGGTTGCTTTACAGCTGAAGAAAGTTGCTATTTAAAGAAAAAAGACTGCTGGTTGAAGCTACAGCACAGAAAAACACTTGAAAGTATTTTGAAAGTCCATAGTTGTCATTCCAAAAAGTAAGAGGAAGTTGAATTTTTACTTTTCCTGAGAAATCAGATTTAATCAGACTGTAAGATACAAGGTTAGGTTAAAACCTATTCAGTCAGGTTATGTTTATATCAGCAGCCACTGTGGTCAGACAAGAGTTAGATCTGCAGAACAAAACAATTGGCGCTGAGCTCCCAGCATCCACGCTACACTTGTTTCAGGAGATTTCCCTGCAGACTTGCTCACATTTGCAATTGGAGTGCAGTAGTCCACTTCTAGAGTGCATTTCCCCTTTTTAGGTATATTTTCAGACTCCATAAAAGTTAATTTAATTCATTATGTAAAAGTGATGCATTTCAAAATGAAAGCTAAATTGATTTCTGCTTAATTTCACAATGATGGCTCCATCACAAAGGTTCAGCCAGGTCTAGTTTAGGGTATACAGTGGTATGTGGACTGTGGAAGATAAATTCTGCAGCAGGATTGGGACTGGACTGGTTTTGTCATTCCTGATTTCAGCATCTTTACCTAAAATAAGGCTAAGAAATATATTTTAGAAAGATAATGAAATAAGGTAATTTTGAAAAGAACGGTTTTATTTTTATTTTTAATTCCAGCATTAGGTATATCGGGAATAGCAGTAATTACTTGAACTGTAATTGCTACATTTCATGCAGTTTGGCAATACAGATAGCCGATGAGCATGTATCTGTAGCACATTTAAAAGGAATATATTATATTTCATGGCTTAGAAAAGTGCCCGAGACTGCTTGATTAAAGCTGAATCTGTTCTGCAAGTGGAGTCACAGCAGAGTGATTTTTAGTTTAAGAAGCAGCTTTAATATTTTGTTTCTGTGTGTCTGAGATTTGCTGTTGCGTCACTGGAGCAATTGTTTGATACCTTCTGAATATCCAGCAAGCAGTATAGGGAGGAAAAGAGAATACTATGGGATACCTACGACCTTGGATTTCAGCTGGTTTTGTTTTCAGTGGTGCCATTTTATGTGTTCGGATTTCAAAAGTCCTGTACCAAGGGGACTGGCAGAGCAGAGCCGCCTGTTCATCGCTGCAGTCCTGTTGCTGCTGGGAGCAGCGGGAGGCTGCAGGTCCTCGCAGAGCAGAGCTACCTGCCATGTCCCTCCAGAGTCCGGTGCCAGCGGATAGGATGCCCGAACACAGCGCGGAGGGGTAATGAAACATTTAGCGTTAAATATCCTTCTGTAGCCGGGGGAGGTGATGTAACGTAACAGCAGGATTGCTGCCCATGCCTGGTAATTAAGGAAGGACTTTTTGTTGTAACAGGCTGAAGGCTAAATAAATGACGTTTAGAAAATGACCTCTCATATGTAGTGTAGTTTATGGCATCTTTCTTAGGAATTGTGTTGCTGTTCTGAATTGCCTTAGCAGTCAGGGACATCTGGACTAAGTTGCAGGGAAAAGCGACTGTTACCATTTATTTCAACTGACTCGCCAATTGTAAAATTAAAAGTAGTATAAATTCAAATCAGTGAAATTTGGATTGGACTTTATTTTAATGTTCTTTCAATGCTGTTTTTATTTTGAGATACTGTTTTTACTTTCAGGTTTTGGATAGATGTTAGTTTTTTACCTCCCTTGCTTTCTAATTCACAGCATGCTTTTTTAAAGGCTGTAATCTGATTTGTCACCTTTCTTTTAGAGCATAAAAGAATAAGCTTGCAGGTAAACAGAGATAAGATCTGCAGTCTGAGACCCACAAAAAAAAGCAAATACTGCAGGCCATGAGAAAACAACCACTATCAATTTGATAAAGGGCATGGAAAAAAAAAGATTAGAGAAACTGTCTGTGTACATGGGTATATATGTAGAGGGGAGGGGCCGATCATCCTTTTTTCTTTTTTCTTTTTTTTTCCTTCTTTTCTTTCTTTTTTTAAAATATCAGTGTCTTTTTCATGATTATTGCAAGGAAAAAAGTCCCAGAAACAACTCCCTATATTCAATCTGCCCTTTGCCAGGCAATGTAATATAATGGTCTCATCATTCAATTATTATTTCAAAAGCAATATTCAAATCCCAGTCCTTCGGTCTTTCTCGGTATTGTGGCCGTATTGGACATCTATGCTTGCAGTGCTTCAGCAGTGCCTGATCATGATTTAGTCTTGCCAGTTCCCTTCAGGGGTGGTAAAGCCATCTGCTCCTGTGGGGTTTTACAGAGCAGGGTTCCAAGATCAAATTTTATTTAACGCAATATGTCTGCTGATGGGGATGGCTTTTTCAGCTCTTCCTTTAATGCAGTTTGTCACTAGACATGGTGGTAAGTAGAACTCAGATTAAAATAATCCTTCATTTTCTTCCTTTGGCAGATCCGAGCTGGGACTCTGCAGAGTTCTTTAGTAATTTTCATGTTCTGCTGCTTCTGATTTGGGCTTTTTTTTTGTTGTTCTTATTTACTTATTTATTTATTTATTTAAAAAATAAGATATGAAGTATAAGTTGTAACAACTTCTACTCTTTCAAAGGCACGGAAGGAGAAATAACCAATTTAATCAGCTGTTCTCTTTTGTTACCTTTTTTTGCAGAATGTCTAGGAGGGCCTTGACTAACACTTCATATGGATAATAAGGTTGAAAACACATTACTTTGTTAAAAATATTATTGTCTAGGATGGTTAGAGTAGCTCTTCCTAGCTGTCCTTCACAAAGCTTCTACTTCGCCTTTCTTCATTCCCTCCCCTTTCTTTGTTTCCTTCCTTCGTAGCTAATTTGGTAGCTGCTCTTGTGGTACCCTGCCTTCAGAGGAGGGCAAGCAGAAGGCTCCGTCAGGGGCGATATCATCATGACTTGCCATGGGGAGGTGATGGTGAATTGGCATTTCTCTGATATGTTGCAAGTTCCATTGTGGTGATGTGCGGAGACGTCTGCTCTCCCAAATCAGCATTAGCCCAGTTAGCGTCTCCTTAATGCACTGGAGCTACTTGTCAGAGGAATACTGAAGTACGTGAGCACATTAGAAATCATCAGCCTCGGTTCAAACAGGAGATTGGGAATGTGATGTAGATCCCCATAAACAAAAAGCACGTTTTGTTTTGTTTTAAAAAATAGAAGACAGCCCCATTTTTTTCAGACTGAGATCGCCTGTGAACTTTATCTCTATTTATAGCTATAGCCCAGATTTAGTAAGGGACAGAGCAAGAGAAATTTTTTTTTTTTTCAGAACTCATCCTTTTTCTGTGCCATCAGCAAATTTGTTTTTATCCAGCTGATTTTCTCTGGAACTAAAATATTAAATGACAACATGACAGAAACCTGAGAGAGACTATTCAGTTATTAACTGTCTAATTCTGATGTGTTTCCTAAAGTATGTTTGAGGGTTAAAATCACTGTTGCTCAGCTTTGAAGTGTTTTATGGTGTTTTTTTTAGCATTTTGACAATAATCTTTGTACTTCAGGAAGAGCGTCCTTTTAGTTTTTGGTAAATTAATTCAATTTAGCGTAGCAAGAACTTTCTTTTATGTTACATATTTTTTCCAGAGGGGGTGAGGAATTTCTTTGATTTATTTATTTATTTATTTATTGCTTCCTTCTCTTTTTTCCGATAGAAAATGCAGGTTGGAAAGTTAAATTTTGCTTAAATGCTTAATTTTTTCTATTAAGAGAATGCACCTTTCAGTGGCTGCTTTACCCAGAAGGCAGGTGTCAGTTCTGCTTGTTCCTTGCAGAGGCAGCAGGGAAAGCCCAGCCAGGCTTTGGGGCAGGAGCGGCTGGGCCCCCGGCCCTCGCCTGCCTTGCTGCAAGGCCCTTGCGAATGCCGCTTCCCGAGAGAAACAAGTGAAGTCAATAACAACCTTCCCAGTAGGCAACTGGCAAGCCAGGGGAAATATAATTTCACTGATCTGAAAAAAGATCCTTTTCTGGAAAATGTTGCCCATAAAACTTTTATGTGTGTCTTTTGTACTTTTTCTTGATTTGGAATAAATTACTCCCACCTTCTTTGAAAAGACAAGGTTTTTTTCATAGAGAAGTTTTCTGTTTTCTGTATGGGCTTACTTTTCTCCCTCCTAATTTTTTCTTCTGTACGTTCATTCTTCCATTGTCTCTTAAAGGAATTTCTGGGGGTGTTACAGCAGGGCAAGAAAGGTTACCCAAGATCAATTTTATACTAACTAATCACGTTTAAAATATGTGGAATGGAGATCTCATCAGAAAATTGCTTTGTTTGTTGGGCATTCATATGGCAATCTACATATTTTTACCTTATGTCACTTATGTAATTAAAGAGGTTAAGGGGTATTGGAAAATTTTATATTGAAGTGGAAATTTTATATTAACATATGACGCATGCTGGAAATTTCTTTTTTCTCTCACTTTTTTTGCAGCCAGTACAAGGCTTTGACTATGCCAAACAACACTTAGGTCAGCAGGGAGCTGAAGATGAGGTTTTACCTGTAACTCAGGAGACTGTTGTACTTCCACTTCCAGTTAGAGACGCTCCTGCCTGCCAGGAGAGAGAAATTACTCAGGATGGGAGCACCATCAAAACTGCCAAATCCAATGAGACACGGAAAAGGTACGGACTGGCACATTCCCGCAGAGGGGTGGAATGGGGTACATGCTGCTGGTTGCTTAGGAAAAACCTGTAAGGTTTGGCACCCAGGCTCTGCGTGTGCCAGATGGTTCCTCCATGATATATTCTTGGCATAACTCCGGTCTGTGGTGGATGTGTAAGATTGCTGCAAAATACAAGATAAAATAAAGTGAAGTCTTCACAGATTGTACGTGCATGGAGGAGGTAAACAGGAAGTGGCTATCATATGCATGCTGGTGGTGTACAAGAGATGAACCCAAATGAAACATGGGATCTGGAGCATGAACACTGATCATTTCTCAAATGAACCAAAAGACAGGACCTCAGCCACTGGAAGTTGCTATAGCTCCACTGACAGACTCTGTCGCTCCAGAATTGGACCCGATGTCTTCATTAGCAGAAAGGCAAACCCTAAACATCCACTAAATTATGGAACAACTCTAGATCCAAAGCATCTACAGCAGGACAAAACTTTTGAGAGTGTAAGAATAGACTAGATAACATCAGTGTCTAGGTGTAAAGTGTCCCAGGTTTGCAGTTTCTTCATAGTAAGTCTACAGGGCTGTAGGATCACAGATTAGAAGGTCCTCAGGAAGCTATCTGGCTCTTTCTGTTCTCCACTGCAGATTCAAATACACCCCTAACTCAGCTTTATCTACCTTTTTTTAAATTTCTTCCAGTGGCGGGATGATCACAGCCTCCTCAAGCAATCTGTTCTTCACTACCTTTCCCATTAGGAAGTTTTACCTCATGTCTACTGTCACTCATCATGAGAATAGCTGAAAGTCATTATTACTTGTCTTGGTCATTTCAGGCAAGGAAAGCAGATTGTCCCTTCATCCTAGCTGTTTTGCATGCTTCAAGTCCATTTTTCCTTGACCTGCTCTCCTTGAAGTTAGGGTGGAGGATCATCGACTTTTTATTGCTGAAGAATGATACTGAAGGGAACAGAGGAAAATAAAACTGTTAGGTAAACAGCCTGAATAGAGGTAACAGTTGTTGTCTAGTTCACTGGCATTACATAGTCCTTGCCTCTTGAAGGGACTTGATAACATAAGAGTATGTGGCTAGTGCAGAGAAATTCTATAGGAAATCAAATCTTCATAGTTGAGTCACCTCATCTTGTACTTGTCAATGCACAATGATATTTGCCCCTTTGGAGTAATGGAAAAGCTTGGAAAACTCAGCCCAATATTGCTATACGCTGTGACAGGGACGCACTGGAGCTATCTGCAGCCGCAGGAGGTGCTGCGCTGGAAGGTGTCAGTCTGCACGGCATGGGGCTGGAGGACCCGGTGCTGCTGCTCTTCATGGTGGGGTAGACCTCCCCATTAGTCATAAGCTGAGGTTTTCCCTACAGAAAAATGAAAAACAGCTCAGAAGCATCCTGAGCTGGTGTCTAGTTTGGCATACTTCTCTGGGTGTATGGTAAATCACCTGGAATATGGAGAGAGCTGTCTGCAGGGAGTCCCAATAGAAAAGAGTAAGCCAGCTGAGAACTACTCTGGTTCCTGCGATTGCTGGGTTTGGGTGTAAGCTGTTATTATGCTCTTTAATGTCAGCAATGTGTTGTTCACACCATAAATCACTCGAACCATGAGAGTCAGGTTACATGAACCAAACAGCACTTGTCCCTTTTGATGTCTTCCATCCTCTGGTGAAATGACAAATGGAAGATGACCATGACATCAGCTGTGGTTGCTGGTGCTAGGCCACCACTGGTCAAGTCTTTGCAGGAACCGTTCTTTAAAATGTTTTGAAGCCTCTCCAAAGCAGTGTGTAAATATGCACAAAAAATGTAAACCAGCCCTATTAATTAATCCTCTAACAAAAGTGATTAAGCACCTCACTCAGTCCTTTGAATGAGTGCAGAAATCCCCATCAACTTAATCTGCACAATTTTAAACAAACATGGATAAACAAATTGATCCAGGAATTCACAGGAAAGTTATTCTCATTATAAAATGTGTTGAACCTTGGTGCCCTTCTAAGCATATAACTAAGAATTAGTTTTGCCTCCTTCAGGGTGATTATTGAGTAAGTAAGAAAACGCAGAATTTTAGTCTTTTTTTCATTCCCAGGAGCTGTGTCTGGGGATGGAATTTAATCGTTTCTGAAGATGAAGAAATATTTCTTGACCTTTATGTATTTGCTCTTTCATCCAGGATACTTTGCAGCCTGGAAAGGTCAATTTAAATCAGACTGCCATGAAGTGGCTGGTAACTGATCAGAATATCTTCTCTGATATTACCACTGAAGGAAACTTCACAGTTAATAATACGATGGCCACTTAAAAAGATGAATATATAGATTAGTGGCAGCAGAAATCATTGTGCAAGCTATCCAAGCTCACTTCTTTTCCTTGTTCCCAAGTGGAGCAGATCTTCTTCAGGTGTTGGTCTGTCCCTGGATGAATTTTTTTACTGGGCTGGGATTATTCATTAGCAGTGACAGACAGGTTTATAGGGGAGAAGTGCTACTTTTCAAGAATATTTATTCTCAATAGAATTTCACAGGAAAATCCTCAGGCTGGGCTGAGCTGAGGTGGGTTACATGCTGAGCTCTCCTAAAGCCCTGTAGCTGGAAAAAGCCTGTCTCAAATTATATATATTTCCACCTAGGCTATCTTCAAAAGAGAGTCCTTAAGAATTACATTTCTCATACTTGTCCCTTCCTGTTCTGACCACCATAAATGCTCTTTACTTACACCAGACAGGGCAGTCAGAACTGGAGGTAAATGAATGTTTCAAGCTGGCAATATAGTATTGGCAATAATTTACAGGATGGTTTTTACAGTTGTTTTGCTTTAGTACCATTTTTTGGGATATAAAGCCATTGTGGTAGCTATAGAACTTGATTTGACTTTTTTTCTCTGTAAATGAAAGTCCTTGTCACTAAGCCCTTTTTTTTTCTCCAAGGCAAGCTCTTTACTTTATGCTGTCATTAGCCAGGACAATTCAGAGTGATAAACTGCATATAGGTGCATGAGATACTATACAGATCCTGCAGATAGTTTTCATTCCTATCGTGGCAAGTTTCATGTGCAGAAACAATGTGATGTGTTTGGAGTGGAGTAGCACCAAATTTAACGTTTTCTGCTTTGGCCAGCTTTTCCCAACTTGTGCATTAGGATTTGAGTAATTTGCCCACCCCAAAAAGAAGAGCTTGCCCCCAGTGCAGCCCAGAGTTACGCTGCTCGTTTCTGTTCTTGCTCCTCATTGGGACTAAATGCTCGCAGCGGTTCTGCTCTGCCCTCCCTCTTCACCCTGTGCAGGGACCAGTTTCAGGGCCACGATATGCGACGGCTGGGTAAAACAAGCACTTTCTTAGGAGTTTCAGCAAATAATGGTGCTGGTTAAACAGGGTTATGTGCAAAAAGGAAGAAAAGGAGAATTTTCTTATCACATTGTGTGTGTGTACATGTAAAGTGAGTGAGTGAATTTGGCATTGTGGATGGCAAAATAACTGAGTGTAAATGCAGGCTAAATAATAAAGGAATTCGTTTAGCCATATGTATAAAAACAAAGGTCTACTTTATTTTAGCTGTATAAATGACACCGAATTGATAACAGGATTTTTTGTCCTCTGCAGTGCCGCTTCTGTCATTGCGGGGGTTGTGCATGAGAAGTGTTTGCTTTCGATGCCGCTAAGATGCCTATCAGCCCCGAGCTAATTGAGAAGTCGTGTTCTCCTACTGTCGCTCTGTTCCTGCCTTCACTGTGTTTCTGTGTGCAGTTTGTATTCTGTCTCCTTTTGGTACAAAATCAGACTTGAAAACTCAGTGATGCAAACTGTGTGAATGAAATAACCTTGAAATGAGGTTTATGAGGAAGAACTCACAGCCTGCCTTGTTGCTATGGTTACTTGCAGCCGGTCTCCAAGTCAGAACGGCTCCATCATCAGCAACGGGTCGGGAAAGCCCAGCTCTGGCCAGAGCTCCCTCCAGAAAGTAATGGCACCGCAAAAAGTGACAAAAGACGAAGGAAGGAAAAGAAATGGTGAGAAGTGTTTCTTGATGCAAGCTGCTTGCGGTCGCCCCTGTAGCCGTACCCACACAGGCACTAGCTGTGTTGAAACCATCTTCCTACACCTTCAGCAGTACTTAGGCATTTTCTGTTCATAGCTCTTTGGTTTTTTTTCCCCTTTACTGCTATAACTATTTCTCAACATCACACAAAACAGTATGGTGTTTAGTCTTTATGTGTGGGCCTTTGCAAGTTTTCTTTCTTTCTTTTTGTTTTTCTTTTTTCTTTAAATACCAGTAAACTAATGAAGACATGATGCTGTGTAGTAGGTGGACAGGGTTTACAGATTTTTTCTTTTCTGTGTAGAGTCCTAAGATATTAATTTCCATTACTGCTGAGCTGGCCCAGATCTGATGAAGATGACTTAATTGGGTAAAAATTAATTTGAGAAAGTGTGAGACGTCCACAGCTTTAACTTTCCATCTCTTTTCATCCTCATCATACCTTTTTGTTATTAACACTTACTGACAGCTTTTTTGATGCATCTAGGGTGTCAGGTTTTTCTGATGCACCTAGGATGTTACACTGGATGTTTTTTACAAGCCCTTGGTTAATGGTGGTGACCTTGTGACTTGAGATGTATCAAGAACATCTGATGAGAGAAGAATGCAGTCCCCTTTCTTCCTTGCTTTTCTTTTGTCTGTCTTTCTGCTTATTTCTCTCGAGTTATAGCTTTGCTTCCATAGCTATATTTTCTATATGAATAGAAAACACTGTGGTTGAACCATTTGATCATTTCCCTTTAAGGGGAGGGAATTAAACTGGATATGGTCTCATCAGATGCTGTCATGAACACAAGTCTGTAATTCTTCTTTGTTAAAAATGTAAGTGTGGAAAGGAGGACTCAGATAAAGAGAAAATCTCAGTGTAGATCTCTTCTTTCTCCAGGAAATCACCCGAGTAACCTCTGTGGAGGCAATCTTGGCATCAAATCATATCATCCCTTGGTGATCGTTACGCCTAATACTAAAGTATCACGCAAAGGCTTTGCTGCTTTAGCAGGAATGTAGTGTGATATAGAGAGATACATAGCACCAGAGATGGCCTTTGCTCTGTACAGCAAAATCATACTGCATTTTTCAAGTGTCCTCTGTTCTTTTCATAAACATACCATAGAGCATTGCATCTTGTGGAGACCGTACAATTGATATAACTGTAGGACTCTGTTTTTTGAATCAGCTTCACTGAGATTTATGCACACTTGCACATTCACGCAGAGAAGTGAAGTTGTTAAATTTCCTTTTGTTACGTGTTTGTCACCTGTACTGCTTTCTTCTGACAGACCTGTGACTTTACTCCAGACCTAGTATTCTGACTGGTGTTTCTCAGAGGTCTTTTTTTTTTTTTTTTCTTTTCATAAACAGCATAACAATATTTCATGGTTCTAAGTTTCAAGGGTTGTAATTATTTTTTCACTGTTTCAAATGTAGCTCATTTTATGAGACAACAACATTTATGGTTTCCAGTGTTAAAAGCTGTAATTTATGCTGTTTTTTTTCTTCCCTACCCAGGATAGCCAATATTAAATAAACAGTGTCAGGTGATGTTTACATGTGTAGGCAAAACAACTTAGTGAAGGTGGGTTTTTTCTTTCTTTTTTTTTTTTTTGTTAGGTTTTAAATCTTCAAAGAAAATTGGTAAGAATTTCCAGTTTCTTTGTTAAAGAATTGACTAACACCTAACATCCTCTCTTCTGATCTGGACTGTAGTGCATTTCTAGAACATACACGTGCCACTTAAAGAAACCTTTCAATGTAGTATAAGGGAATACTGACCCTTTATTTTAAATCTTAATTTCATTTTAATTCTAGCTTTAACTTTATTCGATAACAATAACTAAACACTTTTCAAATTATGTGGAAAACTAGTAACTGCTGTATTTACATGTTTATTTTACCTTCTCTCTTCTGTATTCTGAAAAAAAAAAGCCTGAATAATGTTTTGTTTAATATGGTCAAGGCACTCCTTGTTAGGAACAGCAAAGGAGCTAAATGATTTCTAGGAAAATATCTTTAGTGTATAATCCATTCATAGTATGGTTACTTGTCATTTGTTCCTACCACATGCTGGCAGCAAGATCTTGAGCTTCTGCGGCAGAAAGGAAAAGCTGGGTTTGCCTGTTTAAAAAGTAATATTATAGCATATATACAAAATAAGAAATAGATGGGCTGTTTCCATCTGACTATTCTGGCTTTGAAGGAATCTGTGCATGAAACACCTTTTCTGCAGAGCCCTCCTTCTAGTAGAGACTTCAGTTACTTGTAGAGGAACTTCCTTCACTCAACTGCCATGGGCCTACAAAGGGTCGCCTGGTAGTTTCCAGGCACAGATATGAAGGGGAATAAATACGTTGTTTCCTAGTAAAGAGATGAGGACTTTTTGGCTGTAGGCATATCTTTTAAGATGTTTAAGAGAGTTTCCTGACACAACCTTTTCAGAACAGCTTCTGAGAAGGAAGATGTGGCCAAGGGAAATGGCCTCCCTCTTCCCAGAATTATGGGGCTGGCCCCACATTTATTTTTATATGCATGTGCAGATGTGTTTTTGACTTTTGAGTTGTATGATCCCAAATGCCTACTGAAGTTGAAATTAAAAAACAAAAATCGAGGCACCCATTGCTTTTCATAGTGGAACTTACGCTTTGTTCCCCAGTGCTATGATTACAAACACTGCTGTCATCTTGGATATTTTGTTCTTTTTGCAGGGTTTTATCTTTATCCGGCATGATCAGCATCAATAGAATGTGTTGGCTGGCTTTCCTTCCGGTTTAAGAAAGAAGCTGCTTTTCCCCTAGTTGCTTGTCTGAACCTGCTCCAGCTCTCTAGCTGGTTGTAGGCTGATGCCTCTAATGCGCATGTCAGCAAAAGCAGCAGCATATTTTCTTCTCTGAAAAGCAGCATCTTAAAACTGGAATGAATCCCTTGATGGTCACATGTTTGATTTGGGGACTCCAAGTTAGAATGGCTCATTAGTTGCCATAGTTACAGACCAATTTTAGATTCTATTTCTCGCTGACATTTAGTTACATGGAAAAATGACAGCATTGGATGTTACCTCAGTATATAAACTCTATATGGCTTGTATCAAAATTGACTCCAAATGGAGTGTGTCAAGGCTGAGAGTGAACAATATGAAATCACCACAGACTGACAGGCTTGGCTTAAGGACCTGATGCTTTGGAGGATCAGAAGAGCTCTTTAGCTGGGCCTTATTTCTACAGAAAACATGAATAAAATATCTATTCATATTACAATAGTGATAAATTTTGGTAAGTAATGGCATTTTTTTTCCTTTTGTTTTTCTTGGTAAACATTTATTAGTATTCTAATAGGAAGCTTCCTTTCTAAAAGTTGATGAGTTGGCCTTTCATTTCCTTTGGGCACTTAAAAAACAAAAGAAAAAGAAAAAAAAAGAAAAATAATTAAACCCTGTTTTTTAAAAGTGCCCAACTGCATATGTTAGAGGAGTCTGAGATGAAAGAATCAGCCGAGAGAGGTACTGGCAATTTCTGAGACAGGTTTCTAAGAGAGTGTGGAAGAGAATAACAGGATATTAGCACTTTCATCTATCATTTTATCAGGCCTAACATCATTCAGGCAGAAGCAAATGGCTGAACCCACATGCACTTAAAGAACTACAGTAGCCTACAATAAAAAGTTTTCTTTCATCAGCTCCTCACAAAATGAAGCCAGAGAAAGTTTATACAGGTCGTTTTTCCAAACTTTGAGTGCCTGATCTTGCAGCCTTCCCATTAGCATCTTTGTGAGGTGTGATTGCTTGTTTGTTTTGAGAAAAATGAAAGCTTTAGTTTGCTAGCAGTTCTTAATGAAGCATGTGACTCCATACCTTTTGGGCTGAGGACTTGTATAGTTCAGCCCAGTTTTGTACTTGAACCTCATCATCACAAAAGGACACACGTCACAGGTGAATATTTGCAAAAGGTCAGACTTGTGTAAGAAATCTTCCTTTCCTCCTCCAAGGAATCCCATCTGGAGCACTTCTTCTCATCTTCCAAGCATTTAGACATTGTCTTTGAAAATTGATGCAACTTTTCAGAAGCAGTTCAGTCAGGGGGCTCACTCCTTTTTTTAAATATCAGTCTCTAAGAAAAGAATATAATTTTCTGTCCAGGCAGAAGCTGTCATATAAATTTTTAATTCTTTTTTCCTTCTGTTCTTTGTAGGGATATCTGAAAATCAGGTGTCTGCAGGAACAAAGTACTGGGGAGGAAAACTTGGCTGTATTATTGACTTAGCTAAAATCAAAGGGATTTTTGGATGTAACTCAGCCAAGCTATGATACACACTGCCTCTTTATTCTATGGAAGTGTGGGCCACCAGTTTTCACACTGTCTGATGTGGCAGCTCAGTGTCAGAGCCAGCTTTTCTGAATTTCTGAGCAGTTGTCTGTAGTGACTCAAATGAAAATGAAATATGGCAACAACAATTGAATCCACTAGCAGCGATGTAGCTGTCTGCTTTGACACAGGGTTAGCTGGAGGATCTGGTGTATCCCAGCAAACATCCAGCACCCTTCATCTGCCTTTTCTGTGCTGGGTGGGGTAAAATACAAAGGGCTTCATCTCACTAAATGTCGGTCCTTTAAAGTTGTCTTCCTAATCTGACCTAGCCAGGTAGGCTCTCTAGTGACTCCAGAGGGTCACAGCTAACTGGGACAGATCTCTGCTCGGGAGGTACTCGCCTTTCTCTTTCCAGCATGGAAGGAACTCAGACAGCTGCATTACAGCATATGCACAGATTTGAAGTGAGATGATTCTCTTTCATGATGCCTGTCTCTCTGAAAGGCTGAGAAATCAGAGTGCTAGGAAGAATTTATGGTGTAGAGAGAGGAGTCTATTCATCATTCATTCCCTCATCCTGAAGCATTAGCTTCATTTGCCGCAGAAAAAGTGTTAGTGGGGATCCTTATCTAACTCTTCCCGCCCCCCCCAGTAAACTTACAGGCTTTTCTGGAGTAATTTCCTTACATTTAACCATAGTGCAGGAAAAAAGAAACAAACCAAAACAAAATCCGCTCGTTTGCCTGAAATCCCTCATATTGGCACCAGTTACTATTTTCCTTGAGCATCCCAGAAGCTTTACACGTTGATTCTTCTTTTTTTTTTTTCCCCTCCAAAGATTTCAGCTTGTGTGACATAGCCTAATATTTCCCCATACTGTTTTCATTTCTTCCACTACTTTTTTTTTTTGGTGTTTTTTTTTAAATATAGAGAGCGCTGTGACCCTGCTAGCATCCTGCTGGTGACAGTGAACCCTTTGTTTCTTCAGATGTAGCCAATACCATTTCCCATTGCTTTCTCCACTTGGTTTTGGTTTGCAAGAGGCAGCCAAGTGTTATAACCTGTTCTGTGGACTTCTGAGCCATGTTTCTGAGCCTCTTCACACTCCTACAAAAGCAAAAGGTGCCACTGCTCCACCACGTCCTTCTCTGGAGAGAGAGTGGGAGAACAAGAAGCACCTCTGAATTGACTATAGCACGTGACTGGGGCCACCCAGGTGCTGTATTCACAGGTGTGGTAGAACATGCATACGTAAGTGGAAAATACCTTCTGTTTGACCTCTTTTAGGTCAGCACGGCTAACCCAGCTTGTCTTTTTTTTTCTTTTTGAGCCAGTCTTTTTGATTGCTTTTCTCATGGCAAGAAAATACCTTATCCTATGTTGCTAAGGTGCATGTTGCAGCAGACTTCTGAAGGAACTGGGATCTGCAGGTGGTTGTGCAATTAAGTATTTCTTAATTCATGTCTGCCTTCCCCTCCAGATGAGCTTTACTCTGCCACTAATTGAGTCTGACAGCAGCTCTCATCCAAGCAGCAGTGTGAAGAGCCTGTAGATGTTCATGCCATCAGATTCAGTGGCAGTCTGTATGGTTGTGATCTTTCACTAATATGTCAGCATTGAAGAAGACAAATGCATGATTTTATTGTGCAAACAGAAAACTATTTCTGCAAAGCTTTTTAAAATTCATAAAGCACTACTTCCTTAAAGAAGTGGCTTCTGTTATAGGTTCTCATGCCTTTCCTGTCTTCTTGGTATAGTCACCATCCTTGTCAGTTAAATAATCTTTTCTAATTATTGAACATGCCTAGGATGGTATTACAGCAGTGCCAGCCAAGAAAAGGGGCTGATGGATTCTCTACAAACATTATGAAATACATAGTCTCTTGTTGAAAGACTTTGATATTTAAACAGATGAGGCAGATGTGGTTGGAGGAGAAGACATAAGCACAGAGAGATAGATACCTGCTTCTGCTTATAAGGACAAGAAACCTTCATAAAAAGTGCACGAAGCGAGCAGCTAATAGACGACTAGACACCCCGTGAATACAGTTTCATAAAAAACTTTCAAATGTCAGCTTAGAGATCTCAGATGACCTGCTCGTGTAACTCCTATTTCAGGATCCCAAGCAAACCCAGGACTGCAACACCTCAGATGCGTGGCCTGGCATTTAGCAGACTTTGCCTATGAGAAAATAATATCCAGGAGGAACAGTCCTTCCATTAGTCTGTAAGCTGTCTGCTTCTCTGAAAAGATAATATTTGTGCTGTTCATGAAAGGCTTAGAATCGCACTCACAGTTGGGTGTATTTTGGAAAGGGGTGTGTGTGTGTACAGAAGTATGTTTTCTGTTACGCTGCAGTATCTTATAGAGGGGTATTTCAGTCCTGAATAGGTTCAGATACCGATGTTAGGAAACTTGTATTTTACTCAGGCTTATAAACTCATTCAGAAGCATACATTTCTTTATTGCTAAGAGCTCTTGTTCACACCCTTCTGGAGATAGTCAGCTGACAAATTGAATGATTTAGATGATGCAGAAAAATTCTGACTTTTTTTCTATATAGAGATATTTTTTCTAAAATGAAAATTATTTCCCCATTATTAATTTATATTCAGGAGTCAGGATTTCTGTTTGAAATACTCATACACAGGCTCTTTCCTAAGGAGATAGTCTTTTAGGTCTGTTGCATAGTTTGCTCTTTGTCAAACTTATGATTTTCATTTAATATAATCTATTTACTTTCCTATTATTTTAAGCCCTTCCATTATTCAGAGAATTCATTGCACGCTATAGGTGTGGCTATAATGTTTGCATCCCCTTTGTACAAAATAAATCTTTGAAAATTTGTCATGCTGCATTGAATAACATAAGAAAAGGCAGAGCACGTCTACCTGCTTGCAAATATTTCCCATGTTTTGGCCTCATGTGTTTTTCTCCACCTATGTCATTCTTTTTCTGAGGACTTCCAAAATCAGCCAGATGGTTGCTTCTGAGCAGGACAGCGTATATCTTTGTTTCAAGTATTTTGCTGTAAGGTTACCTGATCCGCAGGTAATTTAGATTGCCTTACTTTTTTTTTTTTTTTTTATTTTTTTTTTTTATTACAGGTAAGAATCTCAGTCCTTCTTTTCTTCCTTCCAACATATTTTGATTTGGGACAGGGGAGGAAAGACAAGGTGGAGGGAAAGAGAGAGGAGAGAAGAAATCTTGTATGGCCTTCATGTTGAAGTCTTAGGCTGACAAAAGTATAACTTTTATTTTTTTATATATAAAATAATAACTAAATAAAAATAGACTATTCCACCTGTCTTTGTTTCTTAATCGTTCAGAGCTACAGTTCCACAGCCCTTTTTTCACTGGCTGGAGGACCAGGACCAGTGGCACGAGTGGGTAGCACCACCTGCTGGCATCGCCAGCTGGAAATAGTGTAGAGCTGCACCCAAATTGGAGGCTAGCATCCCTGCAGCAGCTTTAATCTAGCAGATCTTGCATACTAATAGCTGCAGTGATGTGGAGATAAAGCTTCAGCGATGGTCCTGCTCTTCAAAAACCCATTGCCACGCTGATCTTCACTGCAACTGGCACTCAACCTGAATAAATGATTGCTTTGGATATATGTACTTCAGTCACAGGAAGATTAGGAGGAGTAATTCAATCTCAGTGGATCATGTAGCATGAGATATCTAGCACAAGATGTTTCAGAGATGGGAAATTACTGTTAAGTAGGTGATTAAGTCAGTTTTGTGCCCTTTTCTGCTGCGGAGCTTCTAAGTCTTGCTATGCCTGCACACAGACCGTGCAAGCAAGTGTAGAACAATGAATCCATAAAAGTGTTGGTACGCATCTGTTTAAAAACAGAAGTTAAAAGCATCACTTTAAATCTGTGTTGCTAATGGTAATAAGCAAGTGTGCTTATTGCGAGTGGCTATAAAGAACAACTGGGCAGTTTCCTGTGCCCGTTGGTCGCTTGCCCAGCTGAGGCGTTCGGATGGGTGGGCTGGCCCGGGGCAGGGACACACGGCAGAAATAAACACTCCAGGACTCCCACTTTTCTCTGAGCTCCCTTTGGTTTGTTTTTTAAAGTTTAGAGGTTGCTGTGGTTCAATTGGGTTATAAACGTGTGCTGTAAATTCTCTCAGAAAGGGATGGATAGGAGCAAATATTAAAATTCCCACAGTACTTGCAGTACTGTGCACTCCCGTGTACTTCATGCAGGAGATGTGCTTACACATGAGAGGGCTGATATACTGAGGGTGCTCTTTGGTGTTAACGTACCACAGCAGAAGTAGCTGTTGTCTGTGATTCCTGATTCTCTTTACCCTTAATTTTTCTTTTCTTTAATGAGTCTTTGAACCAGAGGAATTCTGTTTAATTAAGCAAAAGTCTTGGTTTCTGATCCTGAAATGAGGTCTGAGGAGATAACCCATGCGTCTGTAGCTAGTCATGCTCTCTGGGGGTGCCTGGAGATCACTGCTGAGGTCTCAGCAAGTGCAGTCCTTCTGAAACACTGGGGCGGAAACACAGCTGCACTTCTTGGTACTTTCTGCTTGAAGTACGGTACACAGAGGATGTCTGCATATAATCACTTTTTGCAAGTTGATGCTTAGCCAGGGTTTTCGGGCATGCCTGGCTCAGGCAAATGCTGAGACAGGCAGCTGAGGGAAATGATTCCACAACTTCTTGATATGTGGACCACTGATGAGATAACTATCCAGGCTCACCTGAGCTGTAATCATCATGGGAGACCACCTTTGTCAGTGAAAAATATAATTCAGACAAACTTTCTCTGTCTTGGAGATAGTGGTGTCACAACAGAGATGCCCTGTTAGGGTAGCATGGAAGTTTCAGTGGTGAATTACAGACAGCACCCATCTTCCAGAACTGCATCTGGTGACTTACGTGAGAATTGAACTGATTCAAAATGCCCCAAGGGAAGAGCATCCATGCTTCACTTTTATACTCACTGTAATGTAAATGCCCTCCTTTTCAAGTGCAGTCTGTGACAGGCAAGTATCTCTTCATTCATCTGATTCTGCTGGTGTGGTGTCCTCGCAGCGTGGTCATCAGTGGGAGCCTGGCAGTTAATTTCAGTGAGCTAGGCTTGTCATCCACTTGCTCCACTGAGAGCATACAAATTCAGAGTGTTTGAGCAACCCCAGGAGGGATGAGGGGATTTCAGACCCACTAAATACTCCTCTATCATATTTGGACAGTTCTGTGGAGCCACAGAGACAATATTTAATGACAGAGTGATTTAACCCACCTATTTCTCAAAAGCTCAAGTAGTGTCAACTCCAGTCCACACTGAGTACAGACAGAAAGATAATAAGCTTACTCAGTGCGTTCATATTTTATGTTACCACTGTCAAATATTTTCTTACCAAAAATCATTGGCTGTCTAAACTGCTGAGTTTATACAAGTCCATTGTAATTTGCGCAGTGATTAAATATTAAAACAGAGTGTATTTTCAGAGGAAATAAATTTAGAGGAGACCACTTTGTTCTTTAGTAGAGGATCTCTGCTCCTGTCAGTTAGGAGATGGAGCAAACATTCTTCCCTCTAATAGCATAATTATTAAAAAATGTTTGCAAGAATCTCTTTGCAGAATTTGTGCTCACACTTAAAGGTTTAAGAGCCAACAGCTGACAAGGTGATGCTGGTTTACAAACAAAATTTGGAGGAGAAAGGGACCAATTGTATGTGAAAGAGTTATCCATTTATACAGAAATCTAAACCTAAAGAACACAGAGCACATCATTAATCTAAACCTTTTTAGCAAGACCTGTTGCGACAGGACAAGGAATAATGGATTTAAACTAAAGAAGAACAGATTTAGACTGGATGTAAGGAAAAAATTTTTTACAGTGAGGGTGGTGAAGCACTGGAACAGGTTGCCCAGAGAGGTGGTGGAGGCCCCATCCCTAGAAACATTCCAGGTCAGGTTGGACGGGGCTATGAGCAACCTGATCCAGTTAAAGCTGTCCCTGCTCACGGCAGGGGGGTTGGGCTAGGTGATCTCTAAAGGTCCCTTCCAACCCAAAGCATTCTATGATTCTAAAGATGCTTTGCCATGCCATTTAATTTTAAAGATTTTCAGAAGCCTTCTCCTGTCTCTTAAGAAATGGATTAACTTGACAGCCACCTGAGGTACTGCTTTGCAAAGCAAAAAAAATAACATAAACTTGGACACCATCAGTTTCTTAAGCATGTTTTAACACACAACAGTAATGCTTTCATTTTAACGGATGGCATTTTTTGCATTAATAACTTTTGCTAAAATCAGTAAGTTTATTTTTCAAATTTTGAGAATGTCCATGCTCTTGCAGTATAAGACACAACAAAAGCTGCAATCTTGGGTTAGATCAGGTGTAACTACTGATGCCTTGGAACGTGGAGACTTGTGAGTGTGTGCACGCATATAACAACTTTTCCATGGGAAACGTAGGAAAAGGTGTACTTTGACTTTCATTGTCATTTTCATACAATTTTCTGTGTCATTCTTTTTCTCCTTTTTTTTTCCATCTTATTAGCACAGATTGGAAATCAACCTTCTTTGGGGGAGTGCCAGATAATCCTTTGAATACGTAATGTTATCTGTAATCTAATGGGATTTTTTTCCAGTGTAAAGGTCTCCCAGGTCTGCTCCTTGAGTGTACTGAGCACATCATTAATCTAAAGCATGTGCTTGCTGAATTTCACCTTAAACATGCAGTAAAAATGTCTGTGTCTTTATGCTGAATAAGTTTGATGTGCTTTAGTGCCTGTAAGTGATGAGGAAGAAGGAGGCATTCTCTTTGATAACATTGCCAAATCTGCCATTGACCCCTTCGACACCTCTTCTGGATCGGTACAGCTGATAGCTATCAAACCTGTGGCATTACCTGCTGTTCATGCTGCATCAGATAGGAGCCAGGAATCTGCCATCATTAATGGAGAGGTAAGGACTGTCTGATAATGTCTCCAGCTGTTTCCTTGGCTATATCCACAGGTGGAACAATCTTAAGCCTGTTAGAATTGAGGACTGGTAGGAGCTTTTCACCCTGATGCTATATAAAGTTCCATTAGCATTGTGGGCTCGGAAGTCTGAGAATTTAAGATCTACGATTTTGCAGTGCACCTGTGAATGCATGTGACCTTGGAAGAGGCAATTGTCTATATTCCTACCTTCTCAATATCCTTCTCTCCTACCATATTAGTTTTAACAAGATGAGTAATAAAGGCAGAGAGCAGAATAAGATCTTTGTCTACATTAATTCTGTGGCTGAACATAGAAATGTATATAGATCATCTGGGTCCCAAGCTGATCTTTCTATACTGAGCAATACATCTCATTCAGAGCAAGAAGGGGTGGAACAGGACCATGGCCTTGCTCAGTGTGCACTCCAGCCTGTGCACAGAGGGTGCAGTTGTTGCCTGGGAACAAAGTGGAATGGCACAAGTGTCTGATCCAGGTGCTGGCCAAAACCCATGCTTTGGCTCCAACACTTGTATAATTATTCATGGGTTTATGTAGATTTAGTCAAGGCTGGTCCATTTACAAAGGACTGAGGCTTTTATGTAGTTGTTAAACATGATGGGGACAAGCCAGAGAGGTGTCCTGTTTGCAAACTCTCACTTCAGCAGTCATTTAAAGATCAGCCAGAATCTCCCTGATGCTGTTTAAATGCAACAGGGAGGGCTGCTGCCAGGGACACAGTAAAAGACAGTGTCATCAGGCTTCCTGTGTGGGTCTGGATTAGAGCAGTCTGTTGTGCTCCATTTTGTACTTGTATTTTAAGCCCTGATGTGCCATGTAGTTTCCAAACTCAGAGAAAGGCTTATTTAGATTTCAGCATCTATTTTCTGTAAGTCAACGGGATGGCACTCCCAGTGCTGTGTGCTTTCTTGTACATACATTTCTTGAAATTTGTGAGAAGACTGTAGAATTTGACTCTGGAAGCACAAAGCCCAACTAAATCGCTCATTTCCATGTAACTGACAATTTGAAGCAGGAGGGAGATTTCCTCAATACTTAGGAGCATCCATGGGACCTGACCTGTACCAGGTCAGGCCAAATACCCATTTATTTAAGGATCGTGACTCTGACAGGGGCCCGTAACAGATTTGTAAGGAAGCATATAAATAAGAGGAACATACGATGTTATTTCACCAGAATTCTTCCCTAGCCACCAGTGATGACTTATTTAAGGTTTTGTGTAGTGAGGGGTGATGTCTCTGTACTTATGGGACCCTAGAAGAGTTTTCATTGGTGAGTTCTCCTCATGGTGCCCAAAAGCAAACATGGCGTTGGGTCACGACAATTGGCTACCATCATTGGTGTTTTTCTTCAGTGGGTGTATCTGAGTCACTGTTGTGATGGTACATAGTTTTTAGGCTAAAATTATTTAACCATCTGCCAAGCCATAAAAATGCAGCGACTCTGTTCACTTGCAGTTCTTCTCTGCTTACAGATGGCACGGTGTGGTACAAAAAGCGCTCTGTAAAATGACACATGCAGCGCATCAAACATGCTCCAACAATACCGTTTGGAAGTAGCCAGCCCAGCATCATCCTTTAAACGCCTTTTTGCCTTTTAGGTGAACAAGGCTTTGAAGCAGAAGTCCGATATAGAACATTACCGCAACAAGCTGCGCTTGAAAGCCAAAAGGAAGGGGTACTATGATTTCCCACAGGTTGATAGCAACAAGGGGCTGACAGAGAGAAAAAGGATGTATGAAAAAAACCAGAAAGAACTTGACCATATTTTGGATCCAGATGCAGATATCTCGTCTCCGTTTGCTGAGCCTAAGAACAGGTGAGACTTTTTATATGCAGTTCTTCATCTGGGAGGAAAGTTGATGTCCAGGGGTTGTAGCGAATCAAAGGTGCTGTTCTCAGTGAGCCAACTGTTTGCTGTATAGTCATCTGGTCCCTTCTGCTTTATGAAGAAAGTTCATATGGCCCATGATTATTTATGAAAGTATGTTATGTGGTTAAAAAGAAAGAAATGGAAAGACAAAAAATAAGGGAAGGGACTGTTGCAAGTTCTTGTGAGTCATTTTCCAATTAAGGTAAATAGAAAAAGTGGTAGCAATTTTTTTGTAATACTGAGAGTGGACTTAAGCCAGGAAGTTAGCATCTGAATTCATTCTTTTCCAAAGTTCAGTGGTGGTGTTTCATTATTTTTATCTGAATATAACTACTGCAGTAGGCATGAGACAACACAACCAGTATGTTGTCCATGTATTTCAGTAGGTCCTGCAGGGCTGGTGTCTGTAAGGATGTGTGTGTACCTATGATTGGTGATCTTCCTGTGCCTTTAACAGAAAAAGTCATAATTTGCTTATCTCTGACGTGAAGTTGGCATATTGTATAACAGTACTAATGTTTGATTAACACTTCACTGTCTCTTGAAGATGGCACACCAGTAGTGTTCATCTCCCCATTTTAGAAACGAGGGGGGAATGTCCATGCTTATTCTGCCTGAGCCTACTGTGGGTGGGTGGGTGGAACTGCTCCATTGCTGGTGCTCTCTGAAGCACAAATTGACACATTGAAAAGATGAGATCACACCAGTCCTACCCCAGGAATGGCTTAGTATGCAGATTCCTCTTCCTTAGGGGTGCTGGAGGTGTGAAGGATTTTAAGAGAGTGCATTTGCCATTGCACCTAGCACCATGAGGACTCGGGTTCTTACTGTAATCAGGGACCCACAGCAGTTGATCCATAAGAGGAAAAGGGATACTGAAGCACAGTTCCTCTAGAAATGATCTCATGCCTGGAGGTGCAATCTTGCATCCCAAAGTTTTCCTATGAGCATAAATCATGACTGCAATCAAAGCATTGGTGGTGACACAGTCTTTGCACATGGTGCAATTTCAGCAATTACCCTTGGGGCACAGAGATGAAAAAGACTGTAGTGGGAAGTATAACAGCAGCATTGGCTCAGAACCTGGGCAAAAACTGAGATCAGATGAAATTCTACAGGTCTAGAGTTAAATGACTGAGGGATACTGCCCTTGATGGGCCATTTCCCAGGGTTGCACCGGTCAACGAAGAAAAAGATACTGACTTACCTGTATGTTATGTCCTTGCTGGAGGGTCTGGGGCATCATTTCCTTGTACAATTTTCCAGCGACGGAGGAATAACTTGCTCTAAATGCACAGAAAAGGTGAGGTACTGAACCCTCAGTACACAGGAGTCCTGCTCGGTCTGCACAGTCTGTCCAGAAGACATAAATGAAACAGTAGAAATGTTGATATGACTACGTGCTGTACATATAGTGAAGGACTGAGGCATTACTTTGGATAGTTATTATGTGTCACATGCAATGTAGGAAATGTTTAAAACATTACACATGAAGCTTTAATGCTAACCATCTGCTTTTTGTTAAATATACTGATGTTTGTGTGTTCACATGCCAATGTGCTGAAAGGTCCCGGAATGCATTTTTTCTGCATGCTTTCTAATGAGTTGTATAAACCTGTCATAGTCTATCTGAGATAGTGATCACTGACATGATCTAAACTGCTTGAAGGTAGGTATACTGCTGTAGAGGAATGATTTCATTGCGTAGCTGAACCATAAAAGGCTGACTGCTGGATTTACTTGTTAAATATATAGTCTTTATCCCTACATAGGAAGAGAGAAGAACCATTTCTGATGCACTTTCTGTAAAGACACAAAGCATTTAGACAAATTCACAGAGGTTGCAGATGTTTGCTAACAAACCAATTCCAAAGCCTACACTAAAATTTCCAGACTAAGACCTGGAACTGAACTCAATATGCTGCAACACACATGACAGCATTATTGTCTTCATTTTTCTAACTAAAAATAAGATGGCTAAAATGGCATACTGCTGGAGGAAAGCCTTGAATAGTACTGCAAGGTAATGGGCATTTTGGTTCTTGATAAATGAATCAATACAATTGTATTTCCATAATGAAATAAAATTGCTTTTAAAGCAATCTAGGTTAGCATAAAATTGAAAAGATTTGATTTCTAACTTTTTCTGCTTCATATTATTGTTTGTATCATATTTACAGCAATTAAAAACTGAAAAATTGATTTTTTTTTTTTTTTTTAAATAATATCACTTAGGATTATGTGAAAAATTTCAAAGTTTCTAGGGAAAAGGTCTATTCCCCTCCTTCCTGTTTTGTGTATATTCCACTAACTTAAATCACATTATTACAGCATTTCCAAATTATATCAGAAAATAAAGATGTAGTTGATTACATTATTCAAGATCACCTTTACATTTTGGATTTGTTTTAAATTGCATTTAAAAGTGATTTACAAAACATCACCACTAAATAATTTGATCTGTTCAAGAACAAACAGCTTTGTGCTCTTAGTACCTTTGAGTCTTCTGTACCATAAAATTCATGTTTTAAAATGTTCCAGTTGTGTTCCCAGAAGGCACTTGCTAACCTATTTGAATGCCAGTTGTTAGCGTTCATACCTCCTTTCTCATTAGTAAAACTTTCTTAAATGAGCTAATTGGCAATCTCAAGGCAATTTTGAAAAGCCTACTGATGATACGCACTATTCTGGGTTTTTCTTTAATAGTTTGTAATCAGGTCAAGAATCTGCATGTATTAGAGAGCTGTATATTTGAGTACCTTAGAAAATATATCACAACTGCATCAACTAAGTATTTATGGACCTATTGTAAAATGTGTGTGAAATTTTAGAGACCTTTAATGTACGAACATAAATATTGTCCGATCTGATTAGCCTTAGCATAACCTAGTTCCCCCATGTTTTCTGGTAATACCGACAGTATACTCTTGGAAGAAACAAGATAAGGCACTTTAATTTATTCAATAACATATTTATAGGGGAAATTTATTCCAAAACCTCTGCTTGTCTTCTGCGTTGGCAGTGCATTTGGGACTTTCAAACGTGTGCACGGAGATTTGTGATTAAAAGTCACACAGAAGTTTTTGAAAGTTGCCTTAAAATTAAGTACATGCTTGAGTACTTAGTTTAATCGGAAGTGTGAAATTGGTATTTTTTTGTCCTACCTTTTATCTTATCTGATCATGTAAATGTCTGTCTGGATTTCTGCAAACCAGTTTCTGCTGCTCTAGTCTGTCAAGGCAAAAAGTTCTGTTAACCATATCTGTAATATCTGAAGAATTTTCTTCTTATCAGCAAGTTCATTTGGACTGTGTTGTCATTTCATTTCATTGATGGTTCTTAAGAGGTTATGAAGTATTTGTAGTTGCTGAATGGAACAGAGGCTACTTAACGTGGTTTCCTCTTATGTCACATACAGAAATGGTCCTAGGCTTTTCAATATCTCAAATATTGTAGTAGGTCCATTTGTAATCAGTTTAGGCAGTCTCAAACATTTAAAACTCTGGAGACCTTATTTTTACCCCACTTACTAACTCAAATAGAGCTCTCAGCCACAGGCTCACTTTAATGCAAGCGTTTTTTGCCCTTCAATCAAATCTTAGTATGGGATTTCTTTTTCTCTCATGTTACCTGGCAAGCACAGGAGAATGATGGAAAAGTCACTGAAGCGTTCTCCCTTCAGTAGTCCCCTTTCAACTTTCTGCTTTCAAATCTTCAAGAAAATGACTAATGGCCAGATACACTATGAGAACAGCATCTCCTAAACTTTTTTGGTTTAGATGTAGGCTTCTTAAAAGATACAGCTTGATGAAGCATGAACTTCCTGTATCATGATTTGTCAACCACCACTGAAGAGCTTCTGTACAGATATGTTCTGTATCTTACAGAGAAATGCTATATTTGTTTTTGTATATCCAATGATGAGGAAAGAAATAGTTGCATTGGAAAGTTTACAGGATATTTGGGGTATTGAGTTATATGCTGTCTTTCTAGTACTTTTGCTTCCCCTTGCTTCTGAGCACACAGTGGTGAAAACTCAGTGCTTAGGGATGCCTTTGCCCGGGTGCTGCTCAGAGCTGTGCTGGAAGAGGTTTAATCCCAGGGAGTACAGCTCTCTGATAAAGGTGTGGCCAGTTACCAAACTGGCTGTTTAAAAACCATCATCTTGCAAGCTGTTCCCTCCCACTCCTGTCTCTCTTCCTGTTCACTTTGCTGGGTGTTTGTTTCAGTGGAGCGTTATTCTGCTTCTCTCTTGTTGCTCAGGATCAGCAACCAAATCCTCTGCTCCCCATATGAGTGTGTGGGAGGTCCTATTATTTTTTGATAGTAGCACCTATTTATTTTTTTTTATGAATTTGAATCATATCAGCTGAGGTTAAAACATATGGGACATATTTCATCTGATAAGCTCCCATATATGATGTCTATGTATTTTACGTAACTTTCTTTTCTTTAACAGTAAACAAAATTAATGATCTCTTAATAACATTACTGATTTCTAGCACTTCCATATACATAGAAAGAATATCCTATAATAAAGTGACATTTTTATGAACGTCATCATTTTAGAATAAAGGTAAGTATTGAAAACAGCTGCCTGTCATTTTTTGTTTTCTTTTCATTTTACTGTTTTCTTGTTTCATGTTTTCTAGGCAACCAGTGAAGAACGCAGTATACAGAAGCAGGCAATCTTTGAACAGTCCTAGCCCAGGAGAAACTGAGATGGATCTTCTTGTGACTCGAGAAAGACCTAGACGTGGAATCCGTAACAGTGGATATGATGTAAGTTTAGCAGATATAGGCAGTGAAATTTGCTCAGCAAAGTCTTAACTTACTCCTAAACCCAGGAAATTATTGATAAGCTACAAGCCAGAGTGCCATTGGGTATTTAACGTTACAGTACATTATGTATACTCAGCATCCTGAAAAAGGCTCGGGATACTCAGAACACAGACTCTTTCATGTACTTTATAGCTGTACATCATTCTACAGTCTGAAATGGAAACAGAACATTTGCCCTGAAACTCATTATTTGCCAAGTATTAGATTTTGAATTTAGGTACTTCTTCCAAGTATGCAGCCACTTAAATGATACTGAGCTTATTTTCATTGCAATTAAAATCCTCTGTTCTGTACCCCTGATGCTGCTTTCTTGATTGAGGAGAATGGACAACCAACTTCTGGGAATTTCACTTAAGTCCAGATGTCAGTGTTTTGTGGAAATCCCCTATGAACAGATATTGTCCTCTTACTACGTCAGAACTGGGAGAGTTTGGATAGCTAAATGTCAAAACCAGCCAGAGGAGATGCTGATTTATGGTCCAAGGAACTCACGTGGCCAACACAAGGCTAGATGAGTTGTCTTGTGCAGTCTGACCATACACTGGGTGCAAGTTGACGCTTTGTGCACCCAGAATGAGGATAAAAATAGTCCCCATGCTGTGGTAATGTAGAATTTTTCAATCCTTCACCATGTGTACAAAATGCTGTAGCTCAGCCATCCCTGAAGATCAGTCCCTGGAAAAAGTCTAAACCACTCTGAAACCACCAGTTCTTCTGGTGGTTGTTCATCCTCTAAACTCTGTAGATGACAAGCATTTTCTGTGGGGCTTAATTGTCAACTCTCTCAGCTGCCAGGGATGTGTTTTTAGCAAGGTGAAGGAATGTACCAAGGTCAGGGGAATGTGTTCAGGGAAGTTTAAATCTTTTTCAGAATTCTTCAGGGCATGTTGTAGGTGTCAGATTTCTTAAATGATTTCCTGCATTTGGACACTTCCCATCAGATCGCATGAGTCATGTTGTGCCATGTAAGTGGGATGACTGTTTCACTGCTTTCTGAGGCATTAGAATACATTGCTGTAGCCTGGAAAAAAAACGGTATAACCTGTTAAAATAGGTTTTATATTTTGCAAAAAGACATATATACTTTTTTTACCCTACTTAAATGTTTCCTTTATTATTGGAGCTTTCTTAGATAATAAAAACCTTGTCAAGCCAGCCTTCCTTCAGTATCTTGAAAAATATACGTTTCAAGAAAGCAAGAGGTTTTTTAATATGCTAATAAAAGGTAGTTTTCCATAGGCGATATCTTCCTGAAATGAATGCTGAAAACGTTCTGGGAGCAGGCATGGCCTCCTGCTATTAGTTCAAAATTAATATGCTGTAAATAGCAGAAGATTTTTAAAATATATTTTAATATATTGTGTATACTATTTGTAAAATATATTTTAAAGAAAATTTGTTGAAAACCTTGAAAGTAGATTAATGAGCTTATGCAGATTCTGAAATGTCCTAAAAGTAATGAAGTCAGATCTGTGCGCATCACATACAAGTTTGCTTTCGCCTTTCTTTTAAGGTTGCAGTTGGGCGAGCTGTCCACGGCACAGTCTTGTTTTACTGATAAGTTACATAAAATTCCTTTTGCCTGATGTGCTGCAGATTCACTGCAGTGTACCTCTTCTAACTCTGAATGTATTTCCAGTCTGAAAGCAGAAAAATGCCAGGGGAAAATTGGACAGGTTATTGAAATTTAGTTCCCGAGTCTGAGCTTGCAGTGTGGGCTGGTTTCCCTCGCTCCTGTTTTGAGGTTCCTCAGAGCTGTGCTGAGTGTCTGACAGGCTTGGTCTCCCAGGATACCCACGGGTGGGCTCTAATGTCTATATTTATGCATTAAATTCACATGGATCTCACCAGTGGTGCAACTAAACACCTCTGTAAACCTGACCCCTGAAAATGGGTGAAAAGGGGCTCTGAAAAAGGGCTGGTTTGTATGCTGAACCTTGTGTCCTTTTTTATCTAGTAACATCTTGTACCTTTTTTAACATCCACTTTGTCATTCTAAAGTTTCCATCTTCTTCGGACTCCTGCTAACCTCTTCCTCCCAGGTTATTTGGCAACAAGTCCTACCAACGAATGGTGAAATTTGTCTTTCATAAGCAGTTCCAAATGATCAAATCAATGAAGCAAATAGCCCCTATTATCTTCAAATCATGAGATTCTTTTTACAGATTAGCAAGTTGCTTTCTATTTCGTTTGAGCTGTTACCAGTATGCCCATGTTATTTGTTGAACTTTATCTTCCCAACCATGAGAAATGTTGCTTTTTTTTTTTTTAAGAAAAGAGACTAAGATTCCCCAGATTCTTGAAGAAGACTCCTTAAAGACTGCTAGACTGATATGCACAACCAAATCCTGAGAGTTTAAGATCTGTCTGATTCTGCCTTGTCCTTTAAATAGGAAAGGGAAGTAAGAGCTGAGAAATCTGTGATTCCATATTATTGGGTTTTTTTTAATATGGTTACCCTTTCTAATACTTCAATTATGGTTTTCTAAAAATATTTCATTCCTTATAATGATATTTTTTGTGATATTTCTCTGAACTGTGGTTCTGTTTGTCAGAGCTAAAAACTGGTCAGGATATGAGGTCAATAGTCACATACGTGTCCATATAGTATATGTAGGTTTTTGTATTCTTTTGGAGCGTACATTCTACTGTTTGATGTTCCGAGTATATAATTTACCTTTATAGCATCTTTTATAAATGGATTATTATTGAACAGTACCTATCTTTCAATTTTAAATAATCCCAGCAGGGTTTAATATCATCACCTAGCAAGTAGATTAAGGAGACTTCATTAACATGTTTATTATTTCCAACACGTTCACAGACAATGGTTAGTACAGCAAATGCTATAATGAAAGAGTCTAGAACCTCTAGACTGCTAGTGAGCTTTATACTAGGGCTAGAAAATATTTAGGCTGGTTTTGGTGTAAAAGGAAGAAAACGACCTTATTGTACATATCTGAGAGATCAATATATAAAAGAATTTACTGGTATAATTTTATTGATATAGTTAAATTAAAGCAACTCCTCAAAAAGCCTATGCATTAGTGTTCACATGAAGAATTTTACTGATATAGTTGCAGCAGCAGAGTTATGCCAGAAATGCATAAAGTCTGTCTCTCAGTACAGGACTTTCTTTTCCTTCTTCATGTAATTCCAGTTCTTTGTATTGTATAGTAGTGGTGTATGAACAGTATCTGGATTTTTATAATGGTTACATATAATGGGTTAATGTTAACATATAACGTTAACATATAATGGCATCTATTTGTGATACTTACACATTTCAATTGATAGGAAAGCAAATGACATACATCAGAAAGTGATAGGATGAATTGAAATAAATTTTAAAACTTGAGGAAAAGTAATGGTCACCAGTCTCCTCCAAAATCTTCATGCCAACTTTTATATTGCTAAATCAAAGCTGACTTAATGTTGACTGCTAATATGCATCCTTTATTCATACGATATATTTTAGATATTCTATAGAGGTCTAATGGCTTCACCAAGGCGGTTTGTAGTAGAGAACCTGATTTACTTCAGCATTGGGTACTAGTAGGTCTCTTGTGGGATTCCATTCACTGACTTTTTTACAGTCATGAGGAAATAGTAGAGCCATGGTTATTAATCACCCAGCTGGGACAGTATGATTTCAGAGACTCTTTGGTTGCACTTGTACATACAAACTACCATTGCATTTTATAGTCAGGCTTCTAAAATGTACCTGATTTTTATTTACCCTACCTTGTAACAACACGGATAACAGTGGAATCAAAATGCAGGAAGAAAATGAAGGGAAACCATTTAGTTGAAGACTTCCTACAAAGTTTTTCAGTTTAATATAACTTTGTGATGTTACATTGTTCCTCCCCCAATCTGACGTATGTACCACTTAGGAAGCCTAAAGCTGGGTTTGTGGTTTTGAATTTGGATAATATACCATATAAATATAAATGTATAAATTACGGTTAAATTCCAATATTCAAGTGATTAATTATTGTCTTCATTTTCCTTCTTTTTTTATTGCTGTGTTGTCATTAAATACAAAAGAAAGCTTTATTTGTAACAGCTAAGACAGAAAACAAAATTGAGATCTTGTATTTAAATTTATTGTCAGTTTTTAGGCTAACCATGTAACTCTTCCCTGAATGGCTGATAACAGAAGAAAGTCAGTTTGATATGTGACTCTGCAGATAAAGAAATATGTACTGTGATTGTCCTGTAATATATATGACCATACATACATTGCAAAAGGTTGAGGCACAGTTGCTTATCTAGTCAGGTATATAGAAAGCTATTGCACTATCACATGGGAAAAAAGTATGCCACAGCAGGAGCTACAGAGCACTCAAATAAATTATCAGGGCATGGCTGGAATTTTTAAGAACATCCTCTTGTATTCTTTTATTTGTGGCTATTTTAAATGCTAACACAATTCTAACCATATGCTATATATAGAAGGAGGTACATATCCTATTCTTCATTCCAGTTATCCTAGCATCTTGAATTTATTTTACTGATATTTAAAGAATTAGAAATCGGTTGCTTTTTCAGATTGCCTGTTTAACATGCATTTTTTTAAAACTATAGCCTGTAAAACTAATCTTACAGAAGATAGATGAAGTTAGGTATTTCACTGTCAAGTTCTTATAATATAATGGTTTTTTTCCATCTTGGAGTTACAGACAAAACAATCAGGGGGTGATTTCTATTTGTATTTATCCGTACAGAAGGAATTACCCTAGGAATAACCCTTCAAGTTAAGCTGCAGGAGTACTATCTGCTTGTTAGCGTACGTGTTTCATTCACTGTTCCCACGTTAGTGTTGGATAAATTTCTGTGTAACTACTATTCGGTGACTAGGTAAGATGACTGAGCTGGGTCAGGATATTTTCTGCAAGGGACAGGACCTAGTTTGTGGTGTCGTTGTTAGTGGTCCTCACTGGGTTAGAAAGTTCAGGTAAATTCCTAAACTTAATTATTCTGAAATCTTAACGTGTGAGAATGGACAAAAGAATCTCAGTCCCTGTAGCTGTAACAAGCAGTCCCTTGTAAGGGGTCCTTCACAGTGATGGTACTATTTAGGGAGCCTTGCTCCTCCTGGCACAGTTGTACTCCCATTGATACTAACAACTAAGAAAAGAATTTAAACATTAATTCTAATTGTTTTTAAGTGCATCATTAACAATTTAATCTGCTACAGAGTGTCCCTGCTAGTTTTCGCAGCAAACAATGGAGGATATAAGCAGGTCTTTGAGTCCCTGGCTATTATACTTGCCTGCATCATATTACTCCTTTCCAATACTTGTCATGCATCCATATTGTCACAATTCCTGACTTTGTATATGTTACATCTGTGTTTGAGAATGTTTTCTGTGAAGCAGCACATATATTGTCTTGTAAAGCTTTTTACGTATACGCGCTTTTATTCCATCCAACAGACTGAGCCTGAAATTATAGAAGAAACAAATGTTGACCGTGTCAACGAGCCTCGGAGTTACACCAGGTCCCGTCAGGCCAAAGGCCACTCGGAGACCTCAACTTTAAGTTCTCAGCCCTCCATTGATGAGGTTCGACAGCAGATGCATATGCTTTTGGAAGAGGCTTTCAGCCTGGCCTCTGCGGGCCACGGAGGACAGAGCAGGCAGGAGGCGTACAGCTCAGCACCGCACTTGCCCTACTCGGAGGTTGTGACCAGTGCTCCTGGTACCATGACCCGACCTAGAGGGGGGGTACAGTGGGTACCCACTTACAGACCAGAAATGTATCAGTACAGTTTACCAAGACCAGTAAGTGAAACTTCTCTTTAGTAATATCATAAAGATATTTCTACTCTGAGACACATTTTTTAAAAATGGAGCCCCATTTACATGCTTAACACCAGATGTAAAGCCATGCTTACAGTAAATAAGTACAGCTAGTGGGGTGTACGTATGTATGCTTACCCATGCCCATCTCTTGCATGAAGACTCTTAGTACCTGTTTTAGCAGCAAGGTTGTCTTGTCTAAATGGTGCTTGAAAGAATGGGCTGCACTAAGCTGCAGGCTGTTCAATGGATCAAGAACTTGTTTGCATGTCTCCTCCTATTCACTGAACGGACATTAGGAAGCAACCTGGTTTTGTAGACCAGCTACGTAGGCAGCTGTGTATGGAACATTCAACACTTCTGCATGAGGTCCATCAGTAAAGAACATCATTGCAAGAGAGGGAACCAAGTGTAATAATCAGAGTAACCTGAAATGTGGGCTCTTATTGACAATCTTGCAGTTATAGCTATTGACTTGGGACTCTAGAGGTGGTTTAATTCCACAGGTTTCTTGGTTGACCTTATGTAAGGTGCTCTTTATCCCTCATTTTCTAGCCTCAAATCATAGCTAACATGTCCTTACCGCGCAAAAGTAATAAATAAATTAAGAACTGAAATCCACGGATGGACATTGTTAATGGAATTTTGTAGGTATCTAGACAGCAGTCGCAGCAGCACTGTGCACGCCATCGGCATGTTAAACCATCCCTGCATTCCCACACATGGTATTGTGAAACTGAACAAAATATTTTCCTTCTCATATGTCAGGTACAAATGTAAACAAGAGTTGACTGCTTTCAGATGAGAAATAGCCCATCTATCAATATGAGTGTAAGAAGCTGTTCCTTTTAAGGCTTTTTTTGGTCAGAAATTAATATTTTTTTGAAAGAATGCTTTTCAAATGGAGTCCCTTACTCTGGCTAGAATAAGACAATAATGCAGAAAAATGTCCTCAGTTCAAAATAACTATTACTATTACTTCCTTCCCTGACAGTAAAAAAATACATTAAGGGATGCTACTGCTTCAACTATTCTGAACATATTTGAAAGCCAATGGCACTGCCTGCAAAGTTTCACACTGGTGCTATTTAAATCATGCTAAAGGTTATTTCTGGCACTTTGAAATTGGTCTGATGAACATCATACATATAATCGTATTTTATGGTTAGAATTCGATTACAAGCTTTAGAGACAGCTAATGGGTAGTCAAATTACTTTGACACTTCAGAGAGTCTTTCTAAAATGAAATTAAAAATATTATATGGTGACAGATTTTTTTAAAAAATCTAATAGCCATACTTGTTTGGTGAATGCTTCACTATTTTCTTTATAATACTCATTACCCTTCTAAATCACCTGCATGTTTAGGACCTTTAAGCCTTTGCTTATCTTTCTGGCATTTTGAAGATAGTGTTAAAAAGTTCCCTGAAAATAATTGATCACCGCAGATTTGGACAGGCACAGGCTGCTGGACTTTGCATAAAGGCTGTTAATTCATAGTCTTGTGCACATTAGTTTCACAAATACGAGCTACAAGCCATTTACTGGTTTGTTCTCAAATGGGGATGGAGGATTGCAATTGAAAATATCCAGCTGAGACATGTGTGGGAAGTGACCTGTGGTAGGGAAACCATGGAAGAATTACTGCTCTCAGCACCTTAGCAGCTGTTTGCCTGCCCAGGACACCTCTGTTCAGCAGCTCTGGGGGAGATGCTGCAAAGGGGAGCCCTCAGGAGTGGGTTGGCCGACACGTAGAGAGGTTGTCTGGGGTGAGCGAGCAGCCTCCGGCAGCTTTGAGGATGAGAGGTATCTGAGCACTGGGATGTTTGTTATACAGGGGAGGATGCAAACCAACAATTATTTATTTTTGCCCTTTCTTAAAATTCAGTTCTTAGTGGTAATTAAGTGTCAACATTAACAATGCTATTGTTCAAAATCTGGATTCGAAAGCATTTTGCCTGCTTAGATTGAACAAATGGAGACTGCATTTACTGTTGGGTGTCTATATACAATGCAAGTGTAAAGATCTTCAGCCCATCACTCTCTTCCGAGATCTGGCTCTTCACAGTCCAGTTACACTAGACTGTCAGCTTTTTACAAGATCCCACAAACTTTCCAGTAACGTCAGTGCAATTTTAAGTTTTAGTATTGCAAAGGTGTTTCAGAGGTGATACAAGTACCATGTAAGATTTCTAGCATGGATGTTCTCTACCTTTATAAAGCACAAATGGTAAACAGACTGAGGAAAACCAGAAAAAATCTGCATGCAAACGTCCATCTCAGAGTTCCCCTCTGTGCCATATGCTTTCAGGGAACAAGAGCCACTCTTCAAGTCTATATTTCTTCAGATCTCCTCCAAGTTATGGATCTGTGATTTTTTGCAGTCAACTTCTTGGCTAGTCCCATCATCAAAAAGTTGTGTATCTCTCCATAGCCTGCATGCATCTTCTTTTTCCTTTTTCTTTTTCCTTTTGAGGCCTTCTGTGGGTTTTTTTTATATGCTAGCATTAATACCTAGATTCTCTGTAGCTCTTGTGAGGGAATGCCTGCCTGTCAAACTGCTCATGGGTGACCTGTGATAACAGGATTCCTTCATCTGGGGCTCGTGCCTTCTCCTGGCAGAGAAAAGCTAGTAAAATGCAAACTCTTAGTGTGGTTCTGGAGCCTCCAAAAATGGGATAAGCAACACTTGGCTGGGTTCTTGTCATCCAGCTGGTATACTACAACTGGAGGATGGAGTTATAGCGTCAAGTGTATAACACAAGCCTGACCGCCAGCGTTGTACCTCAGCAGATCAGGTCACTGCTTTGGAAATTCGTGCAGCTGAGTCGAGCAGATAGCTACGGCCGGGGAAAAAAACACTCTTTATTACAAGGCTGGACCAGTTCCCATGTCTCCTCTTTAGTGCTCTGGAAAGAGGAGTGAGAGTAACAGAGCTCTGGGTCCCAAGGTGAGACCTAGCACTGTATGACAAGCACTGATGGACAGACTTGCAGGCTGAGTGAATGGTAATGTGTCCAAGTCCTCAGAGCTTCTCTTCATTTAAGAGAGGTAAAGAGAGAGTATTTTACCAAAGTTCATCCACTTTCAATAACAGTTACTAAACTAAGTATAAAACAGGACACCTAGCAAAGCAAAACCAAATTCAGCTGAAATCAGTAAGTTTGCATTATTCCTGGATTGCAATTTAATAATCAAATTGGTTAAATCATTCAATGAGTGAATAAAGACTGCCCTTTTAATTCCTATGGTGAGATGTAAGGAGATGGATATTTCTGTAATTAGAAGGCAACAGTGAATAATTTCACCCAAGACAAATACATCTGTAAGCTGGAGGTAGTGAAAATATTTTAATACTGCAACCAGGGAAATATAGCCTTAAAGCTAGTTGAAAAGTTTCTCCTTTAGGCTTTAGTTATTGTGTGCTGGTTTAACTTTTCTTTCCTGCATCCTGACAGGCAGTACCTTAGACTATTGTGGGTTGTAGAAGACACTGGTGCAGGTGTCTGCCGGTGGCTGGACTTCATCTTCCAGAGGGTTGTGTTGTATGTCTCCTGGGCCCAAAGGCTGAAGTTTCTCTGCTAAACTGCACTTAATACTTTTTAAAATTCTTCAGTGGCTTGCTTTTTAAATCATCAGTGTTTTAGCCACCACAGACTCCTTCACTGGCATTACTTCCTGAAAGGGTGGTGTGGGGTCTGCAGTCTGGTACCTGTGCAGTCTGTCCCGAATCTCAAATTTGATTATTTCTGCCACTGATTGTTATAACCTTTGTATTATGCAAGTCCTCATTTTTTAACAAAATAAGAGTTTGGAATGTTTCTCTCTTTAAGTTGGTTTTTGGTTTGGTTTTTTTTTTTTTTTGTGAACAACAAAAGTGATGCAACATTTTTTTTTGTAAAGGATAAACTCATTTTGAAGAATAAAATTAGGCAAATTTTCTGTGAAATCAGAAGTTACTTCTTTTTTTTTTCTGATTGGATTTACAACAGTGTACGAATTTCAGTGAAGTGACTTTATTTCTACAATCATGCCAGTGAGCCTAGAACCTAAGGGCTCACCTAAATCTATAACACACAGGCCTCTTTAGTAAAACTTTGGTTTAATTTAGCCTCTAAACATTTTTTTTCCAATTATGTGTTGCACGTAGGAAAACACTAATCCCCTGACCCACGGGAGAAATTATAGAAATTTTACTGGAGTTCCCTCTCACAACACTTTTGGTGTCTCTGGAAGGTCAGCACAAAGAGGACTGATGCTGTCCCCCAGGACAGACTGTTCCTTGGCATGGGGTAGCAGATCTTGTAACAGGATTTTTCACTTTAATAGCATTTCCTCTGGCCAGCTATTAGCAAAATATTGCCATTACTCAAAATTGTTCATCTCCTATGTAAGCAGCAAAATAAGTGCTTCGGGTTTCTATTTTTTCCTCAAAATTTTTGGTGCAAGCCACAGCATGTTTGTGAACTGTTCTTTGTGATCCTTTAAAAGGCCTCCTTTGATGTGCATATGCCAAAGCACATCCACTAACACACAAGAGAAACCCCAAATCTACCTCTCTATCTCTGTCTACCCTGTTACCTGTTATACTGAAACAGTATCTGGAGTTACCAACGACTCTGAAACATTAGCTCATGTGCTGTTCCTTTAAAATAGGGGGGAAAAAACCCAAGAATTTCATACTTGGTACAAATGCATGCTGAGACCAATATGTGGAACGAAAGGCTTGTTGAGCCAGAAGGAAATGTTCGGTTCAGCCTGTGAGCGCACTGCCAGCTTTTCAGAAGCAGGAGAGGCATTACAGACCATTTCAAGTCCAGTGCTATTAGGAGAAATCTAATTGAGGTTTTCTTTGATGTGAATAGCATTTGTTTTTTCTATACGGTTCTTTCATTAAAAATCAGTATTTCTGACCCTTGGCCAAGAAATGTACCATTGCCTTTTTAGATTTTTTTTTTCCACCTAAATATAGAAATACTTTAAATACCATTGTGGCATGTGAAAGTAAATATTAGGAGACTTTGTAGGTGGCATGAAAGGAAAAATGATTTTCGTAGACATGCTTTTGAGGGACTCTACCATGCTTTAAAAGGGGTGGCAGTGAGAGGCGGGAGAAAGATGCGTGGTCTGTATTGCTTTTCCCTTAGAGACGCTGACATCAAAAGTCAGTATCTGATGTTACCTTTCCTCTGTGTTAACCCAGTTTTGCAGTTATTTGAGAAAGAAGGTATTGGAACACTGTTTAAATGTCTAATTTTTAAAGATGATTACTGAAAGATAGTGGGTTTTGATATTTAGTGTGGGATTTATATCGCCAAATTCAAACCTAAATGTAGGTGTTAAGTCTGAGCTAATCATGTAAATCCTGTAGGCTCTTTTCTACAGGCAGGAGATAGAGAGTGACTCATCCCATGGCAACATGTTTTCAGCTTTCTCTGCTAAGAGAAAGCTCCCTCCCAGTTTGTGGAGGGAACTTCTCTGGCTAAACCAGATACCTCTTGTTTAGAGGGTCAAAGTTCCACCACTGGACTTTGGACTCTGTTTTTGTCAAAATGCCTATGTCTTGATACTGGACAGCCTCCCCATAATTTGTTATTTGCTGTTGTTCTGATCTTATCTTTAATCCTGTGCATTGCTCTGAAGCAATGTCAATAAAAGCATAATTTAAAAAAAAATCCCCAACCCCACAATGGGTGGAAGAAAAGTGTCGTGAAGTGCTAGAGAGATATTATCCCTCTGTCTTTAAGTATATTTAGTAAAATCATGACCTCTAATCTATAGCAGTACAAAGAATTTAGAAGAGAAATTTTGTCCTATATGACATTTCTTGAATGCCATGCTTATTCATCCTTCACATGTATTAGTGATGAAATCCAGAATTACTGTGAGCAAGATGCTTAGTTTTGTGACTTAGTGGGTTGGTCCTGTGTTCCTTGCAATTGCTCTGATTTTTCAGAACTGTTTGAGACCTTCGTTATTGCTTTAGAAAGTTACAGAGCTTGGGGTTTTTGTGAAGAATTTCCTTTTCATCTCTTCAAGGCTGAAAGGAAGAGGTTGAAATATGCATTGCTCACAGGCAGCTTCATTTCACTAGATGCTGCTCTGAGGATGCTTTCTGAATCTTTAAAATAATTTGTTTCTGGAGGAAGTGAAAGTACTGAGATCTTTTTCCTGTGGGTCCAAAGCAGCTGTTGAGTCTCACATAATCATAACAGATCTGCTTTGCCAGCAAGGTTACAAATGTCACAGAGACAGCGTTTAATATGTTTTAATTAGACTTCATCTTGGCTCTGAACTCATTTGTTCATATTTTCTTCCATGTCCTAAAATCACCCAAGCACTGTAAGTTCTCAAATAAAAGGCAATTACTATTGATGCCACAAAAAGTTAACTTCCTGTAGGCTGGTACATGAAGTAGGCATTTAATTTTTGTCTTTCTTTCAGTTTCTAATTTGACTGAGATCTATTGGTGTCTCAGAAAATACTTATTTTTCTCCTTTACAGGCTTACAGATTTTCTCAGCTTCCTGAGATGGTAATGGGTTCTCCTCCTCCTCCTGTCCCTCCCAGAACAGGTCCTGTGGCTGTTGCTTCTCTCAGAAGGTATTTATCTGTTGTTTGATTTTAGGTATGATCTCTAAAAACCACTGTTGTAATAAGAACTGGGGCAAACCCTGAAGGGGCACTTACAAGCCACTTACAAGACACATTCATGAAATTAGAAACATGTTGGTTTTATTTCATTTTAACACGAAGAGGAAAGTAATAACAATGAATTTTCTTTTCTATTAGCTAATCAGTTTCAATAAAATCAGGAAATCCAGGCTCCAATTTCTTGTAAAACATGCTTTGCCACAACTTGCATAATGGCGTATTGTATTGCAGATGCGTGCTAGATAATTTGCCCTGTCATTCCCCCTGCTTTTCTCTATTGTAAGAACTTGCAATAGGATATGGATGAATTGTAAGTTGTTTCTCAGTACCCTGGGTCTGGGGATTTCTGCCTAGCTCTCAGATATCTCATACCTGCTTTTCTGAAGCCAAATGCATGCAAAAGCCTGATTGCCTTAGCTCAGTGCATACATTTTGCCTCTTTCTCGCAGTAAGGCACTCTATAAAATGCATTTCAAAGATTTTTTTACACTTCTGTGGTGGATAAACTCATTTAGTCTTCAGTTCTGTGCTGTTAGATACTGCCTGGTGCCAACGGCAATTTGGGACACTGCAGGCCTGCTGAGAGTTGCTGTGGAGCACCGAGGCCAAAAGAAACTTTCCTTAGTGGCTGCTAATGATATCGTAACTGCATCCAAATATTCAGGATATGGACACTGTCTGTTGATGTATTCTTGTTCATCTGTTACATTTTAGCTCTAAAGCAAGTGGGAAACACTGTTTCAAAAGATGTTAGTACTTCCCAAGTGCAGTTAATGTTATTTATTATAGTAGTGTCCTACTATATGATACCATATGATATATACTGTGGTAATATGGTATTGTCTACAGTCTCATGTTGATGAACTATAGTAAAGCTCTGGTTTCTGTGTTGTATGTCACAGGCGGTTGTTTGAAGCAGCAAGCAAAGGCTCTATGCAATGGTAATAACATATTTTGGCAGAGTAGTGACCAGGCTAAAGAAGTTGTTCTCAGACTTCTCCAGACTTATCGTACTCCAGTTGTTCTCCAAAATTCTGTCATGCCAGAGCAAAATCAGATAGCTCTTTCCTAGCTGGCTTGTCATACTGTAACTGATAGGCATGCATGTGGCTATGAATCTCATTTGTCAGTCAGAATGACAACCGTTTCTATTTTTTTCTTTCTTAATGCACAGGTCTACATCAGATATTGGCAGCAAAGTGAGACTACCTGAGTCCAGTGGGGCAGATCAGGCCCAGCATCATGATCAGGCATCTTTTGCACCTGGTTCGAGAGCTCCAATGTCTGTTGGTCCACTTGATCAATCAGCTTTTCACTCAGGTGAAAAAATAGGGCAGACCCAACTTGCAGCCTTGAGATCCTCACAGTTTATTTTGCTTATAAATTAATGTATGGGATATAGCAAATACAGATGATTATTTGGAGAAAGACTGTATTAGGTGGGTTTTTTTGGTGCAACTGAAGGAGACCTACAAAGGATTGTTCCTTTGTAAATGCAGCTTCAGCTGCATTGTAAAATACCACTCATCCTGCAGAAGCACCAGGAAATGGTCATTTCTGAAGGTAAGATCCAGTAGTAATGTACCAGATGGTCTTTGTTCAAATATGGCATTCTGCTGGCTCGCTGATAAGGACTCTGAATTATTAAAGCCCAGTAAAACCGTCCATCTGTACCACAAAATCCAGTGGAACTTTTAGGGCTGGTACAGAGGTGTTGGCTGGGAAAGGCAGAAGTGGCAGTATTGGGATTGCGGTGTGACTTGTGTGTTGTGTTGCACCATGTACAGAAACAACCAAAGTGGGAGAGATGGGTAACAGGGTTCTGAGGGGCATGGAGAAATGAGGCGGATCCTTCCATAATTTTATCAGTCAAGAATACCAGGCCAAATGCTTGAAAACAGAGTATGTGCAATGGAGCTGTCAGTAGTACTGCAGAAGGAAGCTTAATGGCATTCAGGTCTGCTTGCTTTATAAGGAAAGGGAGGAAAAACAGGTGGACGTGAAGAATAGCGTGTGCAAGACTGAGGTTTTCCAACCTGACTGGGATGGGTTTTATGACTCTGTTTCATCTTGAGAAACTTAACCCCTCATCTTGTCACAACAGTGGGCTGCTGAGGGGGATAAGTTGAAGATATGTACCCCCTTCCCTTCAAAACACAAGGCAGCAGTGCTTTTGTATAGTCTAAGGAAATCATAGAATGCTTTGGGTTGGAAGGGACCTTGAGAGATCATCGAGCCCAACCCCCCTGCAGTAAGCAGGGATTGAACCTGTCTGTTAGCTTGTCTCCCCTCCTATTTTGGAGAAGGTAGTTCCTGCTCAAGTGCCAAACTTGTTTTGGGTCTAAATGTCCCAGTTTTAAAGGCCTAGTGAGTTCTTGGTCCTTTTGATATGAATTTTGTTTATGAATGAATTGATTTACTCATGAGATTAAGTTGATACACTGTTTTGATGGTATCTGGATAACATTTAGCTGGGAAAAGATTTGAAATAGCTCCTCATTGGCAAAATATGTTTTCTGTAAAAGCTACAGAAAAGAGCTTACAAGATTTAAAAAAAATTACTTTTTCAGTTCAAAGTTTTGAAATTAGTAGGTTTATTCGACATTTCTCTGTTAATCTGCCAGAAAAAAAAATCTTTCTTAGCTTCCTCAGAAGTAACAGAGAGTTATCTGCATTGTATTCAACATCTTCTACTGAGAATAATAATGTGGATATGCAAATCTCTTGTCAATTAATTAACTATAGTAGGCTTGAAAGATCCATTCTACTCTCACTTCTTGCCGTACCTTCTGCAAACAGTGCATGTGAATCTGGAAAGAGCAGATGTTCACCCTTTCATTTTAAAGCATTTCAAACTATAAAATATGCCATGCTACCGACAGCTCTTTCTTCATGTCTGCAGTAATATGTTCTGTGTGATATACTTTTTTATAATTTCCAGTGATGTGGAGATTTTATTGCTGTATGTTAAAAACAGATATGTTGTGTTACCACTGAAAAATGGCTGCATTTCAGAAGAGACAAAGTGACCTCTGTACCTTGTGGAGCTTGCCAGAATTATTCTGGGTGTAGTTGGAGGAAACTTTTGTATATGATAGATGCTACAAATGGCTATAACAGGGAAAGACAAGGACAGTTGTGAGAAACCTGCAACTGTAATACAAACAATGATTTCTAAAGTTCTGATAGGAAAATAAATTTTTATTGCCTCAATAGATGAAGAAACGTTGCCGCAGGTGCTGATTTGGCATGAAACAGCCTAATGTTGGCTCATGCAGCGCATCAACATCACCTTTAAGACAATGATATTGCAGTAAAAATTGGCATAAGGTATTACATCAGCTAATTGAGCGTTCATTTTGAATAGTGGCTTATTTTGTTGTGGTTAAATTAAAAGAACATTTTGGTGTAGAAGCCATGTGTCAACTACAGGAGCAGCACTTTCTTCTCTGTACATGTCCGAAGAATACTTATTTCCAGCCTTGCTAACTCATTTAAAATAGCAACCCTTACACTGTCCGTGACCTGGGAAGAACAAAGATCGCCCACACCTCTTCTCTTAGCCGACTTCCTTGCACACCAAGGGGCTGGAGGATCTGGGATAGAGGTCCTCTGAGATACCATGTGGCTACCTGCTGTGCAGAAATACATCGCAGATCCCACTGGTCCATAGCAGTTCCACAGTGACTGCTTCTCAGAGGGCTGGGGGATTCCAGCACCCTCCCTGACAATAGTGCTTTTTGAAAGCTAGGACTTAGTCACTAACAGTAGAAAACACTATGTAACTGTAAAGAGTTTTTAGTCCATATTTTGGATGACATATCCCTCATTTTGCCTCCAATCTTTTTCTGGTGGTTTTTGGGTTTTTTGTTTTGTTTTGTTTTGGTTGGTGGTTTGTTGTTTTTGGGTGGTTTTTTGTTTTTGGTTTTTTTTTTTTTGAGACAGTGTGGAAGAACACATGATATGTTTCTGCTCTGGAGACAATTGTGCTACAAAATATATTTTTCTCCTCTTTGCACACCCTGATTGCATCCATAGCCCTTCTGGCCTAGGACTGCATGGGAGGTCATTGAGAACTTATAAATTGCTGGTTTTATGGAGACTGCTTTGTGGATGGGCGTCACTGTTTGAGTCTTTCTGTCTCTATGTATGAGCCCAAGCAGCATTCCCAGTATCTATCAGAGTAGTCAGCATAACCCTCTTGCAGAGTGTTCAGAGCCAAGCTGTAAATTACATTCTGGGGGGCAGATATTTGAAGCAACCAGTAAGTGATGCTGATTTCTATCAATTATTCTCTGTTTGAAGTTCGGGGGAATGCCCATGTCTTGCCATTCTGTCGGCACCTCTTACGCAGTGGTATCATTTACTGAGGACAATTAGTGACAATATTCAAATGATGTGCAGTTGGAGGGGAGACGAATTGTATTTTCTCTGCATTGACTCTAGTACAGAGCCAGTGCCCATCTATGCAACATTACTGTACTCCCATTCCTCAGTGAAAAGGAGTTGTACTTTATTGTGTTCTTATGGGGTTTACTGGCTCTTCTGCTTTCACATAAATTATGTTATTTTTACTATATTCTGCGAATCTGAAAAGTAAAATACATATCCACATATTATAGCTCAGTACTCAAAGCACACCATCCACATGCTTTATTTACTACCTGATAAAGATGATACAGAGCTTTTCTACCCAGGATTTAGGAATGAGAATTTTATGACCACAGTGTAGCAGTGGTACACTGCTGGTGTCTGTCTCTGAATCTAAACAGACACTAGAGGAAGGAATTCTTACTGGACAAGCAAGTTGTTTGTATTTTATTCTAAACTTGGCAAATACATGGAGTTAAGATGACTTCTCTCAAGAGAAATAGTGGGAACACACGGTAAGATGCTGGTCTTCCAGACAGCCTAGTTATATCCTGTGGATAATCTGAGTAATTGCAGCAAGAACCACATTGTTTCATGCATCTCTGTGAGCCCTGTAAACCCTACCTGAAAGAGCAGATGTAACCGTATCCAGAGATTTGGCTGAGCCTCATACTAGGAAGGCTGGTTTCTCCCACCGAACCTGGAGTATGATAGTGGAATTTTAGTAGGTGGCTTCCTGGACATCCCTATGCATACATCTGGATCAAGATAAAACAGATTTGGTGTCAAAAAGTTGCCTTGGAAATATTAAGTTGTAGCTGCATAATTTTTTGTAGTCATAGACTGTTCCTGGAAAAGGAATTGAGCAGGAAGACCCTTGGTATTTTTTTATGGAAGCACTGAAGTTTTATGATGGGGTTGTTGAGATTACAGCCTTTTAAGTGTATCGCTCACTCATTTTGATAGGTTTTGTGCCTAGAGATATTAAGACAGTTTTACTGTGTAAACTGAATGCTCTGTAACCTGCTGTTGGAAAGAACGGTGCACTACTCTGAAACCCATGGTAACAACAGCTAAAAATTGAATACAAGGAAGCAAATGTAAGAGGGAAAAAAGCCTTTTTTTTCTAATGATTGAAAGCTTTGATGAAGATCAGCTGTTACAAGGATCAAGTCCTAAGGACTAAGTTCTCATATCTTTATCTGAAGGCTGTGCATGATTATGCAGACAACTGCAAATCTTGCCTTCTCCAGTACTTCCCAGCATTATAGAGATGTTCTAATCAGATGATGGGAGCCTTACATCCAACCGATGGTGATCACATTCTCACCAATAATAAAAAATAATAATTAAAAAAAAAAAGACTGACGCCAGTTACTTCATAAGCATTATCTTCTAATTTATAACTGAAAATGTCAGTTATTAATTATATCTACTCTCTTTCTTAATAGGAAATACCGTACCAGCAGTGTTTGCCATACCAGCAGCAAACCGACCTGGCTTCACAGGATATTTTATCCCAACACCACCCACTGCATACAGGAACCAAGCCTGGATGCCCTATGCTGGAGAGAATGAATTACCAGGGCAGTGGGCAGACTCAGTAAGCATCCTTGCTTTTCTAACTACATATATTTTCTGTGATTTGCAGAGGAGGGATTTTAAGCAATGCTAAGTGATCAGCAAAGAATCTGAGCAAGTTAATTCTTCCCTGAATGGTAATAATCTCTAGTAGTGATAAGTTATGAGAGGGGGCATAGATACTTTAGCTGCCCATCCCATGAACTGTAAGTAAGGTCTTTTAGAGAGTTAAGTAATTCGCTAGGTTAGGGGCTGGCACCCATTCAAAGTTGGTGGGTTAGGTACCGTTTTTCTTTCCCAAGACAGTGGTTAAATATTTGGATAGGCGCATAGCAGGATTAGGTGATGCTGTCTCTCAAGGTGGCCTTGTGGTGTTTGGAAACTGGGGAGCATCTTTCCCTCCTGGGGGCTTGTCTCAAAACAGCCCGGCTCCTGAATCCTACGTCCTGGCTCTGCCACAGTCCTGCTGCGCAGTGTTTCAAGTCCTTCTGCAGGCTGCAGTGACAGATCATAAATTAAATAATTAATTGCACAATCCTAGTCTGGGACAGATGTAATTTTTAGCCCAAAGTACACCTACATTTCAAAGAAATAAGGTTGAGACATCCTAAAATGAATTGCAGTAATTTATCATGTTTGAAACAATTTCTAAAATTCAGGGCTTTTTTTCCACTAAGGAAAAAAAGATCAGTTCTGCTGCTTGAGCTTACATCTGGTATTTATGCAGAACCAAGTCAGTTAAACAAACTGGGAGATGAATTCTATTTCCTTGTGCATATCATCAACAGAATATTTTAGTGAATTGCAGTTGGAGTCTAATAGTTGGCTTTGAGCGGCTAAGCAAGGGACAACATGGTCATATAAATGTTCCTGGGGGCGGGTATTTGTTGCCAAGTCTTTAATACTGCTCCTGGTGCCTGTGAGGAAAAGAATTCAGTTTGACGGTCAGGTGCAAGTCTGAATTTGTAGGCTGACCTGTCAAGAAAAAAGAATTATGTTCATCTGAGCACATTTGCTGATGTGCCCCAGACACCTGGAGGCTTTTGATGCTGTCATACAGATTCCCTTCCCAGAGCTGCCCTTTTCATTGTTTTATTTATTTGGGGTTTTTGGTTTTTTTGGTTGTTTTTAACCCTGCTGACATTTTAAATGCAGGAGGCCTGTTGTGTCTGAGCAATCATTTTAAACTTTTTCTTTAAGAAGAAGAAAAAAAACCCTTAACAAAATAGGAAAAGTAATTTACTTATCTTCCATTCTTTTTCCCTTTTGTATCCCTACCCCTTGGCTGCAGTCCATGAAAAAAGAGTCAGATATCACTTGTCAAAAGGGGACACTGAAAACAAACTGGACAAAACTGGAACACAAGTCTCCAGCCCCCAGTTCCTTCCTCTGGAAGGAGAAGAGTGTAGCCCTGTTGTGGGTTTCCCTGTCTACAGGGTGGGAAGGGCAGTTAGTGCCAGTGGACCATACACAAAGGAATGGAGAGGAATGCCAGAAGCTGTCTGAAAAATAACTGTGGCAATACAAAATTCAAAGGGAACAAATACTCCTTTTAACTTCACTTACCCATTACGGACCTTTACCAACTTCTTGTTACTCAGACTTTCAGCCCTCATGTGACTTTGCAGGAGAAGAGATAAAAATGTAAAACCAAAACACTTCAGTTTCTACAATGAATTTACACCTCCCAATGACTGCAAATCTGGCAAGCAATTGTCTTTATTTGAAAATCATTACTAGAAGAACTAGTAACAGTGATAGCAACATAATACAGTAAGAAAGCCTGAATAAAACTGCAAAAACAAAGATCTAAAGTAATACTCAGAGTTTGAGTTTCTGGATGCTTGCTGGTTTCTGAGTGTCTATATTATAGCTCAATCATGCTTCCAAAGTTTTCTTGACAATTAGTAAGAACAGAGGCTTAATATCTATAAGATGAAAACTGAAATTCTTTACTTTTCATGCACTAGCTGGACTGTAAACAAGGGGACATAGGAAACAGGAGATCTGACAACAAAGAATTATCATATAAGCTCAATTTACTGTAATGTACTATTTTCTCAGTTAAAAGGTAAGTATTGAAACACTAAGTTTTGTGGGAGAAAGGAACTGTATCCAACAAAGCTCTAATTTTCCAAATTGCTAGATGCTGCTTACTGAAAGTAGTAACCTGGTGGCCTCTAGTGGTGTGTTCACATGTCGTACTACTAAAATGTTTGTCCTGTTTTTCATATCATGCCTACTTCCTACGTTTGTCTCATCACACCACACTGAACATGTTTGGCATTCTCTTCATTGCTTGATGGATATCCGAGATCGTATAGAGCATGTATAAATCCTAGTGGTCAGGTTTTCACAGGTTCTTAGATGCCTGAAGTGGCAAGATTTTCAAAATCACCCAAGGGATTGTTAAACTCTCCCAGGGCCAGAGCCAAAATGGGATTTAAGCAAAAGTCCAAAGCTGTCATTCTGAAGTCAGTGCTGAGGTCCCATGTTCCCCATAAGGTATATAAAATGGGCAGATGTTTCACATCTTGACATTTCAGTTTGCTTGCAGACGCCTAAAATTCTGAAATTCTGCTTCTGGCATACCCACCAAAGCCTTAGCCCTGGTGGGAGAAGCACCTTACACCTCAGCCTGACTGAAATTAAAAATTAGCTGAGACATCTGCCTGGCCACCTGTATTATATGCTTATACAAGACCTTAATATATTTGGAAAGTCAAAACCATGTGTTTTTCCCATTTAAAGCAAAAAGAATTACAAAGTTAACTTTTTAGTGATTAAACATTGTGGAAACTTATCAGTTAGTTATAAGTGTAGTATTCCGAGTGTAGTGTAGATAAGTGTAGTTTTCTGAGTCACTCAGTTCATAAAAAAGCATCGCTGAAATTTCCTTACTTACCTGTCATTGGCATGGACTAGCATGATCAGCTGGTAAGATATTTCTTAAGGAGAAATTATCTTGTGCTAGTAATAGGTTATGGGTTGTCTTCTGTAACAACATAAAGCCTTCTTCAAAATGAAGGGCTGAAGATTCCTGTTTTATAGACTTTTGCAAAACATAAATAAAACCTATTTTTATTTGATGCATTAAAAACTCTTGAGGACTATAAAGACTGGTATTGTGGTTTGTGGATTTGTGAAGGAAATTTAATATCTCACAGTGACTAAAGGGCCTAGGTTATTTTAGTTTTAGCCATTGTAATGTGGGGCTGAAATCAGTGAAGTTACAACAGAGTAATTCTCTTAAACATGACCAGAAATCCTGATATTTCTGAGAAGTCAAACCCCCTTTTCAGTGTTGAGTTGCCAGGTTGGCATACCTGAGCTTATTCTTGTTGTCTAGATCTAGTGAGTTTTTGTTAGGAACAGTAAATCCAGAGACATGGCTTGGCTGACTTGGGTTAGACAGTGGCTGCAAATCAGCAAATTCCACTTTTCTAGGCTTTTCAGTGTCCTGAAACTAGTGGTGCTGTCTGTTTAAAACTGAAATGTTTGGGAGGAATAGTAAGCAGAGAACACGCTTTCTGAAAAGCCTTCTCCCTTTGACTTTTTGTAGCGATGATAAATTAGGACATGCAATGTTTCCCCTGCTAGGTGTTTTTGCTGCCACAGTCTGGGGAGTTGAGTAGCCGGTACATTGACATATATGCATAAATGGCACATGCCAAGACGACATTTGTAAATGGATGCTTAGGAGTATGAGGTTTACCTTGTCTTCATATTGTCCTATCTGTTACATCTTATTCTGCCCTGGGGAGGTTTGTGTTACCTGGCAGGTGGCACTACGGATCAACTGTTCTGTATAATTTTGTGTAATTATAATGCTCTACAGGTTCCACTACCTGGATACATTGAGGCTTATCCGAGGCCCCGCTACCAACATAATTCTCCTTCGCGACTTCCTCGCCAATACAGCCAGCAAGCGAGCATGCATCCTAGCCTGGAACAAGCTCCTTTGCCGTCCACCGCAGCTTCTCAGCAGAGCCTGACAGAAAATGACCCATCCGATGCTCCTCTCACCAACATTTCTACAGCTGCCCTCGTCAAGGCAATAAGAGAAGAAGTTGCTAAACTGGCCAAGAAGCAAACAGATATGTTTGAGTTCCAGGTTTAGTATCTTTTGTGCACAGTACTTGTATCATGCAACCTGGGGTAGCCAAGAAAGTGACTGCTTTAATTTTCAGTTACAAACTTGCTGTGAATTCTGCCAAAGTGATGGCATGTTTCTCTGTCTGAAAAGTCAACAACATGAAATGACCTGAAGTAGAGCAACAGGACTCTGAAGATAAGGAATTCTGCTCGCCAGCTAAGGAAATGCTGCCAGGTAACTGTTTAATACAGATAAGATTGATGATATGCAATTGTTTGTCACTTAGCTCTCATATTTTGACCTATCATCACCAGAGAGGCTGCTGAACGTGTCTGCACTGCACGACGTTTCATTTGCAGGCCCAGAGGTAGAGCTGCTGAAAATCACTTCTGCATGTCAAAACTTTGATTAAAGAAGAAAATACAGTAGAACATGGTTAGCTAAAGGCCATGGTAGGTGTGATGGTGGCCATCTTAATTTTTTGCTGCAAGACACTATATAAGGGATGCTGATTTCAGCAATGCAGAGTCATTCAGCCTTTCCATTTTACAGACCGTATTCAAACCAAAAGAATTTGAGATGAGTAAGTAACAAATAAATGTCCTGTAAATAGCCCCAATTCTCCTCATCCTATTAACAGTACAAAGAAGTGAAAGAAGACTGTGAAGAAGGTTAATGATATTTTGATAATCAGTGGCTACCTTGTCCCTGAATGCCACTGATGAGTTATGGTGGAGATTTTTTTCAGCGTGAGAAAATACAATGCATGAAGAGCCAGCAAAGGATATTGGTGCTAGAAGCTTCCAGGATAAATGAAAAAAGGTTATTTGCATTTGCTCTGTATTCAGGCTTTTCACTCTGAATGCATGTCAAGCTGGGAAACCTGAGACCTTTGAGCAAGTCTTTCCAACCTGGAATAATGAGTACACCTGCTTGGACAAGAAAACCACTGTTTAACACAGTGCTTTTTTCTCTTTCTTAAACAATGATATCTACTAAAGTGATGCCAGAAAGTGCTACCTGAAGCTGCAGTTGATTTTGATTACACTAGAATAGTGAATGCACACCTAGGAAGTTCTGAATGTAGAGGACCTGATTATTATATTAACATGTAAATAAGTAAACGGTTACATGGATTAACAAAAATAGAACTAATGTTCTGTGAAAAAGAGAGCATTTCCAGAACTTATACTGACTTTATATTGTGCAAGATAAAGGTCACTAATTGTTAAACTGCATTGTTGTATGAATCCAATCCCAAAAGAAAATCAAACCATTTGAATGGGACAATAGTTCATCTTTTGCAGTTGTACAAAACAGTTGGAGATCATGAACAATTGTTTTCAGTTCCTTGGGCAATTAGCTTCGGGAACTGACGTTGTTGCAAAATACATTGTGTTGGGCATGTTTGATGTCAACTGGAGTTAAAGGTAATGTCCTTCATTTCAGTAAGTTACTTAGTTATCCTCAATTGCTTATGCTATTTTGTCTGATCATTTCATTTCCCTGAGTTTCTTTGGTCTTTACTGAGGTGAGAAAGGGAAATTGGTTTAGCTTTTTGGCCATCAGTAAAATGAGAGGAGGAGAGGAGACTAGAATAGGGGATAGAAGAAGAAATTGATGAAGCACAAACTTTTAAAGCAGAGCTATTTTTTCCCCAAATAATTATATTATAAACCCTGACTGAGATTGTGATACATACGTATCCTAGAATATACAGATATCTTCTGCTCTAATACCTTAAATATTGCAGAAGCTTTTGGTATGCTAGCTAATCTTTCAACAAATGTGAAATTTCATTTTTATTATTTAAAAATCAGATATAAATAAAATGTATTTTTGTAATTTCTATGTATATATGTGCTGTATATTTATATGTGACTAGTCTGCCATAGTCAGAAAATTTCCATAATCCAAGAGCAAAAAAAAAAAAGAAAAAAAAAAAAAAGACCCTGGTAATTTTAATGATCAGTATAAACATGCTATGTCTGGAGTACACAAATATACATTTGGATGACTTGGATATTAAACAACCAAAGAAACTCAATCTTTCATATAAATACATCTAGTACAGACAGACTGCTGTCTCAGTTACCTGTCAGCTAACTAATACTGATCTTATCAGTATAATACAATACATCCAAATGTGTTTTTGTCTTGAATTAATAGCTGCCTAAAAGTATCACACTTTAAAATAACAACTTAAAAATACTGTGCCAAACTCAGCATAAAAAGACCAGTTCTGGTTGGCTTCAGTGGGAACTTCACTCACCGAGAGCAAGGCTGAGTTTCTCTATTAGGATTTGTCTATATGTGCAAGTTTCACTAGAATCCCTTGAACAATAGTCTGCTTTTTTTTTTTTTTCCAGTCATTTAAATCACCATAACATAAGTGCAGACATAATTGAAGAACGGCTTACTTTTATTTAGCCTAAGCTGGTTCATAACTGGCTTAAGCTAACTTGGTAAGTGAAATCTACACTAAATTGTGCCAGCCACATTTTGCATCAGCTTTATTACCTCAGTTTCTGAACGATTCCTCTATTTAGCCCAGTGAAATTTTGCAAGTAGATAGGCTGTTCTATGCAATGGGAGTGAAATGTGCTGTTATCTTAGACTCCAGTTTTGCAGAGTTATCCTAAAGCTGGAAGTACGGAAGCAGCAGCAATGTAGCTGGGAAGGGTAATGTTACGATGTATTCCCAAAAGAGTCACAGGAGCGGGGACATACTAGATTTAAACAGCATCTTTGGGACACTTAGTTCTGCTTGTAAATCTGTACCAATTCTTAAATTTAAGTGATTTAGTAGTTCTATTGAAAAACGTGTGAGGATAAAGCCAAGCATATATCTTGCCACACTGCAAATTAAAAAGTTTGGAAATTACGTAGATGTACAGGGTTTGAATGCCTACATGCAAACAAAATGAAAAAATAGAAAAAACCCAAATAAAAATATTTAAATAGCCTTCTAGAAAGACAAACCATTTCAGTAAAGTTAAACAAAGTACTCTTCATACTACTGAGGAAGACCTGTTAGACTTTCAAAATTAATTTTGTTTCGTATTGTATTGATGATGTGTAGTCTATTGAATATTCCCTCAACCATCACTCTAAAACCATTGTGGTGCACTTTATTCACAAAAACATTTTACATTCTTCATTCATAATGGCTTTTTATCTTGTTTGTAACGTGTTTCTGGGTTTTTTTTTTTGGTTTGTTTTTTTTTTAAGTACAAAGTAAGATTATATCAAGACAGTAAGGAAAACAGTAAGGACATTCCTGGGAAAGAAAAATCATGCTGTAATATTTATACTGTCTGAGCACAAAGCAATGATAAAGTGAAAATATAGTGTACAAATAATTTGTAATATAATAAACATTTTGTATGGCTACAATTACAATATAGTTTTTCAATATTGATTTCAAAGAAGAAAGTATACCTATTTAAAGTTATAACCTCATCAAAATATATTCATGCCATTTTTACTGATAAAAATTTAGTCATTAGGGTTTTTCTACTAAATGTCCCAATTTTCTTTAAAGTTATGTTAAAAGTTTAGGTGAAAATACTGGTTTTTGTGTACAAAAATGTTGATGTTCTGACTGCTATTTGTCTTCAGACTTGTAAATCATCAGTGGAAACATGTGCAAATGAAATGCACGTAAAATGTGCATTTGTATGTGTATGTGTGTAATGACCACTGTCAGTAGGTATATTATGTGTGACATTTATTAACATCAGTAGAACAGTAACTTTAAGAGGATAAGAGGGGGCTCTTTGACAGTCATTTTTTGAGAAAAACATATCTGGATTTGAGAGAAGCTCTAGCACTCAGTGTAGAAATTTGAATAATATTTGTATCTAATAATATCATGGATAGAACTTGATAGAAGTGCATGTAAATCCTCTACATAGAAATGGGGAAATTATCATAAGTAATGACCATTTCTTTTTCAGACTAACTTTGAGAAGGTAAGACATGGAGGGAAGAAAATGTAAGATAAAAAGGCAAAGCAGGTAGAAAAAGCAGCACTGGACTGAGTGGCAGAACTGAAGTGAGGCCTCTGTCTTGTTTAAGGCTCAACACATACAAACCAACTACAGTTTTTGTTATATTTCAATATGTCTAACTGTAAAGAATTAATTACATTTTAATGCACATTTTTAGTCCCACATTGCAAACAGAAGCTGGCAGTTAGCTCCTGTAAAAGTCTGGGGGAGCTTGAAAGCAGCAAGTTTTCTGAGCTAGCAGAAGTCACTTCATTTTGCTGACTTTGTTCATCCTGCACACGTCTGAGCAGCTCTGAGTCCAAGGATGCTGAAATCGGTTACGATCCTGACCTTGCATTTCTTGTACATAAACAAATCTCAGTGGCTTCCCATACCTCAGTGACATGACATGGATAGGAAGAGAACAAGTGTGAGGTAATATGAAGGATATTAACAGGTCAGGAGTACCTTAACGGTCTAGAAGCCATGGATCTTCTGTTGTGTGCTAACTCATACCTACTAGAAAATAGTTGTGCTTGGCAGCTGTCCTTGGCAAGGTGCGCTCCTTTCATTGTCAATGGCCAATATGTATAAATTAAGAGTCAGTCCTATCACAAGAGAGTGTATCAATTAATGCTTCCACTCCTTTGTGTAAGCCATGTGCATTCTCTCTGTAGGTCCACAGGAGAGAGTGCCATAATTAACATGAGTGGTTTCCAGTTACTTAGAGTAATCTCTTGTAATAAAACACCAAGTAGTATGGCATCTTATACAAATTCTACTACACCATTAGGAGGGGGAAAAAAATGACACGATCATAGAGCATGTTAGTATATTAAAACCATTAGCCTTAAAGGCTTTGTGAAAAAGGAAAATTTTGGTCTGCTAAGATCAGGACTGCTCACCAGTCAGAGTGCGTGCAGGGCGACAGCCCCCTTCTGCTCAGTATGCTCTTGTGGCTGGTGGAGCAGATCTCTCCTCTCGCCACTGACCACCGCTCCATAAAAGGGTACAAGCACACAGCTTTTTTTAAGACAGACGTAATTTTGAAGATAAGTATATGGGGTAAATAACATCTACCTAGTTCTCTGTGACCGCTCCAGATTCGTTACTGGTCTGCTAAGCAAACTTTACAAAGCAGTGTGTGTTCAAAGAGAAATGAATTAGCTCAAGCTTGTTTATTATAATGTTATTTACACATAGCACTGCAGACTTTGTAACAGTGCTATATGGAATCAATATGTCAAATGACAGCTTACACTTTCTTTTCATGGGTTAATTTTTTGGCCATAACTCCAGGACTGAGTAAGACTTTTTTTTGGCTTATCAAAGTATTTCAAAGTTATATTTTCCATTTTAAAGTGTAGGCATGCAAAATGAGGATAAGGGTACTCATTTAGAATGCTTTTTTTTGAACTCTTGCCTTTCTCTCACAAATAAATAATGCAAAACTTGACTTGTGGAAATGAGATTTATATAGGTCAGTGAATGAATCTGGTACTGACTTGCTCTTTAAAAGAAAGTTTTGAGATGGCCAAGTCATAAAGGCATACCTGGTTAATACCGCAGAATCTCTATTGAGAATAACTGCATTGCACGTCCTCGATCAAAAATGTTTTGCCGTGCCCAGTGAGTGAAAAGCAACTGGAAAACTGTGCATCTGGGGATTCCTGTTATCCAGGAAAATTTTTGCTTGGGCTGTATACAAGACAGGGGAGATGGGACAGGGATTTTGGTGGGGCTCTGAGTGGGTAGACTACCCTAGATAGCACATTTGCCATTTGAGTGGCCCTTAATACCAACAGATGTAAAAATTACAGCCACCGAAGTGGTATGGCAGAAAGGTGGCTTAGGTCCTGATTTTTAAAACTGTTCAGATGACCCAAAGTCATATAATATTTCATGTCTTTAAAATCACTTTGATACCATATTCCTATTGAAAATCCGTGACAATTTTCAGTAAGAATATGGTATCATACTCTCATATATATGTCCAAAAATATTTTTTGAAAACTAGTTCTTCAATCCATCTATTTGTCGCCATACATTTCAGGTTCCTTAAGGTGTACAGAGGCAGTAAGGAAGAGTTAGTTCCCAGTTCTTCTGTTACGAAGCTCATGAAATACGAGAAATGTGTTTTAAATAGTTAGGTGGTCAAATGTATAGCAGATGTCTCAAAAATAATTACACATACCATGAAGAGATGTTTCAGGAATTTGATTTTTTTGCATTTGTTAAAAATGATTCTTGTTTTAAGAAGTGCCTGACTTTTCATGAATTTCCATGCCCAATTCATTCCCAAGGAGTAGCCTGAAACTATATTACATCCTGTAAATAATTTTGTAACTTTATAAATACACATTTACATACTAGGCAATAATGGGTCCAAAGGATTGTAAAGTATACAGAAAGTTGATTCCACTGAGTACAATATTTAGAGAGGAGGTGGATTTTTTTCTTCCAAAGTATGTCCCTCTCCACTGCAGCTCAATGCATTTCTATGCTTTGTAAACCAGTGTCTAAACACTGTAACACACATTGGCATCAGTTACAATCTTGGATATCTGGCAAGCAGCACTGACTTTTGCAGCCTCCAGTGGGACCTTGTTAAGAGTGCCTGTGTATAAGATTATTTTTTTAAAACTATTAAAACAGAAATTTGTGGGTCCTTAACTCTGGCTTTTTGCAAGGAATCAGTGGCTTTTGGGTCCTGCATCATCAGCAAACTTAACCAACAGATACCTTGAGATGTGATGCAGCAGAATACAGCAGCCTATGCCAGAGATTCACCAGGATCTAAAAAGCAAGTGACTACAGTAGAATAGGTGGTAAACCTTCTATTTCAGCAGTGGATGGACACTAAGTAATTATGAATTGATTACTATGGCAGGTCAAAGAGTCTTGAGGTTAACTGCTTGGAATCAATTTTATGTATTTGGTTAGCTTTTGATTTCTTCATTTGTTTAAACAGTGCAAAAATAGCAACATTAACAGCATATTCTATTTCAGAGTTAGAAACATGGGAGATCTGAATGTAAGTAAACTTGAGGTTTATTCTTTGTCCTTGCCTTTATCTAATACTTTCAGCACTCCAAGTAGGGAAAAAAAACCACTATACCCTCCACCAAATTATTTTTAATATTTCTTTCTATGGCAGAGAGACTGGGAAGGCTTTTTTCGTTTCATGTTGGTGTTGGGTTCTTCAAACTGTATTCAAGGTCAAATTTGATAGAAAAAAAAGATAGTGAAGCCAAAAATTTTTGAAAATAAGATAGAACCCATCTTACTGAGGCTTGAATTTTGGTTTAGGATTTAGCAGCAGAAACAGCTCAGACCCAACCAAGGGTCTGTTCTGGGCATTTTTTTGGGTCCCGTTAGAAAGGACACGTGTACAGCACAGATATTCTTATGTTCTTTGACTTTTTATTGTCATTTAATATCTTGCCGTAGCTGTGCATTTTAAATTTGACTTTTCCATTGGCGTACACAAACAGGTGCACTCTTTAGCTCGCTGATATACTGCTGGTATGATAGAAGTAGTAACCAACATATGTGATATAATTTTTACTTAGCTATGGCACTGTGTGTCTTTGGCCCATGTTCCGCTTTGTGATACTTACAGATGTCATATTGGTATTAAGGTGACATGAATATAGATGACATCTTCTATTGAAGTTATTGGCAAAACATCTGCTCACTTCAAGGAGAGCAGGATTGATCCAGTATTCTCTCAGTGAATCAACTATCACAAGTATCTTTAAACTGTGCAAAGATAGGAAGGATGCTATCTAGGTATGGGTAGTGGAAATGAGGAGATAAGAGGTCAGTTGTCCCTTCTTCATAATTTCGGCTTGGTCCTGGACAAGGTGCTTAATCTGACTATGCCTCAGTGTCCCCGTCTGTAAAGCAGGGTTAAGGGACAGTCTCTCCTCACACCTCTGGTGAGAGGTTGAACTAACTGATAATGTTAGAAAAACTCAAACCCTGGGGTGGAAGTGGATACTTTAGTACAAAGCACTAGTTATTATGTCATGGAGCTTGGTAATTGTTCAAGACTATAAATTACCTGTTCCTCTGGTAGTATTTAAATATACATGAATTTACAAGAAAAAAACCCCACTTCCTGATACTATTTCAGTACGTTCTAGGAAGCCTTTCCAATAACAGCTTCTATACTTTTTTACAGAGATGTTATATCAATAAATTCTCTCACTTCCCATGCAACAGATCTCACTTTCTGATGAAATGAACTTTTCTTACGTCTTTGAATTATGGAAAGGACTAGCTCTGCATGATTACAAATATCCATGTTATCGTTGTTGTTCACAGCTTGATTCAACTCAACTGTAATGGCTGTGTCTGTGAAAATTGCTCAAAATTTGTGTTTCAGCTGTAAATGGGAAAATTAGTTTTCTGAAGCCAGTTAGAGCTGCAAAATTGAGAGTGATTTGTAAAGCCAAGTGTAGGGATTAAACTGAAAGAGGAAGAAAATAATTAATTAAAAATTTATACTATGCAATCAGAAGGGAAATCTCCAAGAACTGGTTCCTTTTGCAATTACAAACGTAAAACCATACCAATGGTAAAATTTTACATATCACTGAAAAGGAGGCATTTAAAATGTTCTGGGTCATTACCAAATGGCTGTGTTTTTACTCTGAACCGTAGGATGATTCTAGAAATGAAGCTTAAGAGTACATAGAATAGTTTCTTTCATGTTAGTGGCTATAGCTTAGTTGAAGTTGTACATGTTTTTTCTTGGCAATTTTGCACATTAAATAAAATATGTCTTATAATCTATGTTGCTACCTATTGGTTGTTCCTGCTGTGTCCTTTTCTGTATACCAGCTGCTTTAAAGCATCAACATGCCTTTCCCTTGGAGCTGCCAGGCTTCTGGGCTGTGTAGGGGTCCTGCTGCTCATGCTCTCGAGGCAGAGCCTGGTAAAGAACAGGGCAAGAGTTTTAAGAACTCCACAGGTTAATACCATGTATGTCAGTGGTGGTGTTCCCTCTGAAGAAAGGCATTTGCCTACCTTACAGAGGTAAGCAGGAGAGTAACCAGCAGGCCCGTGGGTTTTGAGGACATCTTGTGACCCTGTGTTTCCTTTGTGAATTCTTGTTCTCACCTTAATGTCCTCTATGCCTTTCCCTATTATTCAATCAGTTACTGTGGTTTTTATTGGTATTTACTCAGGCCTAAGTTTCCTGCTGTCAGTCTGAAGTGAAATGGAAAGAAAAAGGAAAATGCAGGTATGTGCTTTTGACAGTACTGCTTTTGTGTAATTTGTGATGCAAGAAATTTGGAATAAAAAGTTCATTTTACTACAAGGAAAAACACATCTAACCCTTCCTCCCTCTTTTTGTAGTTTCAGAGAAAAAAAGAGGCAGGAAAGGATCTTCCCAAAATAGAGGATAAATGAAGTTCCTAGTGTACATATCACTAGTAAGGTTCTGGACAGATGGTATACTTAAGATCCAGTTATATATATATAAGTTGTGACTGTGAGTGCTTAAATTGCCTCAAGGGGTTGTTCTGGCTTTTCTCAAGATATACCAAAATCTCAGCCTATTTCGCAAATGTATGTTTTTAGTGTGTAACATTAAACAACTGACTAGTGTTATTAATAATTATAGATTTCCATAGGAAGGCCAAATGCACCACATATCAACTGCTTCCTGATTAGCACCTCTTATGGCACCTCTTTGATTCAGTATCTAGATGTCAGTGATCTTAAGAAACACTACCTCCCAAACAAACAAAAGAGGACCCTAGAGTTGAGTGCTGCCCTGATTTCCCTGCTTTATCTGGAGATATTAGCTCTGAATTTTCAGGACAGGTGAATCTACCATGCAGCATTCACTGCTGAAAACAGAAAAATAATTTTATGATAGCTGTAGTGCTTTTGGATTTCCTCTGTAATCTGTCTCTGAGCTAATTAAGGCAGCTTTACTTGAAGATTAATTTACATTCTAATCATCCATTGTAATAAGGCTGAGTATCTATTTAGAGAATTTTAACATAGCAAACTGAAATACAGCAGTCTGAAATTTTATGGACCCAACTGTTTGGTATAAAATACTTTAAAGCTTAAACGCATTCCTGTTTTCAAATGGCTTTGTAACTGATTTTTCCCATCATAAAGCAGCCAAGGGTGCTTCAGGTTTTAGAAGCGAAAGACCTGAGGGCACTGCTTGGGGAGCACCTGAGTATCACTGTAGGTGTAGACACAGCTCTTTCAGCGAGGCAGCTGTCATTGCTCAGCCCTCAGGTTGGCTGAGAAGACATGACACTCTGCTTTTTGAGAAGCCTTCTTTGTTAAGAATTGGAAATGGAAGCAACCTACTGATGTTTTGAGATCTCTGCCCATGAATCAAAATCGTAGCCTAATGTTTCTTTCTTGAATGCAATAGAGAGAGATTTGTTGAGTCACAAGGCAGCTGTATGAAAGAGATCTGAGCTGTGCCAGCATCTAAGTGTCAGGTTTAGCCTTCCCTAAGCAGTAATGGAAATCCTTGTAGGCCCTTGCAATAACCATTAGAAACTTAGAGTGGTTCAGGAGTGAAATTATCCTGGAGGTTTGCAAAAATAAGATAGTTCCTCTGCTACTTAACTTGATTTTGATCTTAGACTTAGACTAGACATTAGAAAGAAGTTTTTTACAATGAGGGTGGTGAAGCACTGGAACAGGTTGCCCAGAGAGGTGGTGGAGGCCCCATCCCTGGCAACATTCAAGGTCAGGTTGGATGGGGCTCTGAGCAACCTGATCCGGTTAAAGCTGTCCCTGCTCACTGCAGGGGGGTTGGGCTAGATGACCTCTAAAGGTCCCTTCCAACCCCAAGCATTCTATGATTCTATGATTTAAAAGCTCTTAACTTCTGTGTGAAGCCTTTGAAGACCCCTGTATATTGGCCCTTTTTGTCCCGTCCAAGTTTGTCTTTCGGTACTTTGTTAAGCACTAATATGGTTCCCATTTTCACAGTAATCAACCATTGCAGTATCTGTTCATAGGTTTAGCCTCAAAACTCTTTGAGAGACTTTTTATCCTCATTCTGCAGAGGGACCTGTAAAACACCAAAGCTCAGTTTTCCGAGGTATTTCAGTAATAATTTGGTTCTTTAGGCACGTAGATCTACCTTTTATATATTTACTGCCTCAGTCTCCAAGACGTGGTTGGAAAGAGAGATAAATTGTTGGTGGTTATGTGAGCATTTCCTGACCAGGTGTAAAAATACCTCGTTTAAGAAGCCCACTTTGGAAGTTGCTGGTAGTGTGCTGTCTGGAGTAAACCAGCTTAAAAGATGCCAAGTAGTGAAAACAGAACTGTTTAGCCAGAAGCACAATGTCATTAATTAGGGTCTAAAGAGCTAAGCAGCAATTAAATGGTGCCAAGGTAGGCCTGAAAAGGAGATTCAAGAGAGCTGAAGAGAGAGGGTGTTTCTACTGGAGTGAATAATGCGTTTGTAGCGTAAAGGGGGGAGCTCGCGGTAGCTGCTGTTGATCCGTGAACGCTCGGCCGGGTGTGCGGGGGCTGTCAGGGCCTCGGGCGCGCCAGGAGGCTGCCGGCACCCTGAGCAGCCTGCCCCGGGCCCTCCACCGCCTGCTCTCTGCCCCACAGGCCCCGGAGCCCCATCTAAGCTCAGGCCCCGGCTCCCACCCTGGCCTGGGCTGTGTTGCAGGTGTGCCTGCGAGTGGGCTTCTAGGTTTTAGGGCTGCTTGGTGAGACCCTCCATGGGCCTGTGTGACAGGTAGTCTTGTCTCCAGTCCTGCCCCTGGGCTTCCTGCACGGGCCCGGGGCCTGGCCCCGCACCTTGCCCTGCCTGAGGCACACCGGAGCGTGGCACAAAACCTGGCCTTACCACGCTGCACCCGGCCCTGCTCAGGCTTTGTTTCATTAAACCCCATATTTATTAGCAGATGAAACTGTGAATTGCCATATAGGCCGAGACATCTGGCTGACAATGGCACTTGCGGATGGTAAGATCCTGTTTAAGATCTCCTAGCTGCTCTGATAAAATGTGATTATTAGAGCTTGCTGATTGACAAATGGGAGTTATAAACTAGTTTTTTTTTAATACAAACTCTGTAGGGCAGATCAAAATCTGGCTGGGAAGATTAAGATAGTAAAAGAGTGAATGCTGTAATAAGCAGCAATAGGAAATAAAATTTTGATATATTGTGTTAAAATGCTACACAGTCGAGCAACTTGAACGCAGTTTAAAAAAAAACAGATTAAAATACTACTCTCTTAAAAAAAAAAAAGCTGCTTGCCAAAATATGATAGCTTCAGGGTTGGTGACTTTATTATTTCATGCTGCCACCTACTGCTCTTGAATTAGAACAGCAAAAATAATTGATATCTTTTTGTCAGTCTGATGAGCCTATTTACTATGTCGTTAGGTTATTCTCGATGCCCTATATGGCATTACTTTTTTAATGGCAGATGTTCTCCAGATCTTCAATTTGTCATCGCTGCCTCTGTCCATTTTTTTTCTCATGAAAGGACATGCCTTCCAAACATAAGGATGTCATCACTCCAAAAACTGCCACAGGCTTTAGCCTAAGTACTATTAGTCCTAAAATAATAGTAAAATGTTAGTTGAAAGTCAGTTATACGACTATTCTGTTAAAAACTAACTCAAGCCATAGCTTCTGTAATTTTGTGGTACACTAAAGACAATAAAAGAATACACTGTGATTGTTTGTAACAAAGATTTTTATGCTAACGTGAAAGTCGTTTTCTAAAGCTTGCTGAGAGGCATAGGACTTTTGACCATATCTATTTACTCTCAGTTGCACTTACTTAACGTACTTAGAATTAAAATCAAAACAAACCCTGTATTTTGTATTGGAATTACCATGTTTCCCTGCTATACATGTACCTTGAACGTTATCAATGGGCTGCTAGGAATCCTGACATCAGCAGTGTTAATTTCTTACTGTTTTTTAAGACAATATTATCCATCCTGTTTGCCTATAGTAACTGGAGAAAAAATGTTAAAATACACAGTAGTTTTATCAGTAACTAGTACCAGACAAATACTACACAGAAGTCAACAAGAAAATATACTGTATTTATTAATTTGGTAGAAGAATAGCATATAATAAGTAGAAAAATAATATTGAAGATCCATTAAAATACTCTGTAGTGACACAGTGACAGACTATCCAGCTGAAATAATCCCCATATGTTGGTGGCTATTTCTTCAGCTTCTGCCTTGCTCTCATGCCTTGTATCTTTTCTTCTTTCAGTGCCTTCAGAAGTTTATCTAAAGAGGAACAAAACATAATTTGTCATTCATTTGGTCATTAATACTTCACAATACTTTTAAGAAAATCAAATAATGTGTTAAGCAAACTAGTGATATTCCTTACAATTTCTTGTCTAGCAAATATCTGAACACTAGAGTTTCTCACATGTAATGAAAATAATAGGCATTAAAATGGAGAAAGGTATGTATTGCTATGACGAAGGAAATAAACTATTAATTTCATGTTCTGAAAAGTAAATGTATGCAAACTACCTATCACAATTTCTTTGAGATTTTCTTTTCAGTGTGTATATCTAATGGACATTTTTTTCTGTGTTCTTGTAACCTGTGCACTCCTGAAGGTTTCCTGACTGGCAGCCTGTGGCCTTGAAGGAAATGATGAGCATCGTATTCTTACTGTTGTTGGCCTCCCTGCTGGAACTCCTAGTAATCACTATCTACTGAACTATTTTATTTCCTGTATTTCCTCTGTGGCCACAAGGTTTTCAAATTAAAATGCCAAACTAATTTAACTGTTTGGTTTTTTTTTTTTTTTGCATCCAACCATCTGCGGTCATCAGTGGCCTTTATTTTAGACCAATGCTGATTTACAACCGCAGGATCTCAGTAGTAGCGGATACATTTTACATGCACAAAGTCCCTCTGATTTGAGCGGTGTCTGAATTGTTTTTTTTGTGAACGCTTAATGGCTTTGGGGGTTTAATAACTTTGGGGGTTTTGTTCCTTTGTGCTGAAGTAACCACATCTGTAATTCTTGTGCCTCCTTTAACTTGTGCCCTCAGCGCTTGCCCGTGACCAGTGACCGGGGTGGATGGCACCGGACACAACGGCTTTGCTCCCTGCACCCCGTGTGCTCCCCCAGGCACCCGCTGCCGGCAAGAGTTGGGGGCCGCGCCCCAGACCGGGGGAGCCTCACACCTAACCCCGCCGCAGCACCGCTGGGTGCCCCTGGCCGGCTGGCGGCCGCCCCAAGGCCGCCTGTGCACACCAGCTTTCGGGGTTATTCATGCAGGAGCCTGCTGCCTTTGAGGCGGCCGGGGGGCCCCACCCCGCTGCCCAGCGGAGCCCGCTCGGCAGGCCGGGGCAGGCAGCGGTGCCCCGCGGGCCGGCCCCGGAGCGAGGGGAGCCGGGCTGGCCCCGGCCCCCGCCCGCCCCCCGGCCCCGGGGGGGGACGCACACTGCTGCGCGTCGAAGCCGTCGCCGACGAGCGCCAGCAGCTCCAGCTCCTTGAGGCGGATGCCCAGCTCGCAGATCTCGCCCTCCAGCTGCGGCTGCTCCCCGGGCCGCCGCGCCGCGCCCCCGCCCTCGCCCTCCTCCGCAGCCGCCGCCGGGCAGAAGAAGCGCAGCGGCTCGTAGGCGATGGGCGCCAGCCCCGCGGCCCAGCGGGGCGCCCCGGCGGCGGCCGGCGGGGGCTGCCGCGGCCCGCACATGGCTGCGAAGGGCGTCCAGAGGCCGCCGCCGTCGGCCGGGGGCGGGACGGGCTCGGCGCGGTCGTGGAAGTGGGGGAAGTAGAGGGGCCGCGGCGGGCGCTGCTCGGTCATGGCGCCGGCCGCCAGCCCCCGGCCGCCAACGGCGGTTGTCCTGGAGACGGGCCGGGCCGCCCGCGGGCCTCTCCATCCCGGGCGCCGCGGGCCGGCTCCCAGCGCCGGCGGCAAGCACCGCGGGAGCCCGCCCGGGGCCGGCCCCTTGCCGTCCTCCCCTTCTCCCGCGGCGCCCCGAGCCGGCCCCGGGGCTGCAGCCGGGCAGCCGCCCGCCCTCGGCGGGCCGGCGGGCGGGCCCGGGCCCGCGGCCTCCCGCGGCGCCGGACGGAGGATTGAGTTTGAATCTCCCGGTGTCCAGCACGATCGGTATGGAGCCGAAGTGTGGGTGAGGTTGCCCGAGAGCTGAGTTTTCCTGAGAGCGGGCAGGTGTTTCACCCAGCAGTCGTATTTCTGGGCCGAGGACGTGGAATTTCAGAGGTGCGTTAGGCTTTGGAAGTAGCATTTGTTAAAAGAAGCGGGGAAGGTGTTGTCCAAAACTTGTCTTTTAGCAGTTTGTCCTCGGACCGCATATGAAATAAGGGAACCAGGTATTGAGGATGGAAGGATGTGGGTGAGGGAAAACTTCATCTTCAGCGTGCTTGCTCATGGATAGCTACTGCTCAGCGTATCTGTTGTTAAGGATTATAGGGTGGGTTTTGGGGTGGGTGGGTTTATTTGGTTGTTTTCTTTTCCCCCATGAAGCCCTTCCATCCTTTATTTGGATTTGGGGATGAGACCTGTCATTAACACTGGCTCATTGCTATGTCATGGCAAAGCATTCTGTTAGCTTTAGCTATGTTTCCATTAAACACGACAGCCCCCCTTGCAGCCCTAGGCAGCTCTCAGGGGTATTGCTGATTACTTTTGTGGAGATCGAAACAGGCCAAAAAGACCCTCTCAGGCTTCCAGCAGGAGGACTTCTGGGATGGATTTGAGGGGGTTTGAGGTGTTGTGGACAACCCTAATAAGGGAGGCGCCATACTAGTGCTGTTGGTAGAGGATTGATGATTGCAGGGCCTGCGGAGGTTAGTTACGATCAGTAAATTCACTTAAAGTGAGGTGAAAAGCCCACTGCAGTAGTAATGTAGGCTTGAGCAGACTTTAGCAATACACAGCCCCTAAGGGGCTGCTGTGTGCTGTGGAGTAAATTCCATTTTTAAAGCTTTCCCTTGAATAAAATGAGACGTTTGGTATTACCTATTTCTAGAAGTGGGCTTCTGTGTACTTACGTGTAGTGCTCTGTGGTGGGAGCCAGTACTGACGTGAATGGTTTTTTGAAATTTAGCAGATCTACAGACATTAGCTGTCACAAGAGTGACCGTCAATGCCCTGAAACGTGGTAGGAGCAGAGAGACAGTGCAGGAGTCATTCAGTATTTTATTTTCATGTGCACTGTTTAGGGAATGTGCTCTGATTCAGAGTCAAAACTGATAGCAGTATATGCAGTGTGCTTACATTTTAAAAATACCGGTACTAGTATAATACCAGTACAGGCTGCATATTTTCTGAATGGAACACACATATTTGAAATGGGCACTGATCAGATGAGAAGTCTGATAGTAAGATCTCCACCCACTCCCCCAGTTCTTAGTGAATTAGACAAGAACCACCAGTACACCAGTATAGCTGATTCTATGTGACAAAGTGAGGAGTGAGTTTAAGCATTAAGTGGACACAGTGCCTGTAAGTGTCTCTTTTTTCCCCCTGCCACGATAATTTGGGAATGTATAGTAAAAGTCAATAACCCTTCCTTAGCTAGGTCTTTGTGGGTTGCTTTTGAAATCAAAACAGTGCTCATGCAGAATTTGCAGGGACCTCTACTTTTGAAACCAGCAGAAGGCCCAGTGCTTCCACTTGTCTTTCCTAAAACAAGTTTCTGTTTATCTGTGAACATGCAAAATGAACTGATACATTGCTATTTTAGTTTAATACAATTAAATCTGTCTTTGCTTATGCTCTAATTTAGCTTCTCTGTTATTGATACAATTCACTTTGTCATTGGGGTAATATTGGCATACTTTTTAATTGGTAACACTTTGAATAACTGGATTTGGACTTTTTTTTTTCTCTGAGCCTTTTCTATCACCACAGTAGAGTAACTACTGTCTTGCTGTTGCACTGTCTAGCACGCCCTTGCTTCCCCACCTCTTAAGTATTAAAGAAGATTAGGTAAAATTATTATTTCATATTTAGTAGGGAAAACCAAATTGTAAGTATATCAAGGTGTGTGTAAGTATATATGTGGGTGGAAAAGAAGGGGTACTAGAAAACCAGTAAGGTTCTTATGACTTTAAAGCCCAATTGTAAATGTGTATGGTGTATTCCTTATATAGGGGGTGATAAGGAAAAGCATCTGCTTTCAGAAGAATTGAGAAAAAAGAATTAAAAAGAATTCTTTCAGAAGAACTGAGAAATAGAAAACGATTAGATCTTTAGTAAAATAACTTGTTTTATGAAATAGCTCTTATGGCTGACATATTTTAGTGAAGTGTCATGAAATGTGGATATTCATTAACACGTGTATATTCTGACGTTTTAGTCATTTATTACAACAGCAGTGATAGGATGCCAAGAGGTGTCAAGGTCAGTCTTGGCCCTGATCCACTGTGGCAATTCTAAGTTTCTGAAGATCGATCTTAGTGAAAAGAGAAAGGTAACTCGGAACACAGAGAATGGATATTTTCAGCTGAAAGGGGCAAAATGGAAAAAAATGTGCTGAAAGGTAAGAAGAAGGTACCTGCATTCATTAAAGAGGAAAATTTTTGGAGGAGAGAGCATAATACAAGTGTTGTAATTTCACACTTTTTCTAGCATTTTTCTTTCATCATTTGCTATCAGTCAATTATACAATTTATACACATTTCTGTTTTCCTAAAACGTGTGCACTAGTGAATCACAGTGATACATGGTTTTATATGCTAGATGATAAAATCATGAACCTAAAGGTTCCTTTTTTGAATCCTTACAGCAAAAAAAGTGTGCGATGCTAATGCTGAAGCAGTGGGACGTGTTGCCGTTAGGTGCCATCTGGTGGAGTTTTTACAGCATGTTACAAGCGCTGCTTTTTCTTTCTGATTGCATTAGTCTTGCAGATGAGTATGTGCTGAGCATAGACAAGGTTGCTGCAAGAATCAGAAGTCAGAGATACAGAGAATAGATAAAGATGATGACTGTGAGTGTAAAGGCTGCAGCAGGGAGAGTTAGTCAGATTATAATGCACATCTTTATAGTATGGGTTTCGGAGACTTCCAGTTTTCATAACTCTTAAAATTTTCTCCTTCATTTAATGTATAATTAGTGATAGCCTCTTTACTGTGAAGCAAATAATGTTCTTGGTAATGATATTTTGAAATGAAGATGATGACATTCCAGAGTTACAGTCTAACCTTTTTTGAGGGGAGTGCTGTCAAGATATTTTAGGGTTTATTTTTGTAGTTGTACAAGCATCTGCAGGTGATGCATTGCTATTAATAGAACGCCAAAGATTATATTAAATAGCAAAAGGGTTGATGTAAATTTTGGAGTAGAATAGTCACTATATACATTGTTAGACATCTTCAGGACCTAAGAGGCAGTTATATGAGTTACAGTAGGACTTGTCCCATGGGAGAAAGTACTGTAATTTTGCTTAACCAAAGACTTCAGAAGCATGTTGTTTTCTACTTCGGCCTCAGGAATAAGGTCCTTTTCACATGTCCACACAGGTCCTACCTAAAGCACGAGCTAGTGCATGATAAAGCAGGATTGCGTTTTGGATGCTGCTCCTGCGAGCACGTGAGACATCGGGGAAGAGGCAAGGAAGGGAGAGGAAATACTTCTGTCTACGTGCCAGGAAGGCTAATTGTGCAAGGTGGAGAAAGGATGTCATGCTGTGAGACATGAGAACAACTCTGCCTTTAAGAAAGATACGCTCATTTGCCATATTTATACAGTGTTACACACCAGTCAGACATGTGCCTTCATCTTTGGCATTCAAAATTTGTTTCCAAAGTTGGGATCCTTTAGTGCTGGGTTCTGCAAATGAATACATCATGTAGACAGAATTTTTGTGTAGGTAAGCTGACCATAAATGATATAAAGATCAGAGTTTTGAGACAAAAAATGTATATGTACGTGCTTTGTAGGCCAGCAATTGCAGTATGGATAATAACTATACAGATTTGATCCCATGGAGGGAGTAATATATGTACACTTGGTAGTGTGTAATAATTTGATAAATTTAGCACATTCTTCTCTGTGTATTTAAGTGGTGATATTTGAAGTGCTTGTGAAAATGTTAATTTTGGAAAAGCAAGTCTTTCAGTTATCTAGCCAACAAAGACAGTAGTGACAGTATTCCAGCTACCATGCCTCTACAGTACTTAAAAATCTTTTTGAAAGGCTCTTCTGTTGAGAGAAGTTAAGGATAGTCCATTAAAGTTATGAAGTCTGAGGGCAGCTAAAATATTCTCATGTTAGTGGCAGCAGGCAATGCAGTCTGCAGTGTCAGTGACAGTATTAACGTTTAAAATGGCGGGAATGGTAAACTGTGCTGTTAACTGCTTGTGTCACCATCGAAGCTGTATAGACTTTTTATTTTGCGTTTTGTGTGCATATTCATTCATACTTACATTCAATGATACCTCAGAGAGTGTCTTCCGTTGGCTTGATATTTACAGGTTGAAAAGTTACAGCTGCTGGCAAGGTATGCGGTTTAAATACTGATGCTCAGAAGCTGTTGAGTGTGCATGTGTGTGAATTCATGTTTTCACACAGATTGCTCTAAGAATCTGTAAAAGCTACAAAAGCTACAGCTCTTCCACTTTTGCAATGAATTTTGTATGGCATTTAAAAAAACAAAAGCAGATTTTCATCACTGAGATGATACCCTGAAAAGTTATGTCAAAAGGTTGGATTTAACATCTAATGTATTATTTAAAATACTAATAAATCACATTTTTTGCACCCAGTTGAGAGTTGTGCTGGTCTCCCAGCATGGATATTCTGCCATCTCTTCTTTTTAGTTTAGCTTTTTAGTTTAGTTGTCTTTTTTTCCTGCTCTGTTTAGTTCATTTCATTATGTTGGTGTTCCTGGCTGGTCCAATAATGTATTTTATATCAAATTCCCACTTTCAGTACCCAAATCCCCAGCCTTTATTGCCCATCATTTAGATTCTCCAGCAAAAAAGACTAGATTTTCTCCTTTCTAGGGGAAAATTTTCTAAAAATCTATACAGGAACTGCTGTGCTGTACTTCAGACACATGGGTTTGCAAGCAGTGAGCTGTGACACTTCTGCTCCCCTTGTTCATTTCTGCTCCTTATGCATGTTGTCTCTCACATTTGTGCCTTTTGTCATGCTGTTTCTTAATGATAAGTAGGAAAGTCCTACTATGTTTGTGAACTATTGTACTGCATCTAATTTATCACTTGTTTCTGTTTCTTTATGTTTGGAGTCCCTTCCAGAAGGCCTCTCTTCTCTGTATTTGAAAAGATGTTGGTGCTGTTCAACCAGTCGTGATTTAGACATGTGACTACTACCACATTATATTAATATAAATTGTAATAAATGAAATAAATGCATTGGGTTTATGTGACAAGATTTTGGTAGCAGCGGGGCTACAGGGGTGGCTTCTGTGAGAAGATGCCAGAAGCTTCCCCCATGTTGGACAGAGCAAGTTCCAGACGGCTCCAAGACGGACCTGCTGCTGGCCAAGGCTGAGCCAAACAGTGGCACTGGTAGTGCCTCCATGATAGGACATTTAAGAAGGGGTAAAAACTGCTGTGCCACAGCAGCTGGGAGAGGAGTGAATATGTGAGAGGAAGGGCTCTGCAGCCGGACAGGTGAGTGCAGGAGGAGGGCAGGAGGTGCTCCAGGCACGGAGCAGAGATTCCCCTGCAGCCCCTGGTGCAGCCCCTGCTGAGGCAGCTGTGCCCCTGCAGCCATGCAGGCCCCCGGGGGAGCAGAGATCCCCCTGCCCCTGGGGAGGAGCCCACGCCGGAGCAGGGGGATGTGCCCCAAGGAGGCTGGGAGCCCGGGGGAAGCCCGCGCTGGAGCAGGCTCCTGGCAGGGCCTGTGGAGCCGTGGGGAGAGAGGAGCCCAGGCTGGAGCAGGTTTGCTGGCAGGAGCTGTGACCCCGCGGGGGACCCACGCTGGAGCAGGCTGCTCCTGAAGGGCTGCACCCCGTGGAGGGGACCCACGCTGGAGCAGTTGGGGAAGAGCTGCAGCCCGTGGGAAGGAGCCACGCTGGAGCAGTGCCTGGAGGACTGTCTGCCGTGGGAGGGACCCCACGCTGGAGCAGGGGCAGAGGGTGAGGAGTCCTGCCCTGAGGAGGAAGGAGCGGCAGAGACAGCGTGGGATGAGCTGACCCCGACCCCCATGCCCCGTCCCCCTGCACTGCTCCGGGGAAGCAGGCAGAGAAAATAGGGAGTGAAGTTGAGCCTGGGAAGAAGGGAGGGGTGGGGGGAAGGTGTTTCAAGATTTGGTTTTATTTCTTGTTATCCCACTCTGCTTTAGATGGGCAATAAATTAAATTAATTTCCTTGAGTCAAGTCTGTTTTGCCTGTGATGGTAATTGCTAAGTAATCTCCTTGTCCTCATCGCAACCCACAAGCCTTTTGTCGTACTTTCTCTCCCCTGTCCTGTTGAGGAGGGGGACTGATAGGACAGCTTAGTGGGCACCTGGCAGCCAGCCAAGGTCAACCCAGCACAATAAATTAATCTATATTATTTGCTATTAGTAAAATAGAATTATTTTTACTGAGTTCATACTGGTTTCAGTTTATAATCTGTAGGATTTATTAGTGAAACTGATTTCAAAAGTATGCCACTCCCTTCCCTGATGCGTGTGTCCGGTCTGCTAGATTTGTCATATTGCAACAATACAAACAAATATGCAGAGACTATTTATAAAGTCTCAAAGCACTATGCCAGAAAACTTAAAATTATCAGTGAGCAACTAATTAACAACTCTACAACTTGAAAGAAGTGCTAATTAAAAAGTTTTTAAGAGATGAGTTTTCTATTGAAATACAAAATTAGCCAGAGACCTAGTGCCTGAAATAGAAATTTGGACTGATTAGCAGAAGCGCAAAAAGCACTAGCTGTGTAAGAAATGAATTTTTAATTTTCTCTTCAGGTAAGTCTGCCAATCTTTAAGATCAGAAGAAGATACACTTTTTTGGATAGAAAGTATGTATCAAACTATTTTTCAGTGTTGGTGTTTCAGTTATATACGTGTTTACAGTGTGTTCAGTCACAGAAGTTGGAAATTTTGGCAGAGACACCATGACTCTCTGCATCTCTCTGATGATTTCTGTGCTACTGAGTTCAAAGCGCCTGCCTTATTCCAAGAACACAAAATGAGGTAAGAAACAACAAGGTAGAAGTCGTCTGGAACACTTCTGAGTTGCTTGTTTAAAGGCATCCAAGTCTGGTAACTGGGGGAGCTTTGTATGTTTTGAGGTTTTTCTCCTCTTTGCCATTATGTCCTGTTCTTCTATGGAATGTCGGGAATGGGAATCCAGTGGCTTCAGAAGTGCTTCAGATGCTACATTTTTAGAAGACAAACTGGTGAAGGGTGCATAAATGGAATAAAAGTATTAAAAACTGAGCTACCTGCAGACTTTCTGAAAGGATCTTTTGAAGTTGCCTGTTTTTATGCATTGCGCCGTGTATATGAGTATGTGTAGGGTGATGGAGGAGGAATGAGATTTTGAGAGAGCAGAGTAATGTCTGCATGTTAGTTCAGCAGATAAGTACTTTGATTAGCTGTGTTTGTGTCTGAGTTAATGATGGGTGCTTTTTCTTTAAACATGAATCTTTGTCAAACCTTGCTTCTTGCCACCAAATATATCTCTAGGATGACCTCATTTTTGAAATGTTATTTTTGATAGTCTGTCTCTTTTCTGGAAATAGTATTGTTTTAGGAGTATACTTGGCAATCTAAAGGAAGTAATGAGACCTCCTGTGGAGTGGGAAAGCTGAATTCCACTGAGCATTACACTAGAGATCTGGGTTCGGTGCTACCTTAGACATACATGAAATGAGTCATCACAGCAGATAAGGTTGAACAGAAAAGGCACAGGTCACCACATAAAAAATTAAAGAGAGCCCAATTGATGACAGCTTTGAAATAATAGAACTCGTGAATAATCCTGAAGGCAGTCTTGCACCTTGCTCCTGCCTGTTCGTATGCCGTACTCCAAATACCTTTTAAAATTCCTATTGCAGAACCATTTAATCTCAGCTCAATAAACACTAATAGGTTTGACAATAATAAAGTTTATTTAATAGTACTGGAACAGGTTGCATATTTTGTTTTTTCCTGTTGTGAAATGAAAGAGGTTGGAAGAGACTCTACATGTTACTCAAATATTTTTCTTTGTGTGTTGGAAGTTGACACTGTCATAAGTCCGTGCATTTTCAGATGATGATGTAGTCTATAGATCTCAAAATTTATTTGGGAGGTTTTATGCAAAGCTTCTAAAATTCAGATGGATTTTACTGTGAATATGCATATGCTCATAACTTAATTCAAATAGGCATTAACAGAAAAAGCCTTTGTATGGATCTGTAAGATTTGTTCTTTATTAGTTTACACTATATTTAGGGGCTAAGCACTGTGCTAAAAACCTGTTATGTCTTTAAGGATTAGCATTATATAAGATTATATTTTCAGAACTGTGTAAATATTATTGGCATATAAAGTGAGGTTTTTATTCATACTTGCCAATAGTTACTGTAAAAGATAGGCTCCAGTTATCCTCAGGATTAGAATTGCCACAGTTTGGAGATGTAGATGGTTTCTAATCATAGCAGCATTGGAATGTGAGTGTACTCTGACTCACTAATAATTTTCTTCAGAGCTGCAGCCCATTCTATCAAGGAATGTGAAATCATATCAGCGAGTACAATCTTTGCTACTTACAGTAACTACTTAGAATAATGGAGACTGGCTCATGCCAAACGTAAAAGTACAATGATTGCAGTGAAACTGTATTTTAATGGTACATTGAGTTTCATTAAGAGGCATTTTCATCATACAGCATAGCTGATTCAGAGTAAAGGTGTCATTCAAGTATTTCAGTCCAATAAGCCTTTGCTCACCATTACTAGCGCCATGCATTGATGAACAGAAATTATGATAAAGGTAGCATTTTCTCTGAAGCAACTTAAGGCTGAGTCTTTTAAGTGTAGAAACAAGATACGTATTTCATAAACAGGAATAGCAACTGGCATATGTTGACTGATTATTTAACTTTCCTCTTCTATTTTAAACAGCTTTAATTAGATGAATCTTAAACAGATTTACAGTTAGGCCATTATTTTTCTCAGGAAAAATCATGACCTTATGTTTTAGCCATGTCAGGCTTTTGGGATGATCATGGTCTGTCGTTGAACTGCTTTCTCTTTTTTCTTTGCAAGATCCATCAGTTTAAGTATTTGGAAGACTTATGGACTATATCGCTAGTATATCATGGTTTAAGTGGATTCTGTGCAGTTCCATCTTCAGCTGCTGTGGCCTCATTCCCTCTACCAGAAGATAACTTTACGGCTAGCTGGTTGCCACAGCAGTGCTTTTGGCAGTTCTTTCTGTATATTTCCGTCTGTAGTTTATCATGAAAAAACAAATGATCCAGCAGAGAGGTTAACCCTGTGTATAAGGAATCTGGAGGAGAAAACAGAATACACTAAGTCAATAACAAAATAACTTTTTTTTTTTTTTAAAGAGTGCCCATCCACCATCATGTCAAGCCAATTCTGATTAATAAACATAAGAGTTTGAAAAGACCACCAAGTACCGCTGTCTGTAAGAGCAGATGTAAGATGACCTTAATCATTAGTTCCCTGAGAACCACCTACATACTTGATTGAAGCTTCAGTCTCTCAGCAGTGGGCAGATTGTAATCCACGCATTTAAAGTTAGCGCGTTTCAGACAATACCTGTGCCTCTAGGCATCGACACACTCAAAAACACAGATTATGTGAAGTGATGAGTATTCCTCTCAGAAATACTAATTCTGGTGGATAGCCTGTTGTCATGTAAAATGATCACTTCGGACAAACAACTTTAAGATAAGCCTGGTTCCTGTAGTTATGATGATGATGTGGATCATGGTGGACAGAAAGAACTGGAGTAAAGCTACGGAAATCAATAGAGTAGAGCCAATGAGGAGTTAAAGCATATCGTAACCTGGGAGAGAGATGACGCGAAGTACGACTGGCGTTTTTAGGATAAGAAGACTGAATTAGAAAGGAAGCCTAGAAGGAAACTTGCAGTTATATCATAGAAGTGATTTTTTTATTATGTAGCTGAAACTATTAAAAGAATTTGAAAACAGTTTAAAGCTCGTAAGCGGAAATGATCAGGGATTTTTTTTTTGCCCTTGCTTTAACTTTGGTTAAAATATATTTTCCCTGAAGCATTAATACTCTTTCTAGGGCTTCTTACTGTTTAGGCAGGTCTGTTACTGTCCATTTTCCACTGCCTCTTGGAAAATTGTTTTCCCATCTCTTCAGCTAACTCATTTGAACAATAGTTCAATGCCCTAATGAAAAAAAAGATGAGCTTTCAATTAATTCTGGGGCACCTCTGCTGTTTTCTTACTTTAAGGGCTAAAGTGTAGCATGAATGCAAAAAGGGCATCTAATACAAGCACATGTTTTGGGGGTAGAGGGAGGGCAAATACAGTGAAGACTTGCTGGCTATTGCCACCTGGTCACAAAAAGATCACAGGAGGCAATTGTCTTTGAAAATGACCTGGATGAAGAAATAAGAGGGGGAAAGGCACAAGGAGGAGGGCCATGTGAATAGGTGTACTGTTAGCAGCATAAGATACCCCTCCAGAGTGTTGTTTTTTAAAAATAAGGTGTTATGTGCAATCTGGTGTATTCCAGAAAAAAATGGAAAGTCTGGTCACAAGTGTTTTCCTAAGACCCAAGGATAAATCCTGGAGAGGGAACAGCATGGCTGTTGCTTACAGATACTTTCTCCCATCTTACAGCAGGGTGGTGGAACAATGGGCTCCTTCTGGAGGGCTCCTTCCTGAGCAGGGCTGAAAGAAAGTGCTTCATAGGTGGGAAAAGAAGGCTGGAAAATTTAAAAGGTAGGTGGACTAAAATACGAGTCAGCTGCATTGCACTAGCAATGGCTAATTCTGTGCCTCTCTGTTTCTTTGAAATGTCCTCTGCTGGACAGTCATAAACGTTTTGACACCTGTGGCACATTTTCCTCCTTGGCTCTTGACAAAGTTCAAAATAGGAATACTAAAACATTTGGCTAAAAGGAGAGTCGCGTGGTGTCGGCGATCTGTATACCTATTGTCTGGCTTGTGCTGGAGCTACTTCAGATTGGATATTTGGAAAAATTTCTTCATGGACAGGGTAGTCAAGCATTGGAACAGGCTGCCCAGAGAGGTGGTGGAGTCACCATCCCTGGAAGCGTTCAAAAAATGGGTAGACGTGGCACTTTGGGGCACGGTTTAGTCTAGTCTACCCTTAATTGGTTTAGTGTGGACTTGGTAATGTTAGGTTAATTGTTGGACTGGATGATCTTAAAGGTCTTTTCCAACCTAAACAAATCTATGATTCTATAAGCTAAACCAAACCAAGCTAACAAGGCTGTGGCCAAGTGTCATTTTAAGACATTGGCTAAGGAGGTTTTTTCTTTATAGTCCACATGAAAGTTGTCTAAAAATAATCTTTGGCCCGATTACAGCGAAATAGCTTCAGTATTGGAAGAAGACCGGCTGGCTCATCTCACTGGTGCTGCGCTAATGATCGTACTTCCCCTGGCTTCACTGCCATTGCTGTGGAGGACATTAGTTAAGGTATCATCAAACTTGATCGTTTGCTATTAACTGATACCTATCACTTAGTTATTGGATGGCATCTTGTCATTGATTTGTTAAAATTACAGGACTCATATCTATAAAATACCTTGCACTCAGAGCATGTATTCAAATTTTAAATGAGCTGTATGATCCTTTTAGTAAATAAATGCCTCTTGTATTAAGCTGCATCCATCCCACCAACAACATTTGTGAAGCAGTGTAATGTAGCAAATCATATCCAACATAAACAGATGAAATGCATCATAAATGAAACAGGATGCATCTGGAAAATGGTGTAATGAAAGTAAATGTATGATTTCAGCAGATTGGGTATTTCTAATTAGCCCTGAATAGTTCATTTTCATGGATAAATATATATCTGCATAATTAAATATGTAGTGCTCTCATGGTAGTTCATGATCAGTGCTCTTTCCTTTTATTGCCAGCAGATGTCTCTCTTGAATACTGCATAGCATGACAATTGATAATCTTAACGCTGATTTAAGGTCCGTGCATAGATTGTGCAGCTGTTAAGTACCTCATTCTAGCTGGTTCCCAATTAACTGAAATTCTCTTCTGCTCTGTGCCGCAGTGTGGCTTTGCACACAGACATCTAGAAATACATTGAGTTAATGGTGTCCGAGAATGAATATGCCCAAGTGTCATATAAATGTGCTTTAGTTCCATAAAAAATAATAATGGAATGATGCACTGCAGGAAAGACAATTTGAAAAATATCTCGTTTGATTTTGGTGGTGAAGAATGTTACAAAAAAGTGAGGGCTCAGACAAGGCTTGAATCATCTAGCAGAAAAAAACTCTTACCTAAAGCTTAGAGAAAACATCTTTGGTATAATCACGAAATTACTCAAGTGTCATTTTAGATCCTATTCCCCAATTTGTATTCTGCACTGAAATAAGAAAGTAATCTAAGTAGGGGTGGCAAATAGGTAGTATAACCTTTTTTATTTTACTCTTGCTAATACTGAAGTAAGATTTTGAATGAGAAAGGTTTTGAATGAGAAGGTGGAATTTGAGTAAGTCCAGTGTACAGTAATGGGAAAGCATTATGGGGGCAGCTGCTGCTGTAAGGAACACACTGGTGGAATTTTTGGGGCAGGAAACTGAATGTTGATGAGATGTTGAAAAGTTGAAAGCAAGGCTTAAGTTGTCTTGTTATCAGTAGAGCGATGGGTCAAAGATGTAATGTGGTTGAAATACCAGCTGCTGTGTTGGGTAGCAGAAATTTAGACATGCTAAAAACAAATGGGTACATACTATAGAAGTCCACAGAGAAAGAGAGAGGAGCCACAGTGGAGGTTCACTCATTATGGAATAGAGTTTGACAAGTAAATGTGGAAATTAACTAATTAATATATGTTGCAGAATAAGTGGTCTGAAAATGAGGATTAAACCACACGTATATTCACCAGGGACTTTCTCCTTATTAGCACAGCCTGGTGCTTCAGCCTGCTTCTCAGATAAAGGTTCACAAGAAAGATAAGAAACTTCAGAAACGGAAGGGGTTATTGACTAGTGAAAATGGGATAATGGAAAGGTTCCAATTTTAACATGTGGAATGTAAATGGAGGTAGTGCGTCCAAGCAAGCGTGTGCAGCATTAGCATGCACTTAAAAATACATGTCACTGAAAGGCAAATATATTTTATACACAGGTCACTCAATAATGATTGAGATGGGGCGGGGGAGGGCTGTGAGGGCAGAGATCAATTTGTCGAACAGTTGAGCCAAGTCATTTTCCCCACTGAATACTCTTCAGGTGCAACATGAGTGGAGCGCTAGAGTGGAGGATCTCATCTGCTACCTGACATTAGTGTTTAGTGTAGCAGGATTTTTTCTATTAAAATATACACTTCTGGAAAATCGGTTAGAAATGAAGTCTGATAGAATCCCTAAAGAAACCTGCTGTGTATTTTTAAAGTGTTTTTTAATACAAACCCTTTAGGAAACTGTGACACATCTCCAAAAAGATAGATACTTCAGAAATGCACTGCTAGAAATAAATGCTTTTATTGTGTTTTGTATTACTTTTCAAGTTCTTTTAGTTTCTTTTATGAAAAGCTATTTCTCTTCCACTGTGAGAGTGTTTCTGTGGGAAATATGTATTTGATACCAACAGATTCCACATAGGGTTGTTTCAGGGATATGTGTAGTTTCTGAGGGCACAACTTCCATTGTAAGGAAAATGAAAGTTCTCCTTTTTTTAATGAACCACACAACGTAAGAACAAAGAGGCCCTTGATAACTTTGCAACAAGTAAAAGGGAAGAGAGTCTTATTTCCAAGCCTGTAAGCAGCAATTTTGTGAGTGTAGAATTCTAGATATGCAGAAGGAAGAAAAATACCTGGATGGCAAATTATCTTTAAAATGAATGCAAAATGGGTGTCCATTTTCCTAGCTGGCTTTGCAAATGTCAGCCATGGAGTTTTCCTTACAAATCTAATCTTTAAGAGAGGCTGCTTACGGCTGCTATCCTGCTGCATCCTGCTGCTCTGCATACTCCAGGAAACAGTGGAACATCTCTCTCTAGATTAACACAAATTAATTTGTTGGAAGCTATATTTCTGCACAGCTGGTCAGACCTTACTCCACTTGTGTGTGTGTGCATGTGTGTTTATATATCTAGTGAATATTGCACAAAATAGTGTCTGGGTTTTGCTGCTAGGAAAGGATAACTAATTGCTGATAAGGAATTGGGTTAAATTGCTGATCATAACATTAACATTGATTTACTGTACTTTACTGGGAAGGGATCAGAAAGTTTTGCAGGGAGAAACTTCTCCTTGCTTTCACCATGTACTGTGGAAATCCAAGTCATCTGACTTTAAGTAGTAATCTGTCTCTGGAATTAAGGCAAGACGATAAGGACGCTTCAGTCATAACATCCCTGTCGTGTCCACCTTGCCCCAATCTCATATCGTTTTTCCCTCTCTGAATAGAAGTAATATAGATCAACACATGTTCATTACTGCTGTGGATTTTAAGATGCAGGAAGTGATGTCTGGGCTTTAAAATATGGATGGTCAATTAGTTTGTGACTGTTAACAGCACTGCAGTTTGCAAAGATGGAGAAAATGTTAATCAATGCTCAGAATCTCTGCTGGTTGCCTCTGATTGGCAAAGGGAATTTTTTTTGCTTTTATATAGCACTGCGCAACAGGTACTGCACATAAATCTTTTGTTTCATCTTCTGATGCATTCAGTATTGGATGGAACAAAGGTTTGTTCTGATGCATGGGCTTGTTACTCCGTGCACCCCGCTCTGGGCAGGCAGTCAGACTGTGTGGCCTCTGGTGGTCTCTTCCCACCTAAATTGGTCTGTGAGTATGTTCTGTGATAAGAAACACCTTTCTGTACCATTTCTAGTGATGACAACTATGCAAACAAGTTATGCGACACTGGTGGTCCTTTGCTACTTCATTTGTTATCAAATAAAAATTAAAATTAAAAAACAACTTAGATAATCAGTCCAAATATTCTATTACATGGACCTTTTGAAGTGAATGAGAATATTTTTAGTGGCAGCAATAACAGTTAGGTCAGACTTTTTACACATAAATTTTCACTTACTGTAAACAAGGCAAAATTTTCTTAATTTTTATGTAATTGCACTCTTTAAAAATAAATCCTTTTCTAGAATTACCTTATTCTAGGGGGAAAAAAAACCCTGCTAGAAAATAGTATAAAAACTGCATATAATGTGAAATGTCTAATAAAATCAGTTTAAAAACCTATTTAAGGTAGTTTAAGTTATGAATAGATTGATATTAGAAATCAGTATGTTTTTGACCATATGAGGTTTTTTTGTTTCCTTTTATATTTCTTTTATGAAGTTAAAGTAGATATGCATCTGGCTATAGACACTTTCTTTTTTATTATTTTTAAGACCACAATATATTTTTTTGCTTTAGCATTGCAGAAAAATATCAAATTAAAATAAAACTAATTTTAAAAGCCTTGCAGTTTTATTTATATAAACGGTGTCATTAGAAAGATAGAAATAATTTTTGTAATGTTTTGTCAAATCTATTATGTAGTATCTAAAAATTGCCTTTGAATTATTTGATAATTTGATTCCTAAATGATACTAGAAGCGTGATACAAAACAAGAGCCAAGAAATTCCAAACTAAGGATGCCATTATTCAAGGTTTCATTCACATTAAGATGAATCAAAGTGAACATTATTTCTTTGACCTTCATCGTTTTCTGTTCTATTGCTAATGTATTATTTTAATATGATTATTGTCAGTGTATATGAACTTCATGTGATACTGTATTCCAGTAACTATTGCCTTAATACTTCTGCAAAATTTAATAAGCATATACTGCAGTCACAATTTATCCTGGTTCATAATTATTCATCTAAACTTCCTTTGTCATTTTAGGCTAAAATACCCAAAGCTCTTTGTTAGAAACATTTTTCTAAGTTGACTATGAAAATTGATTTGGTAATTGAAAAATGATTGAAATAAACACAATTGCTCATGGTGCTTGAATATACAATTAATGCAATACTTAGAATTTACAGCTATTATGAAGATCAAAGCAAACAGGCTGGTTATTTTTGTAGTTATAATTAGATATTCTACAGGGAAACATATTTTAAGCTTGTTGCTTTCTCATATGAAAGAACATAGCAGTTGTAATGAAGTCTTTCCAGGAAAAAAGAAATCTGTGTGGTTGATGATGTGTTTTCCTTTCTGGAAATATCCAGTCCACAGCAAAAGTCACGTACGTGTTTGAAAACGTTAAAGGAGAGCTGAAGAAGCGGTGGGAGCTGTGTCTTTTTGAAGGTACGTGGATGAGAGACGGCCCTGTCTGTTCGCTTGATCTGTTCCTGCAGGCAGAGGCTGGATGAGAAAGAGCTGCCCAAGATAAGAAAGAAGTAAGCTTGCTTTTTCCAAACAGCAGTAAGACATGATAGGAATAGCCTTGCAATATAGGAATTTTGATTCGGATTTGGAGCTTAGTGTTCTGCTTTATTGTAAGATGCTCCTGAACATCTAGAGATGAGCAGGAGCTCTGTGCTGTCGTATGCCACTGTTGGGCTGTTACAGGTTTCTTGGACAAGTTTTGCTGTAGTTACGCTTTGTCACAGCAAAATTTTACTTCTGTTGTGCTTGGGAATGCTACGTTTAGAGATGATTTTAAATCTTCAGTTATAACCAATACAAGTTTCTATCTCTTTGCTGCTTCGTGTACGTTGCAGTTTGTAGTGGTTGTGCTGACTCTCAGGTTGTTGCTAGGTGCAATTTAAGCAGTTGCCTTTTTTTGAGTATTATTAATGTGAGGAGCCATTTGTCTTTTTTTACTGCAATTAGGATCAAATGAGGCAATTGAATTCAGTAGCACAAAGTATGGAGGAAACCTAACACTGCTCTGTTTTGATGTGACATAAGCGTATTTCATTTGAAAATCAATTGTTAAAATGTGTTAAATTTTCAAGAGCAGAGCCAAGGCCCATCCCTCTCACAGTGCAGTTACCTTGGCTTTTTGCCTGGCTAGAGCTGGAATCTATAGTCATTTCATAGAACATCAAGTTACTAAATCAGAATTTAATCTAATAGGAATTTACAAGAATCAAAAGCAAAGGATCCGACGGCATCACCTACTGCTTCCCGTCTGAAAAACACTCTGTGTAAATCTGCAGCAAAAGATGAAAAAATCTGAAAGAGACAGCCAAGAGGAGCTGTGCTTCAGTACTGACCACTTCCGAAGCAGCTCAAACCCTTTCATATGCTGCCAATACCTCTTTTTCAGTTGGGCCTCGGATCCTCTGTATCCCTGTCTCCAAAACCTTAGGGTTCGACCTGGAGTCTCCCCTGGTGCTGTCTGCCAGAGGCTCCAGGTAGGGCCATTCTCCCCCCCTGTGGGGTAGAGCACATTTTTACATCCTGCCCTGCCCGGACTGGCAGGGTACTTGCCGCATGCTACATATTCTGCTTTTCACTCTGCTGCAGCCTTTGCACACGCAGTTGTTTCAGCTGAATGGAAATAATGTACGTCAAAATACAGAATACAGCCATTGTCATCAAAGATCCTCCTTTCCTTCAAGCATGGCTCGTTTCTTCCTGTGGAGAACTGAGCTCCAATTGACATCCTGAGGAGTATTATATCCACTGTCCTGTGGACCACAGATGCCTTTTGTGTGCTTTCCTAGGTCGTGACCGCCAGGGTCATGGAGTCCTTGCCACGTCTGGTAGTGGTTCCATCTGTAGCACTGGGGGCTGAAATGCTGTCTAAGTGTTGGGAATGATCTGCAACCTTTCTTGGTCTGACTTCCTTCCCAAACAGCATTTCTGCAGACTCATTGGGATCTGAGGCCGCTCCATTTGCATTTTGTGAGGATCACCTTGGATTTAAGGAGGATGCATGCCTTTTTTTACCAGCTCATTTTCAGGAGGGGGCTGCTAGTCTGTCATTGTGATGGGACACCTGTTTTCCATTTTCAGCTTGCTTTGCAGTATGATTCACCCCTTGCAGAGGGAGTGTCTCTGATTCATGGTGGAAGACTCTGATAAGCATGGAGAGTAACCCCATCTCATCTCCCTGCAGTTTTTGTTTCTGTCCAGCAGTGCTATCCTAGTCTCTCCTTGCCAAAGTTTAACCTTCCCTAGAGAGCTTTCGGGTGCCAAGGAAGCTCCTAAAAAAATGACTCTGGCTCAGCGCAGTAAGGTTTATGAGCTGTGCTGGAATGCATGAAGTTATGCACCTACCTAATTTTCCATTCCAACTTTCCATGGATGATGTACGATAGTAATGTCAGAATAGTGCGTCACTGGCTTTTAGAAGTCCTGCGTGTGTTTTGGAACAAGTAACTCTGCACAGCCCAGTACACAAACTGGCTCCCAACTGGGAGGTCCAGTGCCCCCAGTTTGGCCCAATTTGCAGTGTAGATGCACCCAAGGTGGTGGGATCGCCTCTTTTCCCAGCTGACAAGACATAGTCTGGAGACTTAATCCTATGATTTATTTAATGCAATTGGATGAAATTTTACAAAAAATGCTTGAAACAAATTTTGGAAGATCTAATCCTGTACACATTAAAGAAGGTATTTTCTTGCAGTTCAGTGAGAGGTTTGCAAGCCAACTTGGTTACCTTCTGTCTGTGCTTGAGACTGTAACCAGGGTTTTGCATAATTAAAGTCTTTTTAACTAGCATTTCTTGTTCTAGTGTTTAACTTATTCTCCACTTTTGAGAATTCACTGTGTTTTTTCATGGTCTTCTTTAATCTGGGTTTCCATAAATTATTTCTAGATTATATTATCTTTTTAGCAAGGCCTGTTGTGACAGGACAAGGAATAATGGGTTTAAACTAAAGGAGGATAGATTTAGACTGGATATAAGGAAGAAATTTTTTGCCATGAGGGTGGTGAAGCACTGGAACAGGTTGCCCAGAGAGGCAGTGGAGGCCCCATCCCTGGAAACATCCCAGGTCAGGTTGGATGGTGCTCTGACCAACCTGATCTGGTTAAAGCTGTCCCTGCTCACTGCAGGGGGGTTGGGCTAGATGATCTCCAGAGGTCCCTTCCAACCCAAAGCATTCTGTCATTCTGTGATTCTATACTGTTGCATTGTAAGAGGTGTCTTCAATTTTGTGTATTAATTTATAAGATACCTCCCACTGAGAGTGTTTCCTGCAGAATCAGAACTCTTTTTTGATACAAGAGAGACTAAAAACTTCAAATGAAGCTCTGATGAAAGGTGAGCTGTAAAATAAGGATAATTTTTTTTTTTTAAAGGAGATGGGTTGTTTCCCCTGTCTTCTGCTATCAAAATGCTCAGTGCCCGATTTTCAAAATGCAGAGTTTGCAATCTCTAGTACTTCATAACAACTGCAGGTCCCAAAAGATCAATAATAAACAAACATTTATAGTCAATGCTGACAGTTTCATTTTTAGAAGGAACACTTTTGAGTGTAGAGAATGAATCTCTGCTGTTTAATTTAATATTTATTGTCTAACTGCCTGTCTCCCTTTGCTTTTGTAATGCTAAGAACAATGAGGTTTGCTGATATTCTTGTCTTTTCCTCTGCTTGTTGATGCTTTTAAAGTAACAAAATATGGAAGGCAGGCACTGGGCTGTGTTAGACATGCATTGGTTGTTACAGTCAGGTTTATTTCCATTAGCCTAAACTCAAATGATGTAGGGTGAGGAAGGGCACATACCCTCCAAATTGTTTTGTTTTAAATAGTGGAAATGCTAATAAATTGTAAGCGTGAGCCTTTCTTTGTGGAGGTTTACCAAATGGGCATTTTTTTCTTACAGTGTTCACAGTAGCTGCTATAACATAGATATTTAATGCATGGAAGTGCTTTCTATTTCAGGGCATAGAACTACTAGTGTACGCTGTATTTGCCTTATGGACTAGTGCCAGTATCACAGTTTAATTACATTGTGGTGGTTAAAGTCCAACGTGTAATGGTGCCCGGTCTTCTTTAAGAGGCAATGTAGTCCACTGAATGGAGTCTGTGGATCAAATCTGCTTCAGGCTTTGCTAATGATATAGGAGACAAATTGCCTTATGCATTTCCTTCTCCATTTGATAATTTGTCTGTTCAGATTGGCAATTCTTGTAGTCTGTGTGTTTGTGCAGGGCCTAGCACAACTTGACTTTGATATCAGAGTAGGACCATAGTATTTATTATTGCTAACTATAATACCATGTTCAAGAATATAATGTCTAAGAATCAAATAAATTTTTAACTTCTATTTAAAGATCTGGTTTTGTTTCCTTTCAGATATGCAAACATTTCAAGGCATTTAATTTTAGGTGTTATTAAAAATTCCAGGGCGCAGAATTACCATCATCCACTTAATGACTCTAGATTTATCTAAAAATAAGTGAATTCTTAAAAAAAAGTGAAATGGATATGTGTTGAAATATAAATTTAGTAAAGAGTGGGCTGTTGCAATACCGATGATGTGGCTCTAGATGTACATTTATTAGGACTTTATCAAAAAGTACAATTTCTATGGGTTCTTTCTGTTTAATAGAGATATTAAATTATTAATTTTGAAGCAGGTTTCTGCTGAATTAAAAGATGAAACAACAATTTTATTTGGTGCCAAAATTAGTTACTTAAACTAATTATGAATATATTTCCAGGACTTTAGCTGTTCGAAGTCATTGCTGGAAGTGTTCTTCATTTTAAAGACCCAAGAGATTAATGGTCTTTCTGGGCATGTACTGCACTCATAAGTATTAAGAGCTACATTGGAATATGGAGATTGGTGCCCATATTGTTTGCATACCCTAAAGGATATATGATAAAGGTTGCCCTGGGTGTAAATGACCCAGGGGATTAACGGTTGTCTATGAAGACTTTCAATTTTAGAATCTAGCCTCTCCACTGATACTATGGTGAATAATGCTTTAGAAATGCTTAAAATAGAATCAAGAGCTGAAAATTATTTTCTTTCTAGTTGTCTACATAAAATGAATTATGAGTCATCCTTACTGTCATGTGATCATAGACACTTCGGCCCCAGTAATCAGTAGTTATTGCACCTGCTCTAGCAGGTGCCATCTAGAAAACCAAAGGATCATAGGATTTATACTGTTTTGTTACCTAGATTTCTCGCTCATTTCTGAAGCACACTGATGGAGCAGTACCAAAAAGTGGGATGAAATGTCTTATTCTGCCATTTACTTTACTGGAGGCAGGATTCGAACCACGGATTTTGAGAAAGGTACTTAATATTATTTATAAAAACATTATTTTTGCTCAGCTTGTGCCATTAATTCTTTCTACTGCTTCATTTGTCATTCATATTTGTGTGTTATAGTATTAGGCATATAATGTAATAAGAGATATTTCAAAGGCAACAGCAGAGAACAATCAAACAATTAATGGACAGTTAATGGCAGAAGAAATGCAGAAAGTGGAACAATCATTCCAGGTATCTTGGAAAAGATCAGAGAATTCTGTCATCCTTTCAGGGTGATATTTATAGATTTTGCCTCTGACTTAGTACACATGATACTGTGGGGTTTTTTCTTCCTTTTTTTCAGTTCATCTGAAAACCTTTTTTTCCAGGAAGGAACAAACTTCAAGTAAAACACGACTTTGTACTTGACCCTTTCACTATAGAGGATTAACAGGTTTGGTGGATTCCTAGTATTCTCCCTGGGAAATGAGCCTAGGTCACATATATCTGTTTTTTTTGAGTGAGCTTTTGAATCTGCTGGACAAGAAGGTCGGTCTATGAAATTTTAGAAATGACAGAATGGCTGAGTCCAGGACAATAATTTCAAAACCTTTTATTGTCCTAGTCACATTCACACTGATGTTTGCAATTAGTTTGTGATAGGGAGAGTATAAAAGTGGCTTGAACAGTGTGCCAAATCCAAAAATGTCTTGCATTGAAAACTGAGTTCATTAGTTTTATTGAATATTGATTTGGAAGTTTTCATTCTGATTACTCGGTTATTAAATTTTTCAGTCAAGATGGTCAAAAAGGAGGAAGAAGTGTAGGTGTAGCAAATGTTTTCCCCTACTGTATGAATCCTCCTCACCTTTTCTCTCTCTCCTTATTGGTGACAAGGTCTCTATATGTCTCAAATTTTGTATTACTGTCTTCTTTATTTTTTTAAAAATTTATTTGGACCATAATAGTATGCAGCAGGCCTGATTATGGATAGTGCTAAGTACTGTACAAACATGCATGAAAAAGCCAGTTCTTTCCCAAAAAACCTTTGTCCCAGTGGTTATCACTTGTGCGACAATTACTACTTTATTGTACATACTCTGCCATGATTTATTTTTTTCTTTTGTGTTAGAGCTCACTGCTCTGCACCAGCATAATTTTGTATAGTCTACATAATTTATTCATACCCAGCACATTATTAATAATTATCATAATCTGCATTATAGTAATGCCAAGAATTATCAGTCGTAAGCCAGAAAACTGTTGTGCTCAGTGCTGTTAAAACACATCACCAAAGCAGTCCCAGGCAAGACAAGGTTTTCATGTAAAATCATTATGGTTGAACGGATAACAGAACTGAGAGCCAGTAATTCTTGTTTTCTAATTCTGTTTCTACCACTGATTCACTGGATGGTTGGTGCCAGCGGAGCCAGATGCAAGTTTGCCCATGTCTGTATGTGTCTCTTTTCCTTGACATAAAATGGGATTAATTTCCTGCCACGTTTGGATGGAGACGAAGGCCAAATAATGCATTATATGTATAAGATGGCTTTGCTACGAGCTTGTTGGAAGGCAGAACGATACAGAAATTTAGGCTGGGGGGCTCAAGTGAGAGGTCATCGACTCATCCATCAGGACCCCGAGGTTATTTTCTGCAGAGCTGCTGCCCAGCTAGTCAGTCCCCTCTCTGTAGGGATTCACAGAGTTGGTCAGTCCCACATTCAGGGCTTTGCATCTGTCTTTTTTGGCCTTCATGAAGGTTTTGATAGTCTTACCTCCAGCTTGTTGAGTTCCCTCTGAATTGTAGCCCTGCCCTCCAACTCCCCCAACTTTTGCTGTCATTTGCAAGCTTGTAGAGAGCATAGTCCATCCTATCAACCACATGCAGGAGTGAAAGCCCATCTCCTCTCTCAGCTTGGGTAAGGCTCTTTTCCAGCAGTAATGTAAATGCTTCCTCAAAGACTTAAAAGTTATGAAAATTAATAAAAACCCTACGCACATTTGTACAGATTCCGTATGTGCATTGTTTTTATTCCAGCACTTTGGAGTCAGCAGATCTAATTTAAGGATGGGAGACAGCCCCAGCCCACAGGTTTGGATTGGAGCTGGGCTGCAGCATTGCATGTGGGCATCTAGTCTGTCTAAAGCTGACCATCCTCTGAAAGAGGCTAAGTGACAAAATACAACCCGTTACAGCAGGTAACAAGAGCTTGGGGGGGTACAAAATGACCCCATATGGAGTATTTAATTTAAGAACTATTGCTACCAGGCATAGCACTGTGGAGTCCCTGATGGTTTGCACTGGCCACAATTTGGTGGTGCAATTTGTTCCTGTAGGAGTGAAGGGTGATTTTAGAGAGAGCAGCTTACTTCACCTTGCTAACAGCGTAGCTACAGCAGTCCAAAGGTGATTTACCCATGGTTACAAAGTGAAAAACACGAGAGCTGTCAGTGGTAGCCCTTTGCTCTAACTGTTAACCATGCAAATGCACAATTATATACAGCGTGCCTGATCCTCCCTCCCTCCCTTGTGCTGAAATGTTGTGGATTTCTTGAAAATGTGTTTGAGAGGGAGGAGGGGAATAGGGGTGTTATGAGGGTTGCTGTCTGCACACAATGGGGAGAACTAGAAATCAGGTTGCTGCCTTAACTCTGCCAGTTTAAGCCAAAGCCACAGGGATATTATTTTTGACACTGTGCACAATGGATTATAACTTCAGCTCTCATTACCTCTAATGGGATCTTTGCTTGCAATCTGCCACTGCTACAGGAATGAAAATCTGTCCCTTAATGCTATTTTACTATTGCAGGTTTTTGTGTTTAATTATATTATATAATAATTTGTTGCAGCATCTACATGATTCCTTTAGGAGTGCACTTGAAATGCATATGAATTTTCATAAACACAAGCTGTGTATTGCTTTAAGTCTCTAATTGCTTTTGGAAACTATTCTGCCTTAATACAGCATCATTTTTTTCCCCTTCCTGGGTGAGCACCATCTTTTACAGTGTGGCCATTTTGAAAAGCACAAGGATGCTAATGCTGAGAAGCCCAAACCTCTTGTTATTGCATTGATAACTTGTGAGAAAACACTCAGGTGTTACAGCCTGTTCCCACTAGAGTCAAAGGCAGAAAAAAAACCCCAAGACATTAGTAGGTAGCATGTTTATCTTTAGTGGTGAAATGCATTATGATTATTATAAAATTATTGACATGAGAAAATAGATATATTGCCACATAATTTTTTTTAATGGACGTGCGTTCAAACTTTTATGTGAATTAGTTTACATTTTGCTGTTTTTTTCTTAGATGTACAAGTACATCTAACTGATCTGCAAAATTATGAAGTTGTGAGATATATCTAAAAATTACTGGATCTGAATTATTCACCAAGCTCTGTCCTTGTGCAGGCTGTCATCAGCTCTACAGCCCTACAAAGCTAATTTCTTAGAAAGATAAGAAATGAACATGGTGGCTGTTGCTCTGTTTTCCTCCTGCAACATAATTTTTTTATCTTCTCTCTCTCCCTCCATATACATATATATGTATTTGTGTACATATATGTAGAGAGAGTTCTGTATGTCTGGAGAGAAAGCAAGATTTATTATGCTCCTTTTAATTTGCTTTGGAGGCATTGCTTACTGGGGACACAATATGTACTGAACAGAGTGTACTAATTAAGTACCAGAAGGCAGACCAACCCATTTGCTTGAGACTTTGCCACAGATGCATTAATTGTTTACACATGACTTACCCCCCCCACTCCCTTTTTCAACCATCTACACCATATATATATATACACACACACACACACACACACACACACACTGCCTGCCAGCAAGTTGATCAGCGCTACTCTCTCACCTTGTCAAAGACAGGAAACATTCCTACTTCTTCTGGCCAAGGAATTATTTTTCCAGCTACTTGTCTTTTTGGCAGTGACTACAGCGCTAGGTTGATGGTTTGCACTAGGTGTCGGTTGTGCTATGGGTACGCTGTGTGTTTGAGTTGCTTCATGCTGTTGGGGGGGTCAGCATAAAGTTTTCTCCACGCTACTGTTAAGGAAAAATATTCTAATTTGAGCACTGATTAAAGGAGCTCTCATACAAATGTGTAATGTTAGCGAGGGAAGAAGTTAGTTGTCGGAATCTTCCTCCGGAGCTGTATCCTGTGAGCTGAGATGTTCTGGGGTCCTTTTCTACTTTGGGCCTCGAGAGTGCTAGAGGGGACTTCATTGAGCTAATACACGTGAGATAAGGGATGCTGGAATTTCTTCATAGCTATATGTGGAATAACACTGCAGCTATTTGCTGAAACCGAGAGCTGTGAGCAAAACTTTTGTCCTTTGCCTTCCACTGGCGACACCAGCTAGCACCTCCTGAAGAAGGGTGCCTGTTTTATCCAGCCTTGGGCAAAACATACAGAGGTGTATGTATACTAGCGTGGAAATAACACAGTCCACTGTATATGACCTGGAGTGTACTGGATTGATGCTTTTTTATTATCTGAATTGCTTGTTTAACTCCCTCAGCTCAACATTTACATTCATGTTTTAAAGAACTATTGAAATAATGGGAAAAGGTCTCCTAAAAGCAATGCTTCTGACAAGCAGAAGAGAAAATTTCTCATGAAAGAATCTATTTTTGGTATGATTTCTATCCCATTTTAACAGGATGGAGGGGTTTGGAAAGGATGGCTCCATCTGATTTCACTTAGTCCATCCTTATGCCTCTCTAATTACATTGTTTTAACTAGAAGCGTTTCTAATTAACAATGGAGCACTAAACAGGGCACTACCTAAAGTGAACTGGGACTTTGACCGTTCGGGAATGTTCTCAAAATAAATAAAGTGCCTAACTCTGCTATCTAGTGCCAAATAATTAATTTCCTCCAGCGAAAGAAACAAAATAGTAAACTACCATGCTGTGTGAATAAGTGTGGTATGATTTGTTCCTGAATTTTAAAATTTCATAGATTTTTTCATGTAGCTCCCTTCAAAGAAGAAGGTAATTGTATTTATATAATTGAGGTAGAGATGGTCACAGCAGGTTTGGGGGAAAGTCAAGAAAGAACATGCTGCTTTACTTGCTTTACATTTATTAGAACATCATAAAACCAACTGTATTTTTCTGTTGTTTATTTTATGTATTTGTGCATGACAAAACCCATTGTATGTCCACATTTAAACATCCATTAAAAAAAAATCTGTAAAATATTATGCTGACACATAATGACAACTGATTTCAACCATAGGAAAAGTCTCCTCTAAAATGCTAATAATTAAAGTGCATTTACACAGTTTCTGTATATTATTTAGAGGTAATATAGTGCTGCTGCACAGGCAGATGTCTGCACTACATCAATACCTCTTTATCTCTGCTTTGCTTTGAAAGTTATTTTTCTTGTTTTTCAGAAACCTACATTTCTGTGTATTGCTTACATATCTAACTTTGAAGATTTCTTTTAAAATAGTTACAAGTGACATTAATAAATCTCTGTCTTCAGGGGGTTGATACTTTTCTTAGTAGCACTCCTTTTCAATAGCTTCTCTTTGGATGTTAACCTTAAATTGCAAATTAAAGATTGAAGATATTTGAGGAATTGGCAAGAATTCTGAATCATAATTTATTGAGCATGACATGATTTGACTTGATCACAGGCCCTGATATTTTTGGTGTTCTCAGGAATACATAAATTATTGAACATAAAATGTAAGGAAATGCTAGCCAGTCAAACTCAGATAGGTAAGCAAATTCATGAATATTACAGCTCAAGTAAAGCATTTTTAATTCCCTTACAGATAACACAAGAACTGATTTTCTGGTCTTACCTAGTCACTTTGGCTGCAGTGATCACTATGTCTAAGATGAACTACTGAGGACGTCTATTAAAATAGTGATTTGTAATTCAGCTCTGGAGTTACTGAAGCTTTGGGGAACTAAAAGGCCACATTTTTACTGACTGAATCCACCCATTTCTAATTCCACCATTCTCAAGAATAAAAGTAGCTATATTTAAGCACCAGAGAATAAAAACAGTTAAATTTAAGCACCAGATAAAAACACCATTAATAATTTAAACAATTGTTGCTTAAAAGTGAAAAAATAGAAGTAAGCACTTTGCCAGCAGAATGCAGTTTCTGGACTGCAGGAGGTGAAATGTAGACCACAGCTCTTGGTGTTCCTCTTCGGCACTAAAAAACCCCACATTTGAAGGTCTGCAAGAAGAGGGGTATTTAATGAAATATGCAGTATAAGAAGCAGCATTATTGTGAAAAATAAAACAACAGTTAAGGGAAGTATATTTTAATACAACTAGATGTTTCTTGACAATTAAGGAATTGGAGGGCATAGTAGATAATTTAGTAGCTCTTTTCCAACTCAGATGTCCCAGACACTGTAGTTCCACTGTGACCAATTTGTTAGAACAAAACAACAAATGGATGAATTCATCTGAATTTGATTTTTAGTCTTTAAGATGGTTTCTTTTCTGCCTATTTTCTCCAATTAAGATATTTAAAGGAAGAAAAAGAAACACAATGCTAGGAATGACCAATTTCATTGAAAGGAACCTGGAACAATAATTCATATAAAATCAGTGTAAAGAAGGACTTAATGATTCAATCCATTATCTGTGAACTTAATAGATCTATGCCCTGTGTCATAAGACATTCTAGATGGATAACAATGCATGGTAATTACTTATTAATCATAGAGAAATATTTTATGTAAGAGCTTTTCAGATGAAATTCAGTCATTCAACCAGATTAAAGACTTTTGTACTGAAGACCTATTTTCTATGGATGATGGTTTTGATTTTCCTGTCTGTCCATTGTCAAAAAACCTGAACTTGAGGAATCGCAAAAACTGGGATGGATTTAATATTTGCAAATTTGCCTTGCACAGATTTTCTTCAAATTTTGTAGTCTGCAGTTATTCACCAACCACTTTCTTGGTCTTTAAATTGTGTGCTCTAGATCCCATGTGAGGATCTCATACATGGAATTAATACAGAATGGTGTGATTTTGAGTATATAGATGGGAAACACAGATCATGTCTCCTGTGGGATTTCAGTCCCTGGTGTAGTTTCAATTATGCAAATAACTTATGTAGCTGTGATTGACATTAATGGCAATTACATGAGACTGACATCAGTTGGTTGGATTTATTCTATCCTGTTGAAGTGCTCTAAGTGATATCCAAGTGATGGGATTTGCTAACTGTCTGTGCCGTGTTGACTTTGGAACACAGCTAGGAAGGTGTAATGGATGACAGATACTGAGAACACCCCACTGGCATGTTGAAGAAAGATTCTCTGGACTCATTCTGTTAGTGCTCTTTAGGTTTTTGGGTTGCATCTATACCTGAGTTTGTTTCTGCCTGTGGCTGCTCAAGGTGACTGTGTGGTGCACAGGACCGTGCAGCATGGCCTGCACCATCTCCTCTCCGCCAGGTCTCTGGTGCCCTGTGCATAGCACCCTCCAAAAACATAGAGGGAAGCTGCTCAGCCCTGTCTGTAGCTGAGCTGGTTATGCACTCAGCAGCAGCAGGATGCCTGCCAGGAGGGGGATGCATCAGAGGCATCTCAGGGCAGCACTGGCTTAGCAGCTGCTGTGTAGACCCGGAGCCATATGGACTAAATCTTTCAGAAACCAGGTGCCACTAGTCAATGCCAGGGTGCTGCACCTAGCCCCTAGCAACTATTGCGCACACCTGCAAGTCCTGGTTACTCAAGCAAACCCTCCTTCCCTCTCCACCAAACAACTCTCCTGCCAACCTGAGCCAGTTCTGGCTGGCCGCTAGCCACAGCTGATGGGCAGTAGCGTCAGCAGCCACTGCCATTGGCCCTGCAGGAGTTGGGGTTGGTTGTAGCGGGTCACCTTGGGGAGATGTGTTCACCAGGGGTGCCAGCTCCTTGGCAATATCACACTGAGATGTGTATCTGGCAACAGGAGAAAAGGGGACTAACAATGAGAGAACAACATGTTTCACAAGAGACTGTTGGGTTCAGGCAGGGGTGTCCTTGGCCCTCTGAAAAGTTTGGAGGCAAATCCCTCTGGTTTGGGATTAGTTGCATTCAAAGAATCTGGGGGTGTCATTGCCATTTCTAAACAGAGTTGTTTGGTACACCTGATCTAATATTCAGGAGCTCAAGAAGGCAAAGATACGGTGGAAAGCAGAAATGGGCTCACAGACTGCAGGAAAGGCTTGGTAGCGTTGTTCTTGATTTTGGGTTTCCTTGTTGAGACATATGTCATTTTCTAGGTTAGGTGCCGCAGGGCTGTGTAGGAGCTCTACCTGGCAAACTCCAGCTGAGGTGGCAGTGCAGATGGGGGCAAAGATATTCCATTTTTCATAGAATCATAGAATGCTTTGGGTTGGAAGGGACCTCTGGAGATCATTTATCCCAACCCCCCTGCAGTGAGCAGGGACAGCTTTAACTGGATCAGGTTGGTCAGAGCCCCATCCAACCTGACCTGGAATGTTTCCAGGGATGGGGCCTCCACCGCCTCTCTGGGCAACCTGTTCCAGTGCTTCACCACCCTCATGGCAAAAAATTTCTTCCTTATATCCAGTCTAAATCTATTCTTCTTTAGTTTAAACCCATTATTCCTTGTCCTGTCACGACAGGCTTTGCTAAAAAGATTGTCCCCATCCTTCCTATAGGCCCCCTTTAAGCACTGAAAGGCCTCAATGAGGTCTCCTCACAGCCTTCTCTTCTCCAGGCTGAACAACCTCAACTCTCTCAGCCTGGCCTCGTAGGAGAGGTGCTCCAGCCCTCGGATCATTTTGGTGGCCCTCCTCTGGACCCGCTCCAACAGGTCCATGTCCTTCTTGTGCTGAGGGCCCCAGAGCTGGACGCAGTGCTCCAGGTGAGGTCTCACCAGAGCAGAGCAGAGGGGCAGAATCACCTCCCTCAACCTGCTGGCCACGCTGCTTTTGATGCAGCCCAGGATTCGGTTGACTTTCTGGGCTGCAAGCGCACATTGTTGGCTCATGTCCAGCTTTTCACCCACCAGTACCCCCAAGTCCTTCTCCGCAGGGCTGGTCTCAATCCCTTCATCCCCCAGCCTGTATTGATATCGGGGGTTGCCCCGTCCCAGGTGCAGGACCTTGCACTTGGCCTTGTTGAACCTCATGAGGTTCACACAGGCCCACCTCTCCAGCTTGTCCAGGTCCCTTTGGATGACATCACATTTTCAACAATGGGAATGTATTTTGGCTTTTGCTGTGGAGAGGGTTGAAAATGCATGACTTGTCTTCTCTGTAAATAGGAACCATGCATATTTTGTCTGTTGAGTGGGAAAAAATGAAGTGTGAGATAGCTCTGTCTCCCGGAGGTACCAGTCCCACCATGCTCTCTTGGCAGCACGCGCACATTGTCCTGCTGCAGCGAGGAACAGCTGGAGCAGGCATGCCCCCAGGTCCTTGTTGAGTGTTTAACAGAAATTGTTTCACAAGTATTGAGCAAAACAGATGATTTGAGAGGCATATACAGTGGGTGATAGAGTAACATTTCTGAAATGCTAGAAATTGTTTAAATTGCTAGTTCTGAGAAGAATAATCAACATCTTTTCTAGCACTGAAAATGTGATTTAAACATCTACTGTCTAGATAAGAAAACATCGTTAATTGTGAATAAAACCAGGATATGCAAGATGCCTACTTCTTTTTGTGTGCTAATGCCATCTTTGAATAATGGCTCCTATAAAGAGTGCTGAAAATCTTTTCCTTGACAGTGTTTGTTCACATTGTATGCCCAGGCTTAGTTGATGTTTCTCCTCTCTTCCAAGATTTGCTATATGTGTATTTGTGTTTGCTGGCACAATATGAGAATTTAGGGGCTACGTATTTTTCCTCATTTATTCCAATTCAAGATTTGGACAACATTAAATGAAAAAGATTTTATTTCTTTAATGGGCAGAAATGGAGATTTCAGCCAGAGTCTGAAAGTCAGTTTGAGTTTTATGCAGTGAATAAGATCACTAATAATAGAGAGTTAGCAGGTCAGATTCTGCCCTGATTTACACATCTGTTCAACTCAATTCTCATCAGGTTTAATTTGATGGCAGCTACAGAGAAGCGGGTAGGTTTTTGGTCCTGTAACTGGAACTTGGTTAACAAATTCTGTTTATGCAGTAGAGAGCTCCTCTGCTGTTTCCCAGAGCTGTTTGTGACTCTGCAGAGCTGAGAACAGTAAAAATTGTGAAAAATGTTCTTTTCATTACTTGGAGACCACTAGTCGTATCATGCTGGGACTGTGGGTGAGGAGTAGCTTGCAGAGAGAAGAATTTTATTCCCTCTGTTGGTGAGAGGTGGTCTGACTGACCCTGAGCTCCTGAGGAGTTTTAAGTATCTGCCTAAAACTTCTGATACCCTGATTCTCTAAGATGCTGTGGCCTGTCTCTGCAAATGTATTGTAGGCATTGTCTTTGTACGGTGGGACTGTATTGTATTGTGTGGCAACTACATATTGCCTGTAGTGGGGATCCTGTTAGTATAAAACTGGGAGAATCCAGGAGGTACAGAAGCTATTTTCCTTTTTTTTACTCTTCTTAAGCACGTCCTAAGGCCCCGGATTCATCCCACCAAAGTCTTACGATACTCTCTGTCTATGCCTGTTACTCTTCAACAGTAATAAAAGGCATCTAGCTGAAACTTTTTTGGCACCTAAAGTTAGCCAAAATTGATTTGGTGGTATATTTTAACACTTAGAAATTTAATATTTGGTATTCTTTGTGAACATGTACTTTAGCAAATTTTGGCTCAAAAGAAGAGGAAAAATGATTTGTTTTCAAAAGTAAGGAAGACTAGGAATTCCATTGCTTGCCAGTCTTCCTGTGGGAGACAGGATGCTGTAAAAACTTTGCAAATTGAAATCATTGTCCTACATAGGGCATGTGAGAGTCATCTCACCTAACCTTTTGTGTCCAATATTCTTAAAATATCTGAGCTGTGGAGTTTATGCTCCAAGTGGCTTGTCAGTTAAGGCTGCATTGGATCCCAGTGTGTATTTTATCTAGTAAATTGACTCAAAAAGCTGTGACCTACTGCACCATATTAAGTGTGCCTGTGTTACGTGCTGTTGAGTCCATCCTGGTTCCACCAAGCACGAAAGCACTCAGGGCTGCTTGCAGCATGCACTACAAGACTTCAAGTACAGGCGGAAGACAAATTGCACCAAAAGGAACCTTTTCACACAGTAATTTGCTAATATAGACCACGACTAGAGTCCTTCCTTATATCTTTTAAAATTACTGGCCTATCTAGATTGTAAGCATATATGGCTCTAAAGGAAGTGAATACGCCATTTGAGTAACAGATACACTGCAAATTTTCAGAGTAGAACTGTGTTTTGTAAAAGGGTAAGATATGGCATTTGGTTTATTAACTGTCATTTCTTGAAGTGAAAATATCTAGCACCAGAGCATACCACTAAATTTGCTGAAGCTACAGAAGAAAGTTCAAATGTAAAATAAAAAGGTTGAATTGCTCCTTATGCCACTGACGAAGCTGTAAGAGGTGGCTGAGCAGGATCAAGTGTCTCCCTCCGTGTTCCCATTGTGCTCTGCTGAGGTGCTGGACTTACTTTTAACCTCTGTGCAATTCGAAAGGGAATCAGGACTACTCCCGTTCATGCCTGGCTGCGGCACTTCTGCAATGTGCCATTCCAGTAGCAGCAGTGACTTGTGCTGTGTAAGTATGTCTTTTTAATATAACAGAAATGAAGTTAAGGTCCACGTGCTATTTTCTGTACTTCAGAGTAGATTCAATGTGCAAGAAGTGAAGAATGAGAAAGAAATGCTGCAAAACTATGCAGCTTCTCATGTGAAGGTCTCCTACAGAGTATTATGGCATAGGAGAAAGACCAGTGCTCGATCAAACGCACCAGGCTCTCTGAGTGCCAGAGCCGGAGAGCAGAGAGGTGGAGTAATGCTGTAAGCAGAGCTATCCTCTCCTGGTTTGTTACCCCTGCGCTATCTGCCATGCTCTGTCCCAATCTATTTTACCTGGATTTTTTTTTCTGTTCTTTTTCTTTTGGTAGGAAAACTCCTGCACGCCTTCAACTCAAGTATACAAGTATCATGTTAGATCAGCTTCTGGGCTCAGAAGTATCAACTTAGTGCTGCTGAAGTATCAGTTCTCTGTGTTAGGATCTAGTTCTCAGCTAAACCAGTATGATCTGAGCATTTTTTAAATTACCTGTTTCTTTCGGAGAATAATGAGAATCAAAAAGACCCTTATTAATAAATAAGAAAATGATCACACAGGAGCCTAAAAAAGAAATGCATAAGCTAGAAAGTGAGGCTTGGGAAGGAAAAGTGATGGGTTAGTATTTTTCACCTGGCCAAGTTGGAAATTACATGAAAATCCCACCCTACCCCCAAAAAATACCCCAAACCCCAGCAAGTTCAGGACTTTTTAAGCAGTTCTTTTTAAACAGCAATTGTTCTGGACAACCATCTCCAGCTTTCAACTGGGTGCAATCTCTGAAATCGAATAAATTTTGTACCTTTCCTGTGGAAGATGCTTTCTCAAAAAAACAAAGTTTCATCCTCCATCTTTAGCTTTCTTTTATCAAATTCAGGTTGTGTTAGAAGAGCAGCTGACTGGGAACAAAGGAAGAGGATTAAAAAGGGCTACCAGCAAGTAACTTTTTTCAAGGAAAAAGGGGCTTTATTTTTAGATTTGCTTCCCTGCCTGTGAAAGAGACATAGAAAAAGGAAACAATAGATAAAAGAGAAATGGATGGTAATGTTGACAATAATATCTGTCTGTATTCACCCTCAAGCTGTGTGTGGGATAATCTGTGCATGTGGGAATTTTTTGGTTATTTTTCTGAGACGGGACTGATGTCCATGCCGTGTGGTTTCCGTCGCCATGTATATACCAATAAATTAAACAGGGCTAGAGAACAGTTTTGAGAATTGGCACGTGATCAGCCATAATATTTAAATGCTTGTATGCTCTTTGGCAGGGTTGGGACCCTTGCAACTCCCTGTCAATGTAAATGGATGATTCAGGAAATTGTGTGACTGCTGATGGACAGCTCCCCATAGCAGGATGGACGAGACCTGTTTTGGGGATAAAAACAACATAGATGCATGAATGCAAACTACGCTGAACCATATGCCCTCAGTGGCAGAGAGCGGGCTTGATTAACTTAGGGCTATAGACATAACCTTTACATTCAGGTCTGCGTGGTGTGAGATGAGTGAGGAAGGTAGGAGATCCTGTCCAACACAGTCTAACCTAATTCTTCAGGTTATTAGGAAATGGAGACACGAGATTGCCAGGAGTTGTCTGTAGCACAGAAGTGGATCTGAGAGACATGATTGTGTTTCGGACCGTCAAGGGGCTTCCCTGAGTCATCCGTTAACCTGTCTTCCTCCTGCAAGGCAGAACCAGTGGCCACCTCCCAGTTCCCAGCCTTTTGCACAGGCTCCTCAGACCCCTCTGCCCCAGGATTGTACTATGGCTGCCCGGATTTGCATGTACATTTTCATTCTTCAGAGAAAAAAATGTGAGGGGAAAAAGAAGTTTGCAAATAGATTATGTCACTATCTGAATATTCTTGTCTTTTTTTTAAAAAGATGAGCCAGGATGAATTCAAATAAAGTTGCAAAATACAGTGAATGCTGCTTTCTAGCTTAGCTCTTGGGAGGAGCCCACTGCATTAGGATGACCAGCTTTCCTCTTACCTCATTAGGATTCTTCATTTCCCTCATCACACTGGCACATTCTCTAGCAGAGGTCAGGTTCATTGAGGAGGTCATGATCATTTTCTGCTACAGTGCTATTTTCTTCTCCATCATGGAAACTTCCAGCATGGCAAAAGCAGGCTGAAAAGAGACCCTTTCTGCCCTGCAAAAGTATGTTCGCATTCTTCCATCCTTGTTCAAAACATCTAGTGCTTTATCTCATCTTCCTGTCAGTTCCTGAGTTGTCCCCTCTGCCTCTATGGCTTGCTACTGATAATCTGCCTCTGTCCTGACTGCATTTTTGGGTCTCTCTTTTTACTACCCTCCTCTTCCAGAAGACAAAAAGTCTGTGTCCTCCAGTCCCAGCCATCTCCTGTAGGGATGATTTGAACACTGAAGATTATTATCCTTGGAATGGTCTTTTGTAGGAACTCTTTATTCCAATTTATTGATAAAGATAAGATTTCTACAAAATTTCAGCTGAAATAGCTGCTTGCCTCAATAAACGAGCATTTAAAATGTATAAAAAGGTAATATACATTATAATGTGCTTAAGATATAATTATGGCCTGCTGTTGCAAGTTTATAAAAGGATTAATTCTGCAGAATCTGCTCCTTCATTGTTCATTCTTCTACCCACCAGTGCCCTTCAGGTGCCCCTGTAAAGAAGTTCTAAAATGAAATAAAATAAAATTCTTTGGAACACTGACCTGAAGAGGACCATTTGTTCAAGTGAATATATTACATGCTTTCTTCACAAGTGATTTTTAGTATTCCTGAGTTTACTTAAAGGAAAACCTGCAAAAGGCAATAGCAACAAGCGTATACCACAACCCTTTAGTATGGAAGGCTTGAAACAGGTGTTCTTACTCTGATTCTGTATTTCTGTATACTCACAAGATATATCTTGTGAAAGTTGTTCTTGTGAAAGTTGCCATGCTGAGATTTGTGATGGTGAAAATCTTCCTTTGGTTTCAGTGTAAGTGTAACGTAGACTGCAGTACAGCAATCCTTTTCATACTGCTTAGCAAAGGGCTCTTCGACCTTCAGGGGTCATCTTTGTAACTAAGGGGTAAATTGTCACTGGCTATGCCTATTGACGACTAAGACTGTTAGCTTGCAAACATCCTGGGAATGCTTAGTTACTGAGGAAGCCTGAGCCCCCCGTCTCAAAACTGAGCCTGGTACTGTACTAAATTAAAGGTAGTTAGGTGTGTGAATACTCTTGTGGACCTAGATGTAGGGTAAAACTCTCCTAAGGGTTCAGCATCCGCACTGTATGCTTTTTTGGTGGTTTACTTCAGGCTGGCTCTGGTCTGAGTGCCAGTTCATGGCTGGGGTGCACTTCCCAATTTAGCTTCATTGGCAGGAGTTCAGATCTTGTGCTCTGGAGCGGCTCGCTGAAGCAAGCCTGAGTGCCGGGAGCAGAGGCCATCAGGAGGTTTGTTTCAAGTATCTACTCTTCATCCAGTTCCGCTTTGTGCCGTGCTAATCTTTCTGAGAAGCTTTAGCCTGTGGAAAATCAGTTCTGCAAGACATGAAGATATTTCACAAATCAGTATCTCGATTGCAAAAAAGAACAACTGCTGCGGAAATGTGTTTTATTCAGTTGCGTCTGGGCTGAAGATAGTGCATTTCTAGATAGGGTATCTTTCAACTTCTGTTGAAAGTGATGAAATGTAGGCTTCTGTGTCAGGCAGAACATTTTTGGACAAGATTCTTCCAGTGATATGGAAAGTGAGCTTAGCACTGTTTATTGACCCTGTGCAGCCAGACTAGGCAGACTCTTCCTTTACTGACTGGATCTGGAGGTCTCAGGGTTTTTGCTGAGGGTTTGCTTTTCCTTCAATTTACACAAACATCACTCAGGAGACAGTATTTTATCCTCGTCATGCTAACTTGGATGCAAAGTGACTTCCCACTCGCTCCCCCCTGCCTCCTGAGCTCTGCAAGGCGCCAGCTGTGACAATGCCATTGCAGGCACCCCTGTGTGATCAATTTGGCTCACAGCTGTACTCAGTGTCAGTAGTAATTATAAGGGTTAATGTGATTAGTTTCACTTGTAGTATTGGTAAGTATCTGTTGTTGCCCTTGGCAATAAATTTCCCTGCATAAGTTCTTTGGTATACTGTTTTGTGGTACCAGTTGCAGTCATGGTGAGTAAGGGAGCAGCTACGTGAGGAAAGACAGAAGTAAAGACAGAGGAGAGTGGGTGGGTAAAATGTCTTTTATATGAAGTAAAATACATAGTGACTGCTAGCTGTAAGAGTATAAAGAATCCCCATAGATAAGATTTTTGCCCTCTGATGTTTCTGCCATCTCAAGATTGTGGAAAAATATGGTTTATTTCACTCAAATTAATTACTGACTAGTGGTACCATCTGGGTTATACTGAAACTTGTATAAGAATAGATTTGCTATTGATACTTTCTGTCTCATTTGTGTGCTGGTGGCAAAAGCATTCTCTTCTGCACGGTAATCTGGAATGTATTTAAGTCTGTTTCATTTGTCATTTTAAAAGGAATAAGCAAGAGGTGGTAGGTGAAATGTCTCTTTCCCTCTTGCTTTTATGAACTGAGATGAATTGAAGTCAAATGTGAGAAATCTTTTCAACTTTAATTTGCCATCTGAGAAAGGTATGATTTAAGCACAATAAATAATGTGCATGAATGTGCGTTGGTGAGGGAGAGAATCAGCAATTTAAATGAGTTTATTCATACAAGGTGAGACATACAGAATTAAAAAGACTCGGCTTGTTATGCTGTTGTAACTTAACAGGGATGTGTGGAATCTGTCAGATGTCTGAGGTTTTAGGGATTAGCATTGCTCCTGGAAAGGGGATTTGTTCCATTGAACACAGCTTGTCATGTTTCCATTTTGCACAAAATACTACAGAGCTTGTTATATATGGTATGGTTTTTATCTTTACCTGAACCATGTGTCTAGTGTATGTACACATCTGTCTCTCTTCCTTTCTGCTTTTGGTTTCCTTCCTTTTCCTCCCTCTCTTCAGTACTTGGCTCTCTCCAGTATGATTTTTCACCCATTGGCCAACACCTTCATCTCTGCACCGAGTATCCGCATTTCCCTCAAGCTGCTGAAATTGATTTAAAGCTAAAAAGATAAAAGAAATGGGCAAGAAATATTTTCAAATCAGAATTGAAGATAAGAAGGTAAACCCTCTTCCTAAGATAATGGGGGTTTTGGAGCACTGGCAAACTGGAACTATGTATTTAGCTGTTGATATGGACATTCTGCAGAAAGGGCATATGTGAAAAGTGGGTTTTTTTACTGGCACAAAGCAGTCTTTTAACATAAAGATAAGAAAAGTGAAGTCCAGTCTACAAAATTTAGTCTTTCATCCATCTGAGTGCATGTAATTTCTATCAAAGTGGCATTATTTCTAGTATGGAAATTAGAAGGATGTTAGGTTTACATAGAGATTTTGGATTAAACTGTCACAAGCAGAGAGATTTGTTTCTAATGCACGTCTGCACGCAGAAATTGCAGGTAACCATAGTGTCTTAGGCACTTTTAAATTCCCACCCCCAAATAGAGATTTTATTGGAAAGCTTATAAATAGAAACTCTGTGAGAAAAGCAGAGAGAAGGACTTGATGTCCTCTCATCCTCTTTCCCAATCTTTTTTTTTTAAATTTTGTGATTATGTTCTGTTCAGCTGTCACAGAACGGTGAATTATTACTTGCAATTTAGCACGCTCAAGTTCCCCTCGCAGCCATCCTGGGGCATATAAATTGCTATCAATAGCTTCTTTTAATTTTGAAGCTAAGCAAGCAGCGGATACAAAAGGGCCTTGCGTATGCTTCCACACAAGTGCCAATTCCTCCTCTCTCCTCTCAGGCAGCGTGGAGCAGAGGTGGGAGAATCGTGACCGGATCCCTCCGTTACCCAGCAGCTAGGCTCATGTGCCGGTCTCCTCTTTTGGGAGGTGGAGGAGCTGCAATGGCAGGGCTGGCCCCAGCAGGCAGGGACGCAGTGCTGCAGGTTTCTCCTGGCAGGATGGAGTTCATTTATCTTTATGCTTCAGCTCGTGTTTCTGGGAGCTAGCGTACTTTCCCAAGAGTAGGAATGGTAAAGCGATGCTTTCAGTCCCAGTTTGGCTGTAATTTAAGCTTTCTATAAAGCAAAGTTTTCTGAGGCCTCACATGATGTGTCTCCCCTCTACCCCACTGCCCCTCTTTTTTTTTTTTTTTTTTTACATACCATGTATTTTCAAAGGAATAACCTTCTGCCTGTGTGTCTGCAGTGTTGTAATGAGAAAATGTAGCCAAACCAGGAGTGTCATGGGCTCCTAAAAACATTTCAGTCAAAACCAAATGAAAGAGCAGAAAATATTACCCTCCCATGTTTGCTACATTGCAATAAGAAAAAGACCCTTTGCGCTGTATTTGCGTAGCTGCAGGGCAGTCTGGGCTGCTGGCTTCAAGAGCTCTGCTCTGCTAGACACAAACACAGGTCCTCAAATGTTTGTTGGAAAACTTAGGTAAAACTATATGCTTTATACTTTTTTTCTTTTCCCGCTAAGTAAAGGTTATTTCTCACTGCATATAATTTTTTTTAAGACTTCATTTGCAACCAAGTACTCAAAATTATGCTTCTTTTTAGGAGACTGCCGAGCTACGTAGTTTTAGGTGCATTTATCCAGAACCTTGATTTTTGTATTTTCATTACATGGGTACCGTTTTTTTTCCTAATTTTATTTACTTAGAATTCATCTAACTTTATGGTTGCAAATGGACATTCAACCTTAATTAAATAGAAATAGTTTGAAAAATAAGTGTCAACATTTTTTTACTTAACCTTAGTAACAAAGGAAATTCACTGAAACTAGTGAATGAAGTGTTTCTGGTCACTGTCCCCCCAGTATTTATAGTTCCTTTTTCAGGTAAGTTCCCACTCAAATTTTGAAAAGAGGCAGGTGCTTTGACAGTGAATTTTAATTTTGCGTGTGTAATTATCTTAGTCTGACCTAAACCCCAAAGCTTAAAAAAAAAAAAAAGTATATGTCCTGGTTTGTATTAATAGATTGGAAAGGGAAAATAATTTATCTTGTTTTTTACATTCCCATTGAATTTCTAACTTTTAATGAATACTTGCAGCTGCTGTCCAAATTGGAACCAAACATAATCAAGGAAAGATTTTTCTAAACAACAGAAACTAGTTACCACCAGATGAAAAAGAAGAGGTATCTTAATACTTGTTTCATTGTTATATAGTATAGATATTAATATAGCACGGAACACTGAAAAGGTTGTAATGGTTGTAGTGACATGAGAACAGATATTTGCCTTGTAGTTTTACTTGTAATTAGAAAACACCACCTTTAATTCTTTATAAATTGCTTTGTTAATAAGTATTTTAGCATAACTTAATACATTTAGGCCTTTATATTGGTTGCCATAATGTCAAGTTTAATTTTTAGCAGGTTTTATTTTTTACTGCAAATACTTATGTTTCTATTATTTTTTTCATGCTTTTAATGAAAACAGAAAGACAGAAAAAGAAATAGAGTCACTGGATGGCACACAACTAATTTAAATAGTAGGTTACTTCCTAGTTTCTTTAAAGTAGTTTGACTGGTGATTGCCAAAAGAATAAAGTTGAATTTCCAATGAACTTTATTGAGAAATTCTATTGGAACAGATAAAAAAATGGATATCAAAATATAGAGCATTACAACTTGATTGAGATTTAAAATTATAAGGTACAATAAGCAGAAATTTCTCCAGCTGCAGATTTGTGCTACTTATGTTTTGTAAAGTAATTTTACCAAACCACTGGCTGAGCATGTATAGTGCAGTATGTTTTCCCTATTTGAAATCGCTGAAAAACAGATTTCCTCAGTGATTAGTAGAGTTAACAGCACATACTTTAACTTTTAAGTTTGTTTATTTGTTTACTTAAGTGATACATTTTTAAAAAACCTATAGATTTATAATGCTAATGAAGAAAACTGATTTTAAAGCACATAAAGTCTATTTTGATGATCCCATGGTGACTTTAGAATTTCCTCCAAATTATTACCACAATTTTATTCACCATCCTAATACGAAATAATGGGGGTTTTGGAGCACTGGCAAACTGGAACTATGTATTTAGCTGTTGATATGGACATTCTGCAGAAAGGGCATATGTGAAAAGTGGGGTTTTTTTTACTGGCACAAAGCAGTCTTTTAACATAAAGATAAGAAAAGTGAAGTCCAGTCTAAAAGATGCAGGTAAAAAATTGTTCTTGCAAACTGAAACTGTATTATTTCATTCTTGCGTATGCCAGTCATGACCAAGAATGGTTTTGGTTTCCAGAACATTACTTTTCTGGCTGTTCGGCACTCTGTTGTGCTTAAGTACATACTGGATGAAGTAGCTCAGTCTTTGAGGTAGGACGTTTGGGGTCTTGGTACTGAGCTTCTCTGCTTGATTCGGCCAGTGCGCAGGAACATGTAGTCCACTTATCATTTTACATATGTAAAACTTTTAGTTTTAAGTGTATTGCTTAGTGGTTTTGGAGGAAAGATGTTTCAGCTTCTCGTGTAGAAAAGGTGGTCATGTTAAATAATTGTTGTTCAGCTGAATGGTGTCAAGCTGCTACAGAGCCCTTGAATGGGAAGCGAGTATAGAATGTTAATAGAGTATAGCCTACAGAGTTATTGGATCTTAGTGAGTTGTTGTGCTTGGGGGAGACCTGGCAGAGACACTGTTGTCATGGTTGCTATAGAATGAACTCCACAGCCCTCCAAAATGGTAGTAAATATCAAGAGACGTTTCAAGGATGCCTGGTGCTATCAATTTGACCATGCAGTGATTAATGCAGCTTGTTGTACTCATTAAATTGAGAGATGCAGCAGGCTGAAGTTTACAGTATTGATCCAGTGTCAGTCCTGGTGAGAGATACATGGAGGAAATATTAATTGTGATATTATTGCTTGTTGTAAAGCTGTGTGCAAAGTCAACAGAAGATCTCCTAAGCTTTAGTATTACATAAGCTATATAAAGTGCTCCAAAAACAAAGGTACATTTATGCTTAAAAGCAGGGCAGATGTCTTATAATGAAAACAAATTCTAGAGCATAAATATTTACATTCTAAGTCACAGTTGTGATTGTGTCCTTTATAGCGGATGTAAGTGATTCCAAACTTCCAAAGAAGACATAAACAGTAGAAATAAACTGTTGCTCTGTTGCAAATTGCAGGTGCAATGAGAAGTAATGAACCTCGGAAAGCAGTATTGAATTAAAACCTTTTTCCTTTCCTTTTCATCTAGCCTACAAAGGTCCACATCAGCTGGCTGCCACCTGACGTGACATTTCTTCTCATCCTCTGCCGATGTCTGGCCTCACTGTGGAGCAGCACCGGTGACTAGAAAAGGTCAGTCATCTTCTTCCCCTGAGATGGTGTAATTTTTTCCCCTGTGCAGCGTCACCGTGTCTGGGTTGACATGGTGCCTCGGGAAGCCCGGCGGGGATGTGCACTCCTGGGAGGTTTGACTCCCTGCTGCGCAGCCGTGCAACATCACAGAAATAGTCAAGCTAATGACGCAGGGGGGGATTTCAATATTTCCGGAAGGCTGTCTGAGTTCTTGAGAGTTTACACTGTTGTAACTGTACCGTATGTGAATTATTTCTCAGTCATTGGTATGCAAAGCTTAGCATTTCTGGTTAACATTTGATTTCCAATGAGGGAAGCAAAGGAAGCGCCTGCTACAAGGAAATACTTTCAGTGGGGCCTTGTCCTGGTTTCGGCTGGGATAGAGTTAATTTTCTTCCTAACAGCAGGCATAGTGCTGTGTTTTGGATTTAGTAGGAGAAGAATGTTGATAACAGGCTGATGTTTTTAGTTGTTGCTGAGTACTGCTTATGCCAGTCAAGGACTTTTCAGCTTCCCATGCTCTGCCAGGTGCACAAGAAACTGGGAGGGGGCACAGCCAGAATAGTTGATCCAAACTGCCCAAAGGGCTATTCCATACCATATGACGTCATGCTCAGTATATAAACTGGGGGGGGTTGGCCGGGGAGCAGCGATCGCTGCTCGGGAACTGTCTGGGTATCGGTCGGCGGGTGGTGAGCAATTGCATTGTGCATCACTTGCTTCGTGTATCATTATTATTATTATCATTATTATACTGTTACTATTAGCATTACTATTTTACTTTATTTCAATTATTAAACTGTTCTTATCTCAGCCCAGGAGTGTTTCTCACTCTTACTCCTCCAATTCTCTCCCCCATCCCATCGGGGTAGGGGGAGTGAGCGAGCGGCTGCGTGGTGCTTAGTTGCTGGCTGGGGCTAAACCACGACAGTCCTTTTTGGCGCCCAACGTGGGGCTTGAGATAACAACAGATTAATCAGAGTGTATTAAGGAGTCTGTTAACAGTTGCCGGTCACGATATTAGTTCTTCTGATCTGCACCATGTTCTTTTTTTTGCAGCACACGTTAAAGCTTGCTGTCAGTTTGTGTAGTGTGCTATGCTCTGCAGTGATTCATGATCTTTTGCTTGGGAGGCTCCTTATCAAAGCCCTGACCTTGAGCATTCTTTGGTATTTGGGTTTCATACAGAAGTCACTACTGTACTTCGGGTACTACCTCATAGAGAGAGTTAGCAATTATACTTCTTACTCTGAGAGGCTTGTTGTGGAGGAAATACAGAATGGCACCTTTGCTGCTTTCTTCTATGATGTTTCCTCCTTCATTACAACTTTCCTGTATCTTGAACACCCCTGGGCAGTTAAGATACTTCTATTGATAATTCTTGGGAATGTTGTTTCCATTTTGGTAAAGGTCAGTAAGCAGTTTAAAAATACCATCCAGAGATCTACCCCAAGGCTGGATAGTTATGAGTGGCAGGGTGTGTGGGATCGTATGCGCAAGTACCTAGGGCAGTGGGGACCTCCAGTGTTTTGGAACTTCACCCCTGAACAAGTGCAGAATCCTGAAGAATTAGTAAAGTATTTGGAAGAAGTATGTTGTCACCCTGGTAGCTCCAGAGAGACACAAATCATTGCAACATGCTGGGGACTGGCCCATGCCTATCGAGCTGTGGTCAACGCTAATCAGTACCCTCAAAAGAAAGAGAAGGTCTCTGGATCTGATGACAAAACAACAAGCACTGTGGCTACTCAAACCCCCACTACAGGCCCTGTGGCTACTCCAACCCCCACTACAGGCCTTGCAGCTACTCAAACCCCTGCCCCAGGCACTGTGGCTACTCCAGCCACAGCCATGAGCACTGCGGCTACTCAAACCCCAGTGACAGACACTGTGGCTAAACCAGAGAACCAACCTGCGCCGGTATCAGTTGCCCCTATACAGAAGAAAAAATACACGAGGAAATCAGTTCGTTTAGTAAGGGATGAAGATGAACCAGGGCCATCACGAGAACCAGAGGAGGAAGAACCCATAAATGAGATGGTGACCACCCGATCCCTATCCCTGAGTGAGCTGCGAGATATGCGAAAAGATTTCGGTCGTCATCCAGGCGAGCACATCATCACCTGGCTGCTCCGATGCTGGGATAACGGGGCCAGTAGCCTGGATTTAGAGGGTAGGGAAGCCAAGCAGCTGGGATCCCTTTCCAGGGAAGGGGGCATTGACAAAGCAATTGGAAAAGGGGCAAAACCGCTCAGCCTCTGGAGGCGACTTCTGTCAAGCGTGAAGGAAAGGTATCCCTTCAAGGAGGATGTTTTATACCGCCCAAGTAAATGGACCACCGTAGAGAAAGGTATCCAGTACCTGAGGGAATTAGGCGTGCTGGAGGTGATTTACAGTGACCTGAATGATGAGCAGTTAACCAAAGACCCAGATGAAGTCAGGTGCACACAATCCATGTGGCGGAAGGTGGTACGGAGCGCACCAGCATCGTATTCCAACTCGTTGGCAATACTAGCCTGGAAAGATGACGAGGCACCAACGGTGGATGAAGTGGCTAGACAACTCCGGGACTACGAAGAAAAGCTCTCTTCCTCCCTACGGGCCTGTGTCTCGGCTGTGGAAAAACTGTCTGAAAAAATATGCCAAGAGTTCCAACAACTCAGAGAGGATCTGTCCTACTCCCCACCTGCACGGACCAGTGTCTCAGCCATTAGGAGTCAACGTCCCTATGCTCAAGAGAGAGGATATAGAGGATACACACCACGGGGCACCCTGTGGTTTTACCTGCGTGATTATGGAGAGGACATGAGAAAGTGGGATGGAAAACCCACCTCAACCTTAGAGGCACGGGTGCGTGAATTGCAAGGAAAAACTATTAGAAAAGGCGGTTCTCCCAGGAAAATTGCAGCTCCAGTTTCCAGTGAGCAGTTCCCGAGACAGAGTAAGAGGGCTAATTTTACTTCCGACCTTGATCAGGGGACTTTTGATTCACATTTACAGGAAGTGAACAACGAATACTGTGACCAGTGTTAGAGGGGCCCTGCCTCCAGCCAGGTGGAGGAAAGGGACAACCGGGTTTACTGGACTGTGTGGATTCGATGGCCTGGAACGTCAGACCCACAGGAGTATAAGGCTCTAGTGGACACTGGTGCACAGTGCACGCTAATGCCATCAAACTATAGAGGGGCAGAACCCATTTGTATTTCTGGAGTGACAGGGGGATCCCAACAGCTAACTGTACTGGAAGCTGAAGTGAGCCTAACTGGGAATGAGTGGCAAAAGCACCCCATTGTGACTGGCCCAGATGCTCCGTGCATCCTTGGCATAGACTACCTCAGGAGAGGGTATTTCAAGGACCCAAAAGGGTACCGGTGGGCTTTTGGTATAGCTGCTTTGGAGACAGAGGAAATTAAACAGTTGTCCACCTTGCCCGGTCTCTCAGAGGACCCTTCAATTGTAGGGTTGCTGAAGGTTGAGGAACAACAGGTGCCGATCGCTACCACAACTGTGCACAGGCGGCAATATCGCACCAACCGAGACTCCCTGATTCCCATCCATAACCTGATTCGTCGACTGGAGAGCCAGGGAGTGATCAGCAAGACTCGCTCACCCTTTAACAGTCCCATATGGCCAGTGCGAAAGTCTAATGGGGAGTGGAGACTAACAGTGGACTATCGTGGCCTGAACGAAGTTACACCGCCGCTGAGTGCTGCCGTGCCAGACATGCTAGAACTTCAATATGAACTGGAGTCAAAGGCAGCTAAGTGGTATGCCACAATTGATATTGCTAATGCATTTTTCTCCATCCCTTTGGCAGCAGAGTGCAGACCCCAGTTTGCTTTTACCTGGAGGGGTGTTCAGTACACCTGGAACCGACTGCCCCAGGGGTGGAAGCACAGCCCCACCATTTGCCATGGAGTGATCCAGACAGCACTGGAACAGGGTGAAGCTCCAGAACATCTGCAGTACATTGATGACATCATTGTGTGGGGCAATACAGCAGAAGAAGTTTTTGAGAAGGGAAAGAAAATAGTCCAAATCCTTCTGAAGGCTGGTTTTGCCATAAAACAGAGTAAGGTCAAGGGGCCTGCACAGGAGATCCAGTTTTTAGGAATAAAATGGCAAGATGGACGTCGTCAGATCCCAATGGATGTGATCAACAAAATAACAGCTATGTCCCCACCAACTAGCAAAAAGGAAACACAAGCTTTCTTAGGCGTTGTGGGTTTTTGGAGAATGCATATTCCAAATTACAGCCAGATCGTAAGCCCTCTCTATCAAGTGACCCGGAAGAAGAACAAATTCAAATGGGGCCCTGAGCAACAACAAGCCTTTGAACAAATTAAACGTGAGATAGTTCATGCAGTAGCCCTTGGGCCAGTCCGGGCAGGGCAGGATATTAAAAATGTGCTCTACACCGCAGCCGGGGAGAATGGCCCTACCTGGAGCCTCTGGCAGAAAGCACCAGGGGAGACTCGAGGTCGACCCCTAGGGTTTTGGAGTCGGGGATACAGAGGATCCGAAGCCCGCTACACTCCAACTGAGAAAGAGATACTGGCAGCATATGAAGGGGTTCGAGCTGCTTCAGAAGTGGTTGGTACTGAAGCACAGCTCCTGCTGGCACCCCGACTGCCGGTGTTGGGCTGGATGTTCAAAGGGAGGGTCCCCTCTACACATCATGCAACTGATGCTACATGGAGTAAGTGGGTTGCATTGATCACACAACGGGCTCGAATAGGAAACCCCAGTCGCCCAGGAATCTTGGAAGTGATCATGGACTGGCCAGAAGGAAAAAACCTTAGAATATCACCAGAGGAGGAGGTGACACGTGCTGAAGAGGCCCCACTGTATAATAAATTGCCAGAAAATGAAAAGCAATATGCCCTGTTCACTGATGGATCCTGTCGTCTCGTGGGAAAGCATCGGAGGTGGAAAGCTGCTGTATGGAGTCCTATACGACAAGTCGCAGAAACTGCTGAAGGAGAAGGGGAGTCGAGTCAGTTTGCAGAGGTGAAAGCCATCCAGCTGGCTTTAGATATTGCTGAAAGAGAAAAGTGGCCAGTCCTTTATCTCTATACTGACTCATGGATGGTGGCAAATGCCCTGTGGGGGTGGCTGCAGCAATGGAAGCAGAGCAACTGGCAGTGCAGAGGCAAACCAATCTGGGCTGCCGCATTGTGGCAAGATATTGCTGCCCGGGTAGAGAACCTGGTTGTAAAAGTTCGTCATGTAGATGCTCATGTACCTAAGAGTCGGGCCACTGAAGAACATCAAAACAACCAGCAAGTAGATCAGGATGCTAAGATTGAAGTGGCTCAGGTGGATTTGGACTGGCAACATAAGGGTGAATTATTTATAGCTCGGTGGGCCCATGATGCCTCAGGCCATCAAGGAAGGGATGCAACGTATAAATGGGCTCGTGATCGAGGGGTGGACTTAACTATGGACAGTATTGCACAGGTTATTCATGAGTGTGAAACATGCGCTGCAATCAAGCAAGCCAAGCAGTTCAAGCCCCTTGGGTATAGTGAACGATGGCTAAAATATAAATATGGGGAGGCCTGGCAGATTGATTACATCACGCTCCCACAGACCCGCCAGGGCAAGCGCTATGTGCTCACCATGGTGGAAGCAACCACTGGATGGCTGGAAACATATCCCGTGCCCCATGCCACCGCCCGGAACACCATCCTGGGCCTTGAAAAGCAAGTCCTGTGGCGACATGGCACCCCAGAAAGAATTGAGTCAGACAACGGGACTCATTTCCGAAACAACCTCATAGACACCTGGGCCAAAGAGCACGGCATTGAGTGGGTATATCACATCCCTTACCATGCACCAGCCTCCGGGAAAATTGAGCGATACAATGGATTGTTAAAGACTACCTTGAGAGCAATGGGTGGTGGGACGTTTAAACATTGGGATACGCATTTAGCAAAAGCCACCTGGTTAGTCAACACCAGGGGATCTGCCAATCGAGCTGGCCCTGCCCAATCAAAACTTTTACGTACTGTAGAAGGAGATAAAGTTCCTGTAGTGCACATGAAAAATATGCTGGGGAAGACAGTCTGGGTTACTTCCCCCTCTGGCAAAGGCAAACCCATTCGTGGGATTGCTTTTGCTCAAGGACCTGGGTGCACTTGGTGGGTGATGTGAAAGGATGGGGAAGCCCAATGTGTACCTCAAGGGAATTTGATTTTGGGTGAAAATAGCCAATGAACTGAATTGTATAATATTAATTGCTTTATAATACTGTATGTTATCTCTTAACTATATGTTATCTCTTAACTGCATGTTAATATAATAATATAGTAGGTTAATATTAAGTATATAATACTATATATTATGATTGCTATATGCCGCATCAATGGTATTGCAGTAAGAATTGCCCAGCCTAAGGAAAATGAACTTTGATGAAACCATGTTGGAATGAGAACTGACTTCAGCATGCAACAGTCCAACACTGCACACCACCTGTCCTGCTCTGAAAGACTGTGATGACAGATGGAACCCAAAGTCATGGGCTAAATGAACTCAATGGACATTTTAGAGGGATGGGCCATAGACGAAGGGAATGATATCTGTGTGTATATCAAGATAGGGAAAGGGGTGGTGATTAATTGGAACACATTGGAAAGGGGAGGGCCTGTGCATGACGTAGATGGTATAGAATAAGGGGTGGATACTGTCCTGGTTTCGGCTGGGATAGAGTTAATTTTCTTCCTAACAGCAGGCATAGTGCTGTGTTTTGGATTTAGTAGGAGAAGAATGTTGATAACAGGCTGATGTTTGTAGTTGTTGCTGAGTACTGCTTATGCTAGTCAAGGACTTTTCAGCTTCCCATGCTCTGCCAGGTGCACAAGAACCTGGGAGGGGGCACAGCCAGAATAGTTGATCCAAACTGCCCACAGGGCTATTCCATACCATATGACGTCATGCTCAGTATATAAACTGGGGGGGGTTGGCCGGGGAGCAGCGATCGCTGCTCGGGAACTGTCTGGGTATCGGTCGGCGGGTGGTGAGCAATTGCATTGTGCATCACTTGCTTCGTGTATCATTATTATTATTATCATTATTATACTGTTACTATTAGCATTACTATTTTACTTTATTTCAATTATTAAACTGTTCTTATCTCAGCCCAGGAGTGTTTCTCACTCTTACTCCTCCAATTCTCTCCCCCATCCCATCGGGGTAGGGGGAGTGAGCGAGCGGCTGCGTGGTGCTTAGTTGCTGGCTGGGGCTAAACCACGACAGGCCTAAAAATATTGCCATGAAAACTTACTCGCTCAAATACAGTATGTTTTTCTGGCACTTTCCAGTGATTATGAAGCTAATGAAAATGGAAGCCGTTACATCCATCTGTCAAAAATATTACTTGCTTTGGAGGGAGAGCATCGAGAACTGTGTTTGTCTATCATAACCTTCGGAGGAATATATGGCAGCTTGGCAGCAAGTGGGCGATTTGATAACTTCACCTGTGTCGGAGCATGTCGAGGTGTAACAGGAAAAAGTGAAATCTGTTTTCCTCTAGGTTTCATTTTTGCAGCCCTAAGAAGACAGAAGAGTGGGTGCTGATGTCCTGGTTTATCCCATTCATTTAGGCTGTTAACTTCTGTGTTTGCCTAAATGAATGCCATGATTTGCAGACTGCCTATCAGTGTTCACAAATTTGGAATTGTAACGTTGGACGTTTGAAGTCGTATATTCTAGATACTACCAGTGTTGCGGGCGACTGTTGTGTTATATTGCTGTAACTTGCCTTTTGTTGTAACCCTTCTCGTTCTCCCGTTCCAAGAGAGAATTTGCTCTCTCTATCCAGTCCCTTCATGTTTCATGCCTTAACTTTGACTGCTTCGTTGCCACGGCAACTCTGCTGTGCAGCATCCTTCCAGTGAATTATTGCTATTCCTATAACTAAGTAGTACACCGAATAAATTAAACATGTCAATCACCTCCGAAAAAGATATTGAAGAAGTTTCACGTCCGTTTCCAATATCATAACAGACAGTCAAAGCACTAGTTCTGGACTGCAATCCCTGCCTTATTTTCTTGGTCCTCATTACTTATAGCAGATGCACTGAACCTGGTGGGAAATATTTGGTGGCTGAAAGTAGTAACTTCCTCTGGATATTAAAAATGCTACCACTCTTACAGTCTTTCTTGGCAAAAAGTCCTTTTTTTTTAAAAAAAAAAAATTGTTCCTAATCATGGAAGTAAACATGTTCATCAGTTTTCAATCTTTAGTGCTTAAGCTGTCATGTAAAAACAGTTACCTTCCTTAGGTGTCTGGGCCCTAATTTGAAGATCAGATACAGAACAAGACTTCTTAGTTGCTTGCAGGTTGTGCTCTATCTACTTCCTGCAAACATTAATTTTATTTTGTAAGGTGTCTGTCAAAACCTGTAAACACTATTCCAGTCTGGCAGTCTTTAGAAAAGAAAAAGAACAATTATCCTTTCAGGGAGCTGTCTAGAAAATATCTGGTCAGTGAATGTGGCTGACATATTGGAGTTAAATATTAAGACATATTGTATACAGCAGGAAATGCCAAAAATAGCAAATGTGTTATTTCTTTAAGACTCTGTTGCAGATAATTACTTGTTGCCATTTTATATATACTTCATTTGCTTTGTGAAGCATTTATTCAACTTTTGTCATACGACATAAGGAAAATGAAAAAAGATTTTGAACATATCATTCTTTGGCTAAAAATAATGTAATTTCAGAAAATTGTAATTTACTGCAAATTATATTTACTATTATAAGCCTGATAGCTGGAGGCTTTTGGTGTATTGTGTATAATTCCCAATCTGAGGCCGTGCTGAACACGATGTAATTTACTAGAAGTCTGTGTAACTCATGGGAGGGGATACAAGGAATTCCAATATTCCCATCAACCCTAAATTGGTCTGAAACAATATTATTTGTTTCCATTTTCTTCTGAGGAAAAATAACAACTCTTAAACAGATTTTTCCCTTCATGCAAGCAAAGTCTACTGGCTTCCAAAGTCAGATTAATGTGTTTCTGGTAAGATTTCAAAATAAAAATGAATAAAAGTGATTTTAGAATTCAATAAAAGTCAAAGTCCATGTTTTTTTCAGAATGGCATTGGCTTTTGTTTGCAGTGGTTATGAAGCACTGCTGCTTCCTCTGCAGTGTTTGGGCAATGAAGCAGTATGTTTCTGATGCATTAAGTAAATAAGTACATGTATTACAAATTTATTGAAAGAACATAAGAATTAATTTTTTGACTGTGAGGATTTTGCAAGTGATTATCTCTTTAATTCAGCCACTGGTGGAATTCTCCTGCCTTACAGGTTATGAAACTTTTCCCCAGGTCTGAAAAGCCTATTGGTAAGTGACGTTGGAGATGTTTGCACTGGTCATTATTCCGATTTCTGTTTTGTTAACCACTGCAAGAAGGCAGGTAGGTAGAATACATTTTCTGGAGGTTTAAACATACTGTCTTCTCCACTAGGGACAAATAGAACTATCAAAAGACATCCTGAGTAATCTGTTTTATATAAAAGAATGACACTTTAACAGGTAATGAGGATTTTCCTTTTATAGGCTGGGCAGAGTACTGAAGTCGGCTCTGGCGGTTATTAAAGCAGCAGGAGTGCAGCAATCCTCACAGATGTTGAATTTGTCCCCTGCAGAGAACGTTTTCTTCATTCTGTGTGGCCACTGGGGTTTGGTTTTGTACGTGGGCTCAGTAAACCTTCCTCTAAGAACAAATCTCCGTTAACTGGAAGACACCAGTTAGGCTTCTCCATTGTTCAGGATGGGTCTGTAAGCGAAGGCAGGGCAAAATCTGAGCTAATGTTTTGAACCCGTATGAATCTAATATTGCAGCAAAGTTTGTTCCTCTCGCATCGCAAAGTACAACTTCAAGCATAGGTTTTGATGTGCTCATTTTGATTGCTCCTATTCTGAACAAACCTGACAGAACCATGTTAACTGTGAAGTGCTAAATGTAGAATGGACACCAGTATATAACCTTCCCCTCCCCCCCAGGGAACTGAGGAATGTCTTTTGTCTTTGGGGCACTGAAATTCTCAAATAAAATGCTGCATTAATATCAGTTTGTGACAATGAATAATATTCCTGCTGATTTCTAGAGCCTTTGCAAACCCTGAAGCAGGGATTATGCATTCTATTCAATGCCACAGAAAGTTTATTCCAAAATAAGCTATTTTCTTTTATCAAAGGAGGTGGTAAGAAATATAACAAGCTGTGATGTAGCCACTATCATAATAAGGAATCATGCTCCTGGAACCCTTCTTTAAACCAAAGTGTTCTAAAAATCTTCTTTCCCCTAGACTAAACAAACAATTAACAAATTCTGTGAAACAAGTGATAGCTCTGTAAGCCCTCATGGTGCTCCTGGGAGAAGGAATTTAGGTTTCTTGTAGCTCAGAGCATGTATAAAAATAATTCAAGGCAAGGAATGGAAAAGTATAGCCAGGAATTTCAAGACAAGTTATATCGGAGCAACTCCAGTCTCCGTAATGTAACTGGTATATCAGCAACAGCAGAAGTTTCCTAATTCTGCATTGCTAGCATGGTTAAGTCCATCAGTGTAAAAGAAAGAGTACCGTTTCTTCCTGTTATCTCTTGTTTGTGTCATCTTTATGGGAAAGGAAATGCTTTTTGGGGGGAATTTGGAGAATACTTAGGAACCGTAGACTGATTGTGATGTGTCATTGCATAAGGACGTTGAAGGTCCTTGGGGTCTTTGACAACAGAATCAAGTATTTAACCAGTATTTAACTCCCAGAATACTCAGGGTATGTTGTAGAAGATATTTGTCCTACCTTAGGAGCCACTTGAGAAGCTGAGTCGATCTGTGATGTAAAAAGTGATTTTAATACTATGTGGGTTCTATTGCAGCTTTGTTCTATGTTTGTCAATCTGTGTTTTTGAAGAAATGCATTAATTTAAATTTTTTCTAGTCACAAGTCTGAACCATAGAAATCTGTCAAACTGCAAAATGCTCTATTCCTTTATATGTGTGACCCATTAAACTGTGACACCGAATCATTCATGTGGCACTTGAAATAATTCAAGAATATGCAAAAGCTGCCTCTATAGTATATAATTCATTAAATTAAACAGTGGCAGGTTGCAGGTCCATGTACAGGAATGTAGTTCTTAACGGTACTGTTAAATAGTTCTCTTGGTCCCTGACACACTTTGGCTTCACCCTCCCGGACAATTCCTGGGCATATTTTGAGAGTTAATGTGAGCATCCCCAATAGGCATATTAGATGTGGCCAGCTCAGTGCTGGAGATTTACTAGTTTCTGTGTGGACCATTCCAGAGGATTTGGCCCCAGTGCTAGAGAACAGTTTAGAGTATTTTTAATTTATTGGTACAGATGTAGCCAAAGAGCAACTGGGGCCATCATGGGGACCTTACAATGCCAGGTCTTTTTCTGGAAGAAGCATCTTCCTGTGACCAGTGCTAGTCAGGTAACTCTCTCACACATAATGAGGTCCTGGAGAAAATACCAGAGTCCAAAAAGGTCCTGAGGGAGCATTAAAAAATGAGGTGATGAAAGATGTGGTTTTACATACTTTAGTAATGACTTTTACTGGTGTTCAAAGTATGACTCAGGTTGACGCACTCTTTATGCCACAGGCTAATCTGCAGTTCTTTACCTATATAGTGACCTAAGAAAACCTTATGTTTTTGCAGTTTTGTCCATTTTTAGAAACAACTTCACATAGAACCTTTTTAAGGCATCAGTTTGATTTTTTTTCATTTTTTTGCATATTTTGTTTAAATATATTTAAAAATATATTTGTAGCTATTCTCTGTGCCTGTAAACCCCCATCCATTACGGCAGAAGTTTTCTGTGCAGTCCCCTGTGTTTTACAGTCATGGCCTCCTGCCCATTGTAAGAAGGAAACCATTTTTCCCTGGGAGATTCTGTAGTTAAGTTTTCAGTCTGTTTATGTATTTCTTTTTCCATCACACATTACTAGAACTGCTCAGGAATTAATATTTTCTGTGAAACTTATTTTATCAGAAATGTTTGAATTATTGAAACCAGACCTTTTCTTGGGAATGTTCCAGTTATGGGAGCGGGGATCAAAAAAACCACCTCTGGACCAGATTTTGCAGTCAAAAAGAAAACAGGCAGAAGAGAAGAAAAAGACCCTCCCTAAAAGTAACATGCAATCTGACACCTAAGGCATTTTACTTGTGATGTAGGAAAATGGCACAGTAAGGACAGGAACCAGGTCACTCAGCTACATGCAAATATCCTTTTGCTTGCAAAGGAATAATATATCTTTTCCTGTTTGGGGTTTGTTTTTGTTTTGGCTTTTGGTTTTTTTGGTGCATGAAAATTTTAGGAGGTCTCTGTTTCACCTGAGTGGTGATAGAAAAGTTTCTGAATTTTCAAGAAGTTTCTTGAAATGACAAAGCAGTTTTTTAAAGCTTTAATCGTTACACAATCTGTTAAAGGCATTGTAGCTTAATAAAGGCATTGTAGCTTAATGATCTATCTCTGCAGGAGTTGTAAAGTACTTTTAAAAATCAGATTTAGAATAGAATAGAAAATTGTTGCATTCTGTTCAAACTCACGCTTTTCACAGCCAAGAAAGCAGTCTTGCTATTGAAATAACAACTAAAAGCCACTTTTGTATTACCCTGAGGTACTTGTAACATGTGTCTGACATCTGTCTTAGTAGTAGTAAGACTATGCTCTTTCATATTTATCCTACATAATTAGTACTAATGGGTGCTGTAAAGGTCTTTGTGTTTGATTAAAATAGGTGTAGGTGCTAATCAGCCGCAATACCAAAGCGGAATATTTAGGCAAGTACCTTTAGCATGCAGTCCATAGCACTAGTGAGTCCTCCTTGGAACATGACTTCAGTCTTCCTTCTCTTGGTGTGTGTTATCCCAAAATATGGCAATGCCATTTTGGAAGATGTTGAAGACACGGGACCCAGTAAAAGTAGACAATTACATGACCTTGGTAATTTTTAAGGAGCTCTAACTAAAAATAACTGTCAGAAACTGAGAAGAGTGAGCAACTGCCTATGCCTTGCATTTTCGTGCCTTGTGCTCAAATCTCCCCTTCAGCTAAATCACACTCAATCATACACCAAAATATATTCTCCATTTAAAGTGGCATAGGTGGCCTCTTGTGAAAATGCCAAGAACAGGCTGTGTTAAATATGATATAAAGATGAAATTCTTTCATTTGGTTTGTTAGAGGGATTATTTTGTTTGCTGAAGCTGAGTGACACTATGCACTATGGCAGGCACTTAGCTGTCTGCTGGGGTAAGGTTTTGCTGTAAGGATTTGGGAGGATAGAGTGAGAAGGAAGAAGAACCCAATGCTCTAGTGCAGCAGAAATTAACCTGGCTGTAGTCCAAAACCAACCTGACAACTGCTGTGTCAAAATAAACAGACTGAAAAAAACATTTAAGGACTAAAGCATGTGACCTTGTCCTTATCTATAGCAAGGTAAACGAAGAGAACAGCTTCTTTTAGCAAAGGATTTAATAAATACCATTTTGGCAGTTTTCTAAAAGCTATTCTTACCTAGAGGCAAAGAATGTCCAAGGTACAACTCTGATTAAATCCTGCATTTAGGAGGCTTAAGGGTTTTTAGCAGGCTAAAAATGTGCACATGCAAGTAGTATCTTGTCCATTTGATCAGTCTTGATCCAGAGAGCACATATTGGAAGTGTAGCTGAGGTCTGAGATAAAATTGCCAAAGGTGCAAAGTCACTTAGGGGTTGCCTTCCCATAGATTTCACTGAGATTTAGGCACCCAGATGATGTCACAGACATTCAGAATTGTTCCAGTTCCATGAATAGTACAATTTTAAATTAGTTTAGTTAAACCAGTGGAAAAATCTGGATTTAGTGTAAATGTGATTTATCCTGGTTAAGTGCATTCACTAAGAATTTAAATCTAATTTTTTTTTTCCAAGCAAAACTAAAATCAGTCTTTCAGAAGCTGATTTACAGTAAAATGTGACTGTAAGCTAGAACTGAAAATTTATATAGATTTGATGTTTTAAACTTTTTGCTAAAAACAATAATGATGCAAATGATGTAATAATGAGTAGAAGAGATTTTTAGTCTTAAAAATGTTAGAAAACTTGCAATGCGGAGCTGTGCTTGAATAACTAGAGTTTTTCTCAGCTCAGAGCTTCCTTCTTCCAAAAGTGACTTTGCCCACTCAGTTTTTTTCTGTTTTGTTTTGTGTTTTATTAAGAGAATAGCAGAAAACCAGTTTGTCGCTGGGCAAAGTACTTTCCAAAATGTACTGACTGGGTCATTAATGAAGATCTTAAACGGCATCAGCCCCAGAATTGATTCTATGGAGTACCCTGCTAGTGACGGGTCTCCAGCTGGGCTTTTTGCCCCTGGTCACAACCCTTTGAACCTGTGGTCTGGCCAGTTACCAGTCCAGCTCAATGGCCATTTATTTGATATATCATCAGTTTGTCAGTGAGGATCAGCAACATCCACTGCTCTCTTGCCCACCAAGCTAAACCCTTTGCTGTAGAAATAAGAGCAGTGTCACACTCACACAACCTCCTTGGACTTGTCTTTTTTCAGTCCACTCAGTTGTGTGCTCGTAGGCTGACATGATTAGAGGTGCCAGATAAGAACAATTTAACTGTTGTTTACTGTAGTTTCTCAGATTGTTTCTAATCTTGCACTTTTTTTTACCACGAGAGTCGCCACCTTAATGAATGTTGTTGGTTTTAGTAGAAAAATTCTTCATTGTGCTAAGCAGTATGACTTCATGTAGAGTATCTGTTGCATATGCAGCACTGTCTCAGACTGTTTTTAAGAGCTTACTGTCTTCTGGATGCTAATTACAATACAATAATTTTAATGGATTTCAGGTTGAACTGCTGCTCTATTTTGAGCTTAACCCTGTTGTCAGTTGTGTAAAATGTTGCCAAATGTTAACTGCTAAGGCTGAATTTTTCTTCAGCAGGTGTTTGTGTATTGAATGAACCAAAATCTTGGGGGAAAAATAGCAGATCATGTATTTATAGACTGCATCAGAATGGATGGCTGAAAGGAGGGAATGAGTGGCAAATAAAATGTATGCTGACAGTCATAGTTTCTTCATTTCATGTATGCTGAAAATCATAGTGTTTTCATTTTGTAGCTCTTGGGTTTAGCTGTGCCAGCTTTGTGTTCTTACAGTTTTTGTGTGTATTACGCATAAAGCATACTGAGAAAAGCCAGGGGTTATTATGCTATACTGAGAAGTCATCCAGGACAAGGGGACTTTCCCACTATAGATATTGTGATGCAAGGAATTCCCAATTACTCTCATTCAAAGCTAATTTTATCCAAATGTGTCATCAAGGAATTATGTCCAAATGTGTCCATTTGGCTCTACCTGGGGCCCTGTGTGAGATGGTTGTTTAAATTTCATTTCAATTTCTAATGTCTCAAAATGTGTTAGAATCCAAGGCAATAGTTGCGATACCTTGCAGGGAATGTCTTTCTCTCTTATGTGTATTTACTGCTGTTCAAGTGTGTGTTACTGCAGGAACACTACAGGCTTGGGGAAGAGTGACTGGAAAGCTGCCTGGCGGAAAAGGACCTGGGGGTGTTGGCTGACAGCCGGCTGAACATGAGCCAGCAGTGTGCCCAGGTGGCCAAGAAGGCCAACAGTATCCTGGCTTGTATCAGGAATAGTGTGGCCAGCAGGAGCAGGGAAGTGATTGTCCCCCTGTACTAGGCACTGGTGAGGCTGCACCTGGAACACTGTGTCCAGTTTTGGGCCCCTCAATACAAGAAAGACATTGAGGTGCTGGAGCGTGTCCAGAGAAGGGCAACGAAGCTGGTGAAGGGTCTGGAGCACAAGTCTTATGAGGAGCGGCTGAGGGAACTGGGGTTTAGTCTGGAGAAGAGGAGGCTGAGAGGAGACCTTATTGCTCTCTACAACTACCTGAAAGGAGGTTGTAGTGAGGTGGGTGTTGGTCTCTTCTCCCATGTGGTTAGCGATAGGACGAGAGGAAGTGGGCTCAAGCTGCACCAGGGGAAGTTTAGATTGGATATTAGGAAAAATTTCTTCATGGAAAGGGTAGTCAAACATTGGAACAGCCTGCCCAGAGAGGTGGTGGAGTCACCATCCCTGGAGGTGTTCAAAAAACGGGTAGATGTGGCACTTGGGGACATGGTTTAGTCTAGTCTACCCTTGATTGGTTTAGTGTGGACTTGGTAGTGTAGGTTAATGGTTGGACTGGATGATCTTAAAGGTCTTTTCCAACCTAAATGATTCTATGATTCTAAGTACTAAAATTCATTATTACTCACTACCTTAGTCTCGTGATTGTGCTGCACTGGTGCTGCAGTGCTTAAACTTCTTGTTTCAGAAGTCAGATGATACAGAATTTTTTGGAAATTCAGTTTAATTTGGGACTCCCGTGTCCTTGTCAAACTCCAGCTTGGATAATAATATTAAGTTGCTTTTTATGTTAACTTTCCCTTGTAGTTTCTGCTGAGTACAGTATTTTTTTTCTTGTTGCTTGTTGGTGGTGCTGTGTATTGCTGGAAACTTGCCAAATGTAAATGCAGTTTATAGTTGGTGTTTGTAAGCAGTCTTGGTTCTGCGTGAGAGGAAGACATTAAATGCGTTCTGCATCATTTGCTCCTTCTCTTTAGGTAGGCAGATGCAGTGGGACGCTTTGAAACATGAGTTTAGGGATGTAAAATGGAAAGTAGAAGGTTGCTTATATGGGTGATGACACTTAGTTCAGATAATACCTAAAATGTTGAAAGGTATATCTAGCAATATCTGTCAGAGTGGTGGAGAATAACAATTTTCCCCTCTGCGTGTCTGTCGCATATGACACCAAATACTCGGAGAATACACTACACATTAAAATCTAGCTTTCATAACATCTCATCAATGCTGGATAGTTTGACATTCAAAAATTCACCTCCTAATTGAAAATCAAGGTCATAATCTTCTAACATTTCACTGTACTTTCCAAACTTGATGGAGAGTCTCAGCGACCTCCTCTGTTTGGTGTATCTCTGTGAATGTAACATCTGAAGTAAAGTCAGCAAGAATGAATGAGCCGTGTGACTGGGCAGCAGTAGCCGAATTATGCCCTTGACTGTTTTTAGGAAGTTTGGCCTATGCCAGTGAGCTGGTGGGATGAGACTGATAATGCTCAGAGCAGGGCTGAAAATGAAAAACCATGTGGGCTTTTATTTCTAGGTTTTCTTGTGTTCAGCTGTAGCTGTGGAAGCCTTCTCATGGGAGGTATCTATGAGACCGGAAAAAACTCTCATGTGTGTACGATAGCGAGGTGGTCCTTACGCCTGCCCATGAAAAGTGAGCAAAAAAACTTTCTCTGAGACCTCTGCCCTACACAGGAGCAGAACAAACAGTGCAAAGAAATCATAAGAGGTTTCCATTTCCTTAGGCAGCCTCTTGTCATAGCTACAGGGATGTTGGTATAGTCTCCAGGAGATCTCGCTATAAAGCACCAGGTCAGATCCTGCATGTGCTATTTGATCAGATCTTCCTTAGATTAGAGGCTGTGTTTCTTGAATAGGACTCAGAATTAAGATGTGATTTACTGATGTGGATACCTGGGCAGAAGTCAGAAGCTACCAATGCTGTTATCCTGTTGTGCCACTCAGCGTTGGCATGGCTGTGTCTCCAGAGGCTCTGGCTCTGTAGCCAGGCAAGGAGATTTGCCCTTAGAGCTGAAGGATCAGAGTGCTAAATCAGCTTTTTGTACTGAAAAAGCCTATCTGAAAACCTTCCCCAGATGTGCTCTATTGTGTGCTTTCTCCTTTCTTAGATTTTGCTTTCCCATTGTAACACACCCATAACCTGCTTTAGGGTTTTTCTGAAGCTGACTCTGATGTGATGAGTTCTTCGAGTTCTGAACTTTCTTGAATGAGCAAAGGCCTTTTAGACCAACAAAGAGATTTTAAATGACCATCTCAAAACCTCAGGGACTGCCATTTTTTCCTAAAACTAAGGGAAGGTTTGCTGTCATTCATTCCCCTAAGACTAAGGGAAGGTTTGCAAATGTGGGGCAAAAAACAGCACTAGGAGAAAAAAATTTTCCTGCTCTTTAGGACTTTTCAATTTATGTATATGCAACCTTTTTCCCTTGCTATGAATTTCTGATGTCTCCCTAATTGCATAAAAGAGACAGAATATTTTCTGCTCTAATCTTTGCAAGTGCATCCTGATGAAGTCGATTAGGCACTGATTTTCGATAATGCTAATGTCCTCCCAAAATTTTACTGTTTACTGTGAACAGCAAACACTGCACTTAAGGATACTAAAATCAGACACATCAATTGAACTTTGCATTGAGAAGTTTGGCTCAGCAAAGTCTCATGTGAATCTCCTTAAAATTCCAGATATATTCTCCACAGGCTTTTTCAAATGACTGCATGAAAATGAATATGCTCAGTTTTAAAACACTTCTAATTGTGAAATGAGCTATCCACTATATTAACGCTGCTTAACTTTATATATAGATTTCTAACCTCAATGCCATTGGTTGACTGATGTATACTAAGGTTACAAAATGTGAAACATTATTCATTTTTAATAACAAAAGCATTACTTCTCAATGGCAAAAAGGATATAAAAGAATCGCCTTTCATCCCCAGTATTTAGAAGTTAAGGCCTTTAAAGTAAGATGTATGGTTATCAAAGGTGAAAACTGTTTGACTTTTTTTGCATAAGACATCTAAAATATTCATTCAGTGCCAGAAATGCTATCCAGTGGAAACATCAAAGGGAGCAGGGCTCATTAGGAGAACTCTCCTGACTTTGACGCATGCCTCCAACATGCTGAGGAACTTTCAGAGCAATGTGAAGGGATTTATCATCCTGATTCCCAGAAATGACAGTGCAAGCTGCACAGTTAAATCACTGCAAACTGCTTTGAAATTCCCCTGCGTATTTAGGGAAGTCTAATTGGGATGGAAATATAGTTATGGCAAACATTGGGATAGCGCTTTCCCTCAGTCACTTTGTGACACTATTGTGTGACAATTGTGACAATCAAATATCTCTGATAAGACATGTATCAAAGACTGCTAGTAAGTGCCTCAATGCTAAGAGCGGGTATGCTGGCATACTTAGCAGTCTTGTGGATTAGAATGCAGATTCCTGTGTATGGAGGTGTATGTAAAGAATTGCAGTCTGTTATTACTTCTGCTATGTTTTGAGAAGTGCTCTGTCCTGGTTTTGGCTGGGATAGAGTTAATTTTCTTCCTAGTAGCAGGCACAGTGCTGTGTTTTGGATTTAGTAGGAGAAGAATGCTGATAACACGCTGATTTTTTTAGTTGTTGCTGAGTACTGCTTATGCTAGTCAAGGACTTTTCAGCTTCCCATGCTCTGCCAGGTGCACAAGAACCTGGGAGGGGGCACAGCCAGAATAGTTGATCCAAACTGCCCAAAGGGCTATTCCATACCATATGATGTCATGCTCAGTATATAAACTGGGGGGGGTTGGCCGGGGGGCAGCGATCGCTGCTCGGGAACTGCCTGGGTATCGGTCGGCAGGTGGTGAGCAATTGCATTGTGCATCACTTGCTTTGTATATTATTATTATTATTATCATTATTGTTGTTATTATCATTACTTCATTACTATTTTATTTTAATTACTAAACTGTTCTTATCTCAACCCAGGAGTGTTTCTCACTCTCACTCCTCCGATTCTCTCCCCCATCCCATTGGGGCAGGGGGAGTGAGCAAGTGGCTGTGTGGTGCTTGGTTGCTGGCTGGGGCTAAACCACGACATGCTCCTAAGGAAGCAGTGAAAGCAAGGTTTAGTTTGGATAAATTAGTGAAAATCATATTGTATTTCTAAGGTGCTTATCTGGTCTTTATACTGGGTTTTGAGCATATAATTCTTTTTTCATAACACACTTGTCAGGTAGGGACAAGTGGTGGTGTCTTCATTTTAAAGAAAAAAAAAACAAGGAAGAAAAGGATTAAGCATGATTTTTTTTTTTTAAAAAAGGGACATAGTTTTTTATTCACAAGTGCCTTAGTAGAGCTCGGTGATTGATTAATTTTCCAAAATACCAACTTTGGGCCAATGGGCATAAACTGAAATGCAGCGAATTCCAATTAAACATAAGAAAACCCCCTTATTGTCCTGTGAGGGTGGTCAGACACTGGCACATGTTGCCCAGAGAGGATGTGGAGTCTTCCTCCTTGAAGATATTCAAAAGCCATCTGGGCATGGTCCTTGGTAACTGGCTCTAGGTAGCCCTGCTTGACAGAAAAAGTGGTGTGAGGTTTGCTCCTAGTGAGGTAGCTCATTAACTTTAGGAGTGCTAAGGTAGTATCCAGTTGTTACTCTAGGAACCCAAAGGTTCTACTGGGAATAAATGTGATAAATATACAGTCTCAGCAACATAAAGCTGCACATTTTTACATATGTATGGATATCAAAACTGGTCTGCATTACTACTACCTCAAATCCTGCTAAATTAAATAATTTTTTAATTAAAATAAATAGTCCTATTTTTCTTCACGAATCCTACTAAGGAGGGATAGGAGAGAATAATAGCTGGCTGGAAGTAATAGGTGAGAACTATCCACTACAAGAAGCCTTGATTTGTGAGGGGGACTCTCACCTTTGAACATGGTGGTGGAGTACTCTGCTGTGGCAATTCCTGCATTTTGGATGTTCCATGAAACCAAAATTCTTCCTGCTTGTGTCCATGAAAAATTTCTTGGCAATTTTCTCATATAACTAGAAATCTACTTCAGATTTCTGGTTAATAACACCTGAAACCATAGCTTTGTTAAATCTATGCAACCACATTGTTAATTTGAGCTCTGTTTGGGTGAAAGCTGCTACGTATGTGCAAAAGCATCATTGCTCTGAAAACAGCTTGTTTACCTGCTAGATTCAGACTTCCTGTGTGTTTTCCTACTTAAAATGGAAAACAATTCTTCTGCAAATTCTTGCAAGTGTCAGCAGTTTCCATGGATTTTTCTCTGTTCTTGGGAAGACGATGGGATTCACTTTCGAGAAGCCAAAGAGAATGTAATCATCTTCCTATGTCACAAGGCTGCTGCCAGGTCCCTGTGGATCCTCAAACTATAGCTACTAGAGATGGTGAAAACTCACGTTCAGTCCAAGGGAGCTGCAAGGTTTTCCTGGGCGAGTGATTTATTTCAAGAAAGGGATATTAGCCTTGTACCAGCCCTTACGTCACGTATTTGCTACAGATAATTTAAATGCGTTTGGTAGACTGCAGTAACTACTTGGGATGAACGTCATGAACATACCCTGTGAAATCACTAATGTTCCCAGACATGGGGAGGGTTCTGAGAGACTGACAGCCCTGGTCACAGCTCATCAGCTCAAAAACTCTTTCTGCAGCTGCATACTTCCAAAACACCTTGGAACAACCAGGGTGACGGAGAAAGTTTCCTAGGAAACTAGGGATGCAAGTCCATGCAGCTCCTGTGGCTTTTCAACATGTAGCTAATAGGAGCTGAGGTTTTGATACTGTTAGAATATTCTGTGGCTTCTAAAGCTGTTCCAGGCTGAATGGCTGCCATACAGGGGGGAAAAAGAGTTTCATCCCTGGCACTGTAACAGCTCCTGCCCATATCACACCCTGTAGGTCATAAGGGAGCTATTAATTCATGCTTTAGGTGTAAAAATTGCAACTTAGTGTATCTCTTGAAAGATTTTGAAATCTGGACAACGTGTGGCCAGGTGTTAATTCAGCTTGGAGCCTTCTGAATCTGTTCAGAAACAGGTAAATACTGTGTTGCTTTGGTAGACCAATTTATTCTTGTGCACATAGAACAGCCTGCTGCAGCTGTTGCTAGAATAGGAATAAGATATATTCAGAATATCAGGCGGATTGGTCTCTGGTTATCATTTAGTGTTGTTTGTAACATAACGTGGTATAAGCAGGTGAAAATCAATTAAAATCAAAGGAAAATATTACAGTTTTTTTTTTACACTGAATTTTAATTTGAAATATGCACACTGTGTACTTGTGCACTGCCTTATGTACTGTCCAAAGAGAGGATGTTTCTCTAGGTTAATTTAAGTGCCTATTAAAAAAAGTTTTAATCCACCTCAGCTTTTCTGTGATACTGCTTATAACCATACCAGTTATTGAATAGAGCCAGCTGTCAAGATATGAGAATGTTTTCTGTTCTCAGAGAGATTTAGTTTAGTTCCTTAGTATTGCAGCTGTTATCAGGACTCAGAATCAGTCAGTAGATCAAATAAAAGGTCCTTTTATCCATAAGCAAAAGGAAGTGAAGTAGTTCATATAATTTTGACGGAATTGCTGTGTTTTCTTATTTTTTCAGTTGCTCATGTACAGTGTAAAATAATTAGTCATTTCTGAAATTTGCCTGTATCTCATCATGTTGCAGTCACATCAGAGTTTGACCAGAGGCAGTGCTGCAGAAAATATTGAATGAAGAGAAGGCAAATGTGAACAGTAGTAGAAAATTACATTAGCAGAGACATATATATATATATGTGTAGGAAAAATTCTATGTGTATGAAGTCTTATTGCTGCTTCTCATTTGTGCTTAGTGAAATGTTTTAGCTTATTGAGGAAAAACTAAGTCCAACATCACAGCAGTGCTCCCACATGTTGTGTGGAAGGATCACACCCCTCGGAGTGTTTTCTACATGGCTTTATCACTTGTAGGGTCACCCAAGGAGCTCCACACAGATACAAAGCAAGGCATTGCAGAAAATGTAAGTACACGATGGGAAAGAAAATACAAACCAAATACAAGCTGGTTTTTGCAAACTATTTGTGCACATATAGGTTTGGAAAGTGTATTCTCTGTAGGACTGCTGCAATTAGTTTGCCGTCTTTCTAAAGGGCTTTTAGCTTTGTGATAAACATAGCATCCATTTTTTTTAAACTGGCAGTAATATTGTTCTGTGTTTGATATGCTGCTATATATTATGAATGTTCCTAATCATCTCTTCAGATGGAGTTTTGACTTGGTTTGCTTCAGCTATTAAAATGGGAGACCAAACAGAATTTTGAAGGCTAGGGTCACTTTTTTAAAAAACATCCTTGTCCATATGGCATATTCAGATACTATAGTAATGACTGGCAGTGATAGATGCTTAAACTGTTAAACATACTTAGCTAAAACAATATCTTTTGTTGAGAAAAACATTCTTCCGCTAAAACTGTCTTGCATTGTGCGTTCTACAATGGCATATAATAGAAACTGGAAAAAAAGCTATTAAGTCAATCCAGGCCATCATTCCACGGAGGCAGTATTGTTTGCTGCATTGAAGTTTTTAGCTCTAATTGGAGCTAGTTTTCAATTTCCCATACAATGGGGTTTCAGCTACATCCCTTGGGAGATTATTTCACAGTACAATAACTCTGCTGAGATGTTTTGCTGATATCTGGCCTAAATCTTCCCTCCTAATTTCATCCCATTGTTTGCCATTATAGCCCTAGGTATCACACTAAACAATTTCCCCTCTTCCTAAGTGGTTAGCTTGTCAAATATTTCTGGACAACTACATTCACACTTAGTTCAGTTATTGCTTGGTTAGTATCTAATCTTAACCTTTCTGTATAGATTTGTGCTCAGCCCCCTTAAGCTTTCTGTGGTTGATATTTTTTCACATTTTTCTTCTATTTTTTTTTTCTTTTTTCCCCTCTCTCTCCCTCCCTGCTCCTTATTTGTGGATAGCACATTTTTGACAGCTACTGAGCAATAGCATCATCTGGAGTGCATTACAGAACCTTGCAGACTGGTGCTCTCACACCACTTGTTGAGCTGTCCATAGGTGCACCAGCTTTATTTTTTCTGTCCTGCCACATTGCCGTTTAAGCTGAACTGCATATATACTCTTTTTCTCAGGCTTACTGCTTTCCAAATCTTTCTTTCCTATTGCAGTTCTGGATTTTTTTTCTTATGAGGAAATTCAGGAAATACACACAATTAAATGAACAAGTGTTTGTTGAATTTTGTCCTTTTCAATTTTTCTGATATCTTGCTATAATGCGGATGAATAAATTAACATTTGTCACTTGACTGTTCTTCAGTACTGAAGAACAATATTGTTTAGGATTCTCACATTGGCTGAGATACTAAATAAAACAGTCTTCTCATTGTGATGTGTCACTAGATAGATAAAAAGAGTACTACATGGTAATGAAAACTGTCTTGAAAATATCAGTGAGGCTGCTATTTTTTTATCTTTCCAACTAATTCCCCTCTAGAAAACTGTGACTTTTGGAAGAATAGGAATACAATTGAATCTGTGAATGGAATTTATAGAAGTCTCACATGCCTTCTGATTTTATATGAAAAATGACTCTTTAGGATTTTTTTTTTTTTTTGAGTCTTGCAATATTTCTCCACTTGCTGGAGGCACTTGATGATGTAAGAATCTCAATTTTCATTTTTAAAAGAACTGCCCTTTCAGGCTTAATTGACTGCAGAGAAAAGTTGAAAATATGACTCAAGAATTTCCAAAAGCAGAAACAATAATGCAGATAAGAGGAACTGAAGCCTTCCCCCCTCTTAATTACTGATATTTATGCAAGCTTCCCAATTATTTAGATTGACCTATAGTTTTTAAATTCTTCCACCTGACTTCACAACTACATGACTGTTTGTGGTCCTCTTCTAGCTTGGCTTAGAAATAAGTATTTGGCTCCAGAGCTTTTATGGTGTGATCCTCTTTATTCATGAAAATGTCCAAATTCTTATACTAGAAGTGAAAGTAATCAAAATGGGAGACACTGTTTTGTCACCAACACAGCTTCCAGTCACTTTTATTTCTCAGTCCCATAGACTTATTTGTCAGGATTTAGGTGAATAGCAAAATCTGGTAGGCTGGAAGAATATGTCTTTTCATCCTTATATAGCACATTTGAATATATACTCTCTTTCTACAAGATGGCTTATTCTGAGTGGTGAACTTAAATAAAATGTCTTGTGCGTGCCATAAAATGAAGTGCTAGATTATACCGTATAATGCTCCTATAATGTACATGTTCCTTTACATACTATTGTGTACTTTACACACAAACTGTACCTTGTATTTGTATGCAGTGCTAACTAGATGACACTTGTTGTATTAGGAAAAACCTGTGTTGTATTTCTAGAGAAAAGTTCTTATGAACATCTAAAGCAGCTTGTGTTACATACTGCAATTTTCCCACATACTTCATGCATTTTCTGCAACTTCAGTATTTAAAGGACAATATGGCATGGTAGAGGTAGTTCTCTAAGCCCATGATTACCAGATCACTAAATACCCAGAAGCATAAACTATTCTTAGGGCTGTCAACTAGAGACAGGAAAAAAAGACATGTTATAGTCATGATCCATTTCAAAAGACACAGGAAACCACACATCAAAAACTCTTTTAAGGGGTGGCATATGAATTGCAATGTCAGCAGTGTTGCTTATATAGCTTTGAAAGTAACTTCAGGAGTTTTGAGAAGTTTCATTATATCATCTGTAAGCTGTAGCAGGGATCACAGAAATTAGTTTTATTCACCTTACATTTGATCATAGCTGCTCAAATCCACCAACAGCTGCAGTTTCAACATGAAAAGAACATGGGCTCATGATGTTACGCAGGCAGAGAGCAGGTACCTGAACTCTGAACACAGATGTTACTGGTTACTGACTGGATAGAAGTGAAAACTGCTGAGACATCTTGACATCAAAACCTCCTTATGGTACTTCATTATCTTGGATTAGTTATGATGTAAAATTCTGTAAGCATCAACACAGAGATGGCTTTATTCATGGTAGCTTCTCAAAATCAGCTGTGTACCCCATCTGCGAGGATTTCTTTTTACTAGTTAAAATAATACAGAAATGGTATTTCAGGATTTTATTATGTAAAAACATAGCTGTTTGCTGTAAAGATATGGCTATAAGGTTACTTACTGTGGTTTTGGTAATACTTGGTGATTGAGTAGAATTAATGTATTGTGCCGCCTTGAATTGCAGTGGTCAAATACATAGTTTGTTTCAACCTAGACCAGATTTGGGTAGGTTTATTCTTGAATAGTTGACTTCTCCATCTACGTATAGTAGCATCTGCTACAAATCTGTTTCTATAGGTAACATTTCTTCTATATCAAGGTGCTCTGTTGTCAGATGTGCTCAGCTTTCCCCAATTGCATTTTGTTGTTTATTCAGGGTAAGAAGGATAACAGAATGAAGTAGTTATCATTTTAATTTGTATCAATAAATCAGGCTTTCAGAGAGGTTTTGAAACAGAGATAGGAGGACAAAGAAATAATAAAAAATAGAAGAATATCTAGTGGAAGAAAGCCATATGACTAAGAAACAGTAAACTGGTAAAGCTACCAGAAGAAAAGCCATTGTGGAGAGCAAAGTTTATTAACGGGGGGGGTGGGGGGTGGGGAATGGAATGGCTAAGCAAAACACACAAAAGCATAAATCTAGATCTTAGAAAAGAAACACTTTATAAAAGATGAATACTTCCATGAAACAATATTTGAAAATAAAGAGTGAATTGAGATCAAATTTGAAATGGCTGTTTGAGGAGTCTATTAATAATACATGTGCCAAAGCAAGGATCACAATATCATGAAGTAATCTAGATTTGGTTTTCTATTGCTCTCAAGGTATAGCAGGTGACAGTAAAACATATGAGCAAATATACTTCTACTGTTATAAAACAATATATTCATACAAACAATATTATGCTTATTTTTGTGTTTTATAGCATCACCATAGGTTTTGAGAATCTGATCGCTCCTGGAAAAGGTGCTGTTCGCATCTAGTATGACTGCTTGCCTGGTGCATCCTGGCATTGGCATTTTTGATGCTCATGTATTAAACAGGCCAATCTGTTTTTGTGTTGGGAGTACTGCTGATAGTTCCATCAAAACTATGTGTAAACACTTTTTTTTTTTTCCATTGTTGTGAAGTTACTCATGCATTGTTGAGATCACCAGAAGTCCTTTTGTGTCTTTGGATAAAATGTATGAGAAGCTGTGAAGACTGTAATTTGTATTGGCACCTGCAGAAGATTGTGTAGGAGTAGCGACAAAACAGATCTTCTGATTAAAATATAGCTAGCTACATGACATGATTGTGATAATGGCAGTTACTTGTACAGATGGGTAAAAGCAGGAAAACAAAGCCACAAAATAAAGAAATTAAGCTGTAAATACTGAGGGTGCTATGTTTGAAATCCTAATGAATATTCATATAGTAACTAAAGCAACTGCTGGCATAGAGCGCTAATCCTCTTGCAAATAACAATTAGCAGCGAGCTTGTAAAATGGATGTTAATTTGCACATAGTATCAAGAGTTAAGAAATGTCCTGGATAAACAAAGGCTTTCTTAATCTGGAGAAAAATTCTGCACTGTGAATCAGATTGCAAAATAAAGAAAAGATGTAAATCACGTCACAATTTCTAAAGAGGTTACAGAGGCCGAGTCATTTGAGTGCAGAGATGAACAGTTGTCCTAAACATTATCTATACAGAAATCAGCAGTAGGAATACACTGCGACAGGATTCAACTAATTCACTAAATTCAGCTGTAATGGAAGCAGCATATAGAAAGGGAAATTCAGTTTTCTTTCTTTTTGTAGAGGTGTTTGGGAATGACAGATATGGCATTTTTGCACTAATTCTGGTGTATAAATTGCAGTTATTAATGTACTTTGCACAGTTTGTGCCATTGCCATTGGAGGCTGAATACGTTTTGGAGCAAGAAGTGTTTAACAACAACTAGTGCATGTGATGCGCTGTATTGCTTTGTGTATTGAGATCTGAAAGCATTGTTTCTATGATGCGTGCCTGAAGTATTTTGAATCAAATAATTGATGGCTTTCTTGAACATAAGAATGCAGAGACTATGCATGTATGGCTGCTATCTATCAGTTTATACTGGCTGAGGATGTGGACCAGATTTACACAGCTACATGGGTACATTAACTGTTGAACTGGCATTTAATATCATCCTATACAGGTATTTAAGTAAAAATTATGTGCCTGACCAACTAAAACTCAATAGATATTCCAGATTTCTTCCAGATGGGATCTCTTTTCCATAAATTTATCTAATCCCTTTTTGAGCCCACTTCAATACTATCACTGTAGTAATATGGCTGTCTCCCACTGATTTCCATATGCATATAGGCTGTTAGCAATACAGTATGCCCAGCAGTGTCTGGTACTGGTATTTCAAGTATTTGAATGTGTTTGTTTTTACTTGTTACCCTTGTTTTCCATGGGCAATTTTTATGCAGAAATGAGTCAAACCAGTTGATGGCCTTAAAATGCTGAGGAAATCAGTATATTCATAGTATTTTAGTGATTTTTCTAGAGTGTAGGTGTGGCACAAAGAAAGGAAAAAAAAAAACCAAACCAAAATTGTCTTTAGAGAAACATCTATACAGATATTAATTCTGTCATCTTCCCTTCATTTTTTTCCCCCAGAATGCCATTAAGGCATTTCTCTTGCCCCTGTGAGTTTAGTCTAATTACCTGTTAAAGATTTAACTGGTGGTTCAATGTTCTGATGTGCTGCAGACTATTTTTTAGCAGCATGGAATCAGAGTAATAATAAAGTTTGACAACAACAAAAGATAAACATTCTGAGAAACTGTTTGTCCATGAGAAATGAAGTTTTGAGGCAACTGAAACATTGCTTTGAAACTGGCTAAGTTTTGCACTAACATATTAACAAAAAAAGCAGGAAAGATAAAACTGGAACAGTTCTGAGTGATTTTTTTTTTTTTTTTTTTTTTTAACGATTGCAGAATGTATCACTAGGTACTTGGGTAGCATTTGGAAAATGGAGAACAGATAGATCATCATATCTGACATCAGGAAAGTTGCCTGATATAAGAGAGCCAATTTTGTACCTGCTATCCACACAATTAGGGTCTCAGTAGCATTTATCCTCCCAGTTTGAGCTGTGATTTTTGGAACTGTTGTCAGACTATGAATCAATTTTAACTATATTTTCTGGCATTAAATCAGCACAAACCATGCACATTATGTGTTATTTTAGTTTGGTCCATTAGTAGTCATACTACGTCTTGGATGAAAGAAGTTTTGACAACTGATATCAAATTATCTTGTCTTCACCAACGACTTTTAAAGAAATAAAAAGCCAGTGAATATTTTAAACGTGTATGCCAAAACAGCTAGAAATTTTCATGTTCAGTCAAAACCTGTCCCTATATCAGGTGGTTCCTGATTAATTGGAATGCAAGGCCCTAATTAGCTGGGTACTACAGATGGGGTGCTTACAGCAATATCCTTTCTAAAATAAGAAATTAAGATTTCAGATGTGTGTTTGAAAAATTTTATTGTAAAATTTATTATCGGGTTTTTTCTTAAATTTAAAGGTTGAGGGAAAACATATCCAAACCTAGAATTTTCTTTAAAATATAAATTGATTCATTGCACTATTTTTAAGTTAAATGTAATATTCATTCTGTGCAGATGCTGAATAAAATTTGTGATTTCATTTTCCACTCTGTGCAGGAAGTTGGGCGCTTTGGAAATTCTTTAAAGAAGTCCTCTGACTGAAGAAAGATTCAAAGTAAGCCTCAAGTCTTACTTGCAAAGCCACATAAAGGAATGGAACCTCAAGGAACAGTATGTTTGCTGACTTTATTTCTAGGTATTGTTAACAAAACTGCTTCTGCAGTAGTGGTTTGTATTAAATTTAATTGACTGTCCTTGATTCAAATGAAATAAAATAGCAAGCACTATTCAGTCATTTCCATGTAAAAAAATAAAAAACTGTAAAGTTTCGGAATACCAGTAAAGAAATTATTTATTTAAATTATAAAAGTGACAATTTTTTAATCCTTCTGTTAGCCTGGAGCTTAATCCAAGTTCCTTAAAAAATCCCTAAAAAATTGCAAGGCATGTCACAAACATGGTTCAACATGAAGGTGAATTTATACCAGGTAATGGATATGGAGCTATCCTAGTGGAAATTATATGCTTTAAATCTCAATTTGGGGAAACCATGCTGCGTTTTAATGCTACGTGTATAAATCAAAGTTGGGGGGAAATGTTTTGACTGACATCTTGACATGGAAGTCACTCTTATACTGTCTTTATGACATGAATTTATGACAATTTGTGCTATAGGTCTCAATTCAGCAATGATACAAAAATCCTCCTTTCATCTCATCCAGATGAAGAGTAAAATTGCCTAGGTGTATGTAAATGAAAAAGAATGAAACTGCCTAAAGAAAGTTAATTTCAAGATAGGAGCAAAATGTTTGAGTCAAATTTACCCTGCTGTCAGTAGGGTTGAAGTACTATAGAGACATGAAGAAAGAAATTCAATATTTCAAGAACTAATATTATAAGGAAAACAAAGCAGATATAGAAATAATCTTTCAATCAAAAATTTTATTTGCTGAGATGTATCACCTTATGCAGGCACACAGGAAAAGATTGCTCTTGTTAAAATAAGATGATGTTTATAGAGTACTTATTGGACACAACATAATATATCTGACAACTTTTAGGAAGAATATAAATGTGAAATATGATGTGCAGGTAAGCATCCATTCATGGATAGGATGCTGCACCTTGTCACTGCAATGCCAAGAACATGTTTGACTGAGGTTTGTGATAAGCAGGGCTAAAGCACTATTAAATTATTAGTTAAAATGGGATGGAAACTAATTGAAAAAAGCAGATGTAAAAATAATCAGTATGTCCTTACTTCCCAGAGTAATTTCAGGATGTCTAGAAATAGGCAAGTGTTGATACTGTTTATCATGCCCATTCAAGAAAATACGTAAAGTATTGCTGTGCTTTTCTCAGCTGGCTCTTTTTTGCCACTTACAGGAATTGAAGTAAGTACATAGAACAAATGAAAATAAGAACAAACAGTAATTCTTTTCTTTATACAAATAGCACTGTGTGATATACTGTTGGACAACATCAATTAAAAATACAAAGAAAGAGTGCAACTCAAATTGAGCCTTGGATTAGGAAGAAATGGCTGATAGTGCTCTACTTCTGTGTGCAAAGAACAGAGATGTTTTCTCAGGTAACATTGCAGATGCCATGTAGGCTGCGGCACTGAATAGCTAAACCTGCTAATGAGAGGAAATGAGAGACTCTGTGAAAGGGATGGGACAAAGAGCTTTAGCAGTAGGAGCTAGACCGCTGTTCTGTCTGACAGTTCAGGTGACTCCTGGGTATATGTTTTATGTATGTCTTAGTTATAAATAGCACAAGAACTTTACTGGGACACAGCACAGCTATGCCATGATGAGGAGCTTGATTTGCAGAAGCCCCGAAGCGTATCAAGTGCAGGAGTACTGAAGAAACTGTTGTTCTGTAGTTAGACATTATTCGGTTGTATTGGTTGCAGCACAAGCATTTCAGACTTAGAAGATGACATCTTATTTTTTCAGTGTGGGTTTTTTTTTTTTAATTTAAAGGGAAAAGTGCATAAAGTTCAGGTTCATATATTTTCTGTTTTGCCCACTTTGGAGGTACACATATCAGAGTGATGGGAGTTTGTGGCAAGGCATCTGTTGCCAGACCTAGTCCATACAATATTTCAGTTCTGTAACATAATGTAGGAACATAACTGTTCTTTTTAAGACTTAGATAACATGAAAATCCTGTCCACCTTGCTGAGACAAATTCTGGAACAGGATCTCTGACTTTATTTTCTCTCACCTCACTTTTGATGTCTACTGTGCACTATCTCTGTCTGGTATCTATGTCTGAGCTACTCGCCTTGAGCTCCCTTTGAAGATAAAGAAAAGAAAAAACATTCTTAGGGTACAGTTCATTTAAGTGCTCATTTCTTTCTGCTCTCTATAAATGGAACTTAAGATGACTAGCTGAGATGTAGGCTTTTTTTTAAATGTAGTTCTTTTTTTTTATACTGTAGATGTCCACAGTTGGCCAGATGAATCTCAAAGTGCAAGGCAAGAGAGATGTCTGTTCATTCTTCCCCCCCCCCCCCCCCCCAATTTTGGAGAGGAAATTTTAACCTTCAGTAACATTAACACATAATAACACATATTAATCCATCTGTTTGATACTTTGCATATCTGATGAATTATTCATTCAGTGGATAAGATCTTTCAGAGAATTCTATCACTACTGAGTAAGATATTTGAGTATTTCCTGTTGGTATTTCATACCTACACTTTTGCACAAATTAGTCAAAACTATAGACCATTCAGTGCTGAAAGTATCTTTGTTAGTTGATGTAAGTGATACATTATCTTAGGCACTAGAAATGCCTTGTATTTTGTAGATGGACTGTTAAACAACCAACCAAACAAAAAATATGAAGCTCTCTACTTTAATAGGTCCTTATCCACAATATTCCCACATTTATGAAACTTAAGCATTGGTCTGTGAAGATCTATGCTCAATAACATGCCAAGTGACATAAAGCTGGTTCTTCTCCTGCCACAGAGAGAAAACAAACTGGCTGATATGTAGCTCTCATCTAATATGTACAATGCATGACTCTGAGCCACATAGTTTGGTAATGATTTATGATAAAAAAGGATATATACTGAAGGCAGCTTAGAAAGGACTTCTGCTGAGCCAACATCTGCTTTTCAAAAGTAAATGTGGAACACAGTTTCTTGTTAGTGTGTGTCAAAGTGCTAGTAGTGTAGTAGGGCTATTCTGTTTATATGGATTGCAATCCAAACCTGATGTGCATTGAATTTACATTTTTAAAAAATAAACTGAATTGAAAGGCAATTTAATGACAATTGGAGAACATGATTAATTATATTCCTTTCCAAGGACCAAGTTACTCAGAGCAGAGGCCTTGAACATCTCAATAGTAACCTTCAACAATAGAAGTAAGCAAATGGAGCTGTAGGAACTTTCCATGACATGCAACCATACAGTGAGCTACAGATGCAATTTGTAAGAATGCTGGAGCACAAAGGATGACAGTGGAATGTAGATGTAAAGAGTGTTTCCGAACCTAGAGGGTTTCACAAGCAACATATGTTAAAGATGCAAGACATTTCTTCTAAGCAAATACATGAAAAGAGTGTTCTTTTTCTTTTCAGGCTCTTTTATAGAAAAGTTGGAATTTTATAAATTCCCATAGTTACAATTTAGCATGTCTGTCGTTTGGCATTTTCAAGGCACTTTCTCAGTATGACATATATCATTAGGACTTAGGTCTGCTAATTCTTAATTACATGGGTGAATGAAAATTTGCTTTCTATAAAGTTTTCTGAAGAGTCCTATGGATATAGACATAGCTGTATAAGTATAGAATGTAGAATATTCTTTGAAAAGAAAGTGTTTGTAGTTGTAGTGATGCCTTGCATTTCCCAAAGGATCTGGGGCTGTAATTTAATGATTCCAGACTTTTGTCTCTTTTAACTGTAGGAATCTCTCTTATGGAGACCTTCACATGCTTGCCTCTGTGTATCACTATGCATGAAATCTTCAGGCTAAGAGAGGCGCCTGTTTAGGACCTTTCTTCTTCCTGAGTTTTGTCCTCTGTGTTCCTTACTGTGGTAAGTCAAGGCTGGCAGGACTTCTCACAACCTCTGAAGCAACAGGTTAAGCATTTTCTTTTAGCTCTTGGATGCAATCATGGCTGAATCATGGATCAGTTACCTTGAACTTGTTTGTCATCAATTCTATAAATAAGAATGCCCAGCCACTTTTTTCCATTGTGCTAATGATTTATTCCTATATCATATGCCTATTAGTCATTTTGGGATGGCCATAGCTAGACCAGTTCTCTTTAACATTATTTAATCCATTTGTTCATTCTACATGGCCATCAAAATTGCAGACCTAGAAATTGGATTCAAAAAGGGTTTCTCAGACTGGGTCAGAAGTGAAACAAAGACATCTGGGTGAGTATAACATGATAATGTTTCACAAAATAAAAAAGTCATAAACTTACTACTATTATTTATAACTTTTCACAAAGAGCTTGGAGCTTTCTAAAAGAGACATGTAGTTCAGCACAGCTGATGGGTGTGGCAGTTCTCCTTGATGTAAGGTAGAAAATTCCTTCACTACACAAATTACGGTGTGATATTCTATTGCTTGAATCATTGAGTTAGCCAGACATGGAATTATGGTGTAACGTTTTCTTAAAAATGGTCACACCCAAATTAGTCCCTGCTGCTTCTGTCTCCCTGTAATTTAGCTCTTAATGTCTGTGCACCCTTTGAAGTCTTCCCTATTTCAGTGGAATTTTACATGCCAAAGGTATAAATTTGAAATTTGGGTTACAAGATTGCCAGAGTTGCCAGAAGAAGAGATTTTTCTCAACCCTCTTTGTTCTGGCCTGTGTATACTGAATTAGTATTGCAGCAAACATACGTAAATATGTATGAGGCAATACTTGCATCTGAAAAAATCTGGCCAGTGAGGGCTAATGGTTTTAGCAAGTTCACGGAGAGTTCCAGCTGGGAATTCATATGCTGATCACTGTCCACAGGAACTACAGTGCACAGGGCAAAATATTCGCAAAACCTCTATGTTCCTGGCTAAGGCAGGTCCCTCCGGAGGGAGAAGGAAATTGTGTCTGCCTGGGCATCTCTTGGAGGAAATGAAGTCCTGGGAGGTGAAGGGCACTGAGCAGAGGTTGTTGTTAGTCAGTGCTTGTGCTGGCTGGATGCAAGGACCCAGTAACAGGGATACAGTGGGCAGGTGACAGTTATGAATAAACCCTTCTCATTTCTGCTCTCCATCCCCCAGCCTCTCTAAGCTTTCTCTGTTTCAAATTATTTCTTTAGGTTCTTGTTCTAACCAAACCTGGCTCTTCTGCATTTGAGTCTTTCTTGAGTGTCCTGCTATGTGGAAAAGCTCTAGGTAGATCCCCACAAAGCTGGATGAATTGAGGTCCCATGAGAACATATTTTAAAGCTAGCTGTTGATTTTGAGATTCATAGCTCTGAGCTATAGTGAAGTTGGGTCTCTTCCTCCTAAACTGATCACAGTGTAAACTGAGACACTGAGAACTTCAGGCAGACCTAAGCCAGTGGAGCTTTTGGATGCTTTTAACACCATATTAAGGGTGGGAACTGATAGAGAAGACTCAGAGGAGACTTCAGTTAAGTTTTAAATGAATGGAAGACATCTGCAAAAGAAAAAGTGAATATTTCTTATCACAATTGTGGTGACAAGAAGCAATGATCTTTAAACTGTTAGAAAGCAATTTAGAAAATTTAGAAGTCTAATTCTCCTTAAGTGCAACAGTTTAATGTCTACATTTATTTTTTACATTGGCTTATTAATAAAAAAACCTGGTAACTGTTGCAAGAATATTTCCATGATTTCAAAAGCAGTTTTACTTCTATCTGTTTGTGAATTGACAACAGAAAAGTGTTGGCATTTTATGCTATTTCATCTTTTGGATATTTCTATTAAACTTATAGGTCTGTTAAGTTTTGAATTAGTTGCATACCTAAATTTGTCTTTTAGAGATAAGGATAGATTCTATAACATATTGGAATATGTTTACAGTTTTTGTAATCAACTTTGTGTTTCTTTAAGTCTTAACTATCCTCGATAATTCTGTTTCCCCAAGGAGATTGTCTTTTACAGGTCTGTGTGGATCGGGAGAGTGATTAGTTGATACTCCTTGTCTCTTATCTACGAATAGTTATATTTCATATTTAAATTGCACATGTGGTAATAACACTGTGAAAGATCCGCATGTTTCAATACTGGTTTTAAAAGACTGTATATCCATTCCTGAAGAAATAATATTTATCATTTCTATCTAGTAGTACAGCAGAATTCCATATCTATGACTTTGACAGGGACAATGCTGATGGTATCCATTGTAAATTATTAGCTATGAACCAGCTGAATACCTTTGCTTTGTGGTTTACTTACTGTTTGGTGCTTAAATCTATTTTATGAAGCTACTTAGTAGAAAGCAGAGACATTTCTACTTAGAAACATAGAACTAGAGTCAAAGAGCATGCAAAAGCAAACAGAATTTTGTACTTCTTCTACTTCTATCCTCACTTATTAGGATAAAGTGATTCTTCACCATTGTTGCATGACCTTTCTGTTTTGTGAAGAGTTTACATTTCTTCTGAATAGAATTAAACATCTCTGCTGAGGAGAAGGAACATCAGATTGCAATTAAAATAATAGCAATCATCCAACTGAAACATTAATAACTTTAAGTGCTACATTTAATGTTCCAGAACAGGAAGTCATATAACATAACCAAGTTCAACAAACAGTACAGAAGGCATAATGTTTATTATTAGCATCACATCACCATATGACAGTGACAGGTGGTGATCCACAAATACCATCGCAGTCATCACAAGCAATGTGGGGAAATGAAAGGCTTCAAAAAGTGCAATTTTATAGCAGTATAAACCAAATCAGACTTGTTATTGTTAGATAACTGTAAGATAAATTTCAAAGTTAAAATTTATGGTGTCTGAAAATATGTTTTTTGGATTATTGGCTAAGTAGGATGCTGCATCCTGTATTTATGTTGATTTGGAAGAGCACTGGTGCTGCAAACAGACCTAGCAGTCATGTATTCTAGAGTTTCCTAGAATAACCTTGTGTCCTAATTTTTCAAGAGATGGGAGGGAAGAAATTTATATAAGAGGGTCTCAATTAGAAAATGTAAAATTAGTGGGAAATTCTGAAACAGAATTCTATTTAAAACATAATTTTACTATTTTGTTGAGCTGTAGTTAACTATTTTAATTAATTTAATTTTCAATATAAAAATGCCTATTGACTTTATTTTTTGATTTATGAAAATACACTTTCATATTCTTTACTTCTAAAATATAATATGTTGTGAATGTGGTGATAATAAAGAGAAATTTTAGACTCCTGTGTATCACGCATGTACAAAATAAGTAGTTAGAATTTGCCAGTTATGAACTACTAAGAAGGAGAGAGTTCTAGATTTGTATGTCAGTCATTTTGTGCTAGGAATATGCTTTTCTTGCTGGGATGTCTCAAACAGGAAGATAGTTAATATCAAATTGTGCGCACTTCATACTTTTTTTTTTTTATTTATTTGAGGCGTGCTTTACTTTAGCTTTAGCTTTAAGCTAAAGAACATGAAATAGAGATAGGGTTAAGGCAATGCTTTTATCCACCAGTGGTGGGTGTGAATATGTTGGGAAAAGGTGTTGTGCCACACCCTCATCTGTTTTGGTCATTGTGGTGTACCCTTCTGTGACATGTAGTGCTCAGGTCTGTCACTTAGCTAGGGGTTGCATTAAATCCTGAACGGAAAAAAATACAGCTTGAAGTACTATGTAAAGGTCACACAATTTGTGATTGTGAATAAATGGTTAGCTCTTGATTACTCATGAAGATAGTGGCATATCCTGGAAATTGATGGTCTTATATGAAGTTATATTTTCGAAATTCAAGGATCAAAACATATCTATGTAAGCGTCGTGGTTTAGCCCCAGCCAGCAACTAAGCACCACGCAGCCGCTTGCTCACTCCCCCTACCCCAATGGGATGGGGGAGAGAATCAGAGGAGTAAGAGTGAGAAACACTCCTGGGTTGAGGTAAGAACAGTTTAATAATTGAAATAAAGTAAAATAGTAATGATAATAATAACAATATAATAATGATAATAATAATAACAATGTACAAAGCAAGTGATGCACAATGCAATTGCTCACCACCCACCGACCAATACCCAGACTGTTCCTGAGCAGCGATCGCCGCTCCCTGGCCAACCCCCCCCAGTTTATATACTGAGCATGACATCATATGGTATGGAATAGCCCTTTGGGCAGTTTGGATCAACTCTTCTGGCTGTGCCCCCTCCCAGGTTCTTGTGCACCTGGCAGAGCATGGGAAGCTGAAAAGTCCTTGACTAGCATAAGCAGTACTCAGCAACAACTAAAACATCAGTGTGTTATCAACATTCTTCTCATCCTAAATCCAAAACACAGCACTATGCGTGCTACTAGGAAGAACATTAACTCTATCCCAGCCAAAACCAGGACAGTAAGCAATCACATATCATAGAGAGCTACCTGGAAACAAAACAATGTCTGAGAACTAATTGTCCTTTCTAGCTGGCGAATACTTACAGATGTGAAATATTTCTGCAACTTGTGGTGTTCATTTATGAATGATTCATGGAACCCTATAAGCCTAAATATGCTGAAATTTTAGGCTTGGTGAATGCTTGAATGCTGTAAACAGACAATTTTTTTGCGTTTGTCTTTTTTTTTTACACACAAAATCATCTTACTGTAAGAAACAAATGTGTTGGATAGAATGTATATCCATTATGTGTGTCTTGTCGTCTTTTTTTTTGAAATGAGTAGCAAATCTATACTCTCCTTGGTTTATAAATACAACTTGCCTGTTGTGAATTAATGTTATGTAAATTAATGCATAATTGAAATGAAAGAATAAAGGTAATGCAGACTGAAGTACACTGTATGTGTGTATTTACTCGTATAAGTCTTTTGTAGGAAGATTAGACTGAAATACAAAAAAGCTGGATATTATTATTAGGAGTTCTCTTTTTCATTAAAAAGCCATGTCATATCTGAATACCCTGAACTGAATTTGCCATGGACTTTTGGGAAGCTTCTGGACAAATTCTGGACATCATTCCAAGAGTAACTCTACTGTTTGAAAGAATTCTTGGTGTGAGTGTTACTTCTTAGAGGACGTAAAGTTATAAACATTTAGTTCTTAGAGTCCTTTAAAGCAGATATTTTAAGTGTTTGCTACTCTGAACCAACTTGAGGGACATCAGATTTTTTTTTTTTTTTCTTCTTATGCCTTTCTTTTTCCCCTATTTTGAATTCTTACTGTATCTATCCTTAAGCATGAATCTTTATTTTCCTTCATTATCTTTAGAGGTGATTTTTCTGGCTGGCTTTTAAGGGTTTTTAACTCAAGTAACACCTTGCATTCACTGATGCTGTTGAGAAGTAGGTTATGGCAACCAGTCTGATATGCTCTTAAAGTATCTCAGTGAAGGTGCATGAGTCTATCTTCAATCTAGAATTTTACTGTAGCACATGAACGTTGTTCACTTAGTCTCATTGGTGAATGTGTAGTCTGACAATGCTGCTGATACTAGGTAAGCAAACTTTCATTCTGTTGAAGCCAGTCATAAATTAATTCTTCAAAAATGTCCTTTTCTGATACACAAACAAGTCGTAGGTTCTGAAGTAAAAGCTTTATAGAAAGGGCACTAAGCATAGAATAAGGGATCTGATTTTAGGAGAAAAAAGCTTGCAAGGACAGTATTATCCATAGTTTTGAGGTCAGACGGGAGTGTTGTTTACTTGTTCTATGCATGACTTTTTTTAGAACAGCAACACTTTTGCTTGTACTATGTAATTTTGGCAGTATCAGCAAGCAAAGAATACTTTCTCAATCACTTCAAGAAGAGGTATTCCACTTCATGATTATAGTATTACTTGCAACAAGTGGTGGTTTTGTTGGGCCACTTACACATGCAGTGAGCTATTAATGTGACGTTTATGTGACTGAGCACGCAAGTGTGTGCATGCTCTGTAACTTTCACCTCCACCTACTAGGGCACACCTACTGGAGTAGCTCCATTAACCACCTTAGAAAAGAAAATATCTCATTTTGCTTTTGAAAATCTCTTGCAATCTTGTCCAGATGTGTAGGTGTGTGTTTTGCCATCACAGTATAATAATTTTCTTCTATTTACAGCTGTGCCCAGCAATGCTTATAGTATAAGTGCTATAACCACATTTCAAGGTATTTCTTTGTGTTTGGCTTAATTCTAGTATTTACCCTGCTCAGGTAATCCATGAGCACCTCGCCAGTCCAGTTATAAAGGCAGTTGTATACTGGTATGGCAAAAAGGCAGTACTTCTCAAATACCTTTTTATTTAAGCATTTCTTAATGAAAAAATATGCTCTATTGTTTAAGTCATTTTATGATGTTAGTTTCTCATAAAGATCCATTACTGTATTTCCTTTTAATATTATTACATGTATACAAACTGTGGCTTTTATTCTCCATAGAAACAACGTCTGGGTAGTGTGTGTAGAATAATATCTTCATCAAACAGTAACAAGTGCTGGGTGTCTAGTGCAGTCCATAATACACCACCAATGTGTGCGTATTGTCTTGCATTATACCACTCTTGGTTAATTTGAATTGGAACCTCTAGGGGCAAGGATGACATGCTTTATCACTGCTGAGCTGAACATCTTGTTGGTTTTCATAAAGCAACAATTTTACAGTATTTTTCACATGCTGATCTTTGTAACTCAAGGAAGAGGACAATTTTTTTTTTTTTTTAATTTTTTAAAATCCTAATGTGTGCAGCTCCAAATGCATGTTTAGTAACAGGAGAAAAATGAGGTTGAGGTCATTTAGCACTGTCTTGGAGTTTGTTCACTTAAGCCATACAAGCACTGCTGACCTGAGCATCACTGGGCTGTGGCTGGATCAAGATGGCTATTATTGTTCCCATTAAAATGCAAAATTTGCAATTATAAGTAACTTTTGCAATTTAAGTACCTTTGCACCCCATTAGACTATGGCATGTAGCTGTAGTTTCAATAAGAAAGTATTTAATATTGGTACTTGCAGATCAATTAATATTTGGTTGCAGTGCATGTATATTACTCTGTGTGGTTGCTAAGATTCTTTGAACCTTTCTCTGATGTAAAGGAGAGTGAATTTGGAACTAGTCTCTCAGTGTTTCTGATCACCTTCAGAATCTTGACGTGTTAGCAGATTTACTATCAATGTATAAAAACTAATGAACCACTTTAAACCATGTCATAAAACTGGAATTCTTTTTTACTTAATTAGATGGCCTGAAAAAAAGGAAATTGGACCAAAAAAACTATAAAATTAACTTCATCAAAACAAATTGGAAACAGATGAGCAACCCACAATAACTCTACAATAACAATGCTGCAATCCTTGCAACGCTGTGTCTTGGTTCATTTGGATTGCTTATTGAAGATCCTGTTTAAGTCTTTTCCCACATTGTTCAATTATGTATTATAGATGGAACTGCTGGTGATGCTTATGGTCAAGCTAGCATTATGCTCTTAGCCTTGCCAGACAAATTTTTTGGGCAGACATTTTTTTCCTCTTTCCCAAGATGTTTGCTTAGGAATAACATAGACATTTCTGGGTAAAATGACTCAAATATTTTTGAGAATAAGACTGGGCAAAACGACTCTTTTGTATATATTTTTAAAAATCATTTGTAACAAGTTGTGGAGAAATTTGGTATGTTCATAACTTGGAGCAGGGATTGAAATTTGGCAGGGAATCAGGAATGTGACATTCGCTGAAAATAACCTGAATTTAACTAGTACAGTTTGCACATGTGCAGTAAAGGTGTGTTACTTTGGCAGCTTAAATCTTTTAAGTCTTTTCATCAGTACTGGGCATGTTTGAGGCTGGAGTGCAGAACCTGAGCAGGACTTTCCCTCAATCAGTCCCAGACGGTGGGAACTGAGGACAAGGAGATGTCTGCTGTCAATGTTCCTGCTACTGGTGCCTTAGCTTCGCAGGGGTGCCGTGATGCCATCTAACTTGAAGTGGATGACTTGGGAACATCAAATCTGGCAATTTCTAGCTTGAAGTAGATGCCTGTCAAAGCTTACAAAATTAAGCTAACTAAAAAAACCTGAAAATCCATTCTATAGTATATTTTTGATAGCTCACAAAATGCTATTAACAAAGAAATTACAACTTTGTGTTATTAGAACTTACTAATTGTGTTCTTTGAGGTTTAGAGATCTGATTTGCAAAGTGCTAAGCATTCCTAGTAGCAACAGAAGCAATGGAAACTGTGTGTTGAACATTCAATATAGTGTTTTATATGAGAGTTACTCTGAAAAATCCAATGGGAGGCATTTAAATTGGATCCACAAATTCAAAGGCACTTTTGATCATAACTTCTGCAGGTGTCAGCTCCCCATTTGCAAAATGACTCTACTGTCGCCTTACCTCCTTAGTAGCTGTGAAACAGCATTAGTGTTTGTGAAAAGTATCTTAGAAAATCCCATGAGGAAATGAATAATTTTATCACCGAAATTTGAATAGTGTTTAGTAAGTAGATTATGGAGCTCCTTAGTACTAAAAAAATACTGAAAGTACTTAATGGCTTCTTGCTTAATGAGAACAATACATCTGTAACTGGAATTAGCCAGTGATTCAGTGGGAAAATGTGATCATAACAATATTACAGTACATAAACACAAACAGGTTTTATGCTGGGGCTTCCTAGCTTTTATGTGATTGACATTTGCCACTTTAGTATTCTTCTAGCATTGTTTTTGGGTGATGATTTGATAACTGTCAAAGCAGGACTTTGATTTTGTACAAGGGCTTGTTCTTGCATATTTATGGAGTTATGCTTGCATATTTGTAAATTTGATTATTTGCTTGAGGAGACATGTATATAAATGGTTTGAAAGGCATTGTCCATTAGCAATTTGTTAAAAAGTAATCTACTCTAATTTCATCTCTTAGGAGCTCTGCAAGGAATATTTTTAGGGACGAATATTATTTTTAGTTCAAGAAATTAATGATTAAGCCTCTTAACATTCTGAGCTTGTGTTTTCACTCAGATTTTTTAGACAGTGCTAATGATTCCGGACTTCAGTTCTTGATCTTACTGTCACCAGAGCCTTAAGCATGTTCCAAAGAATGAAAATGTTTTTTGGAAGCCTTCTTAATTTCTGCCTTAGTGAATGGAATAGGCAGATGATGACACACTGTAAATATGTTTCAAGCTCTCTTCGTGGTGCAGATCTGCTGACCTGTCCTGCTGACAATGTCTTCTATGTACTGATTTGTCTCTTGGTAAAGAACTAATTTAAGCAGCTTCTTGTTATCCTCTTAGCCACTTTTATGGAGGCCTTCCTTACGTACTATTTTCAGAGAAGGGGATGTGGCAACATTATTGCAGCAGTCTTGGGACCCCCATCTGCTAGAATACCTCTGATCTCCCCTCCATAAAAATATCACTGCTGTTCAAGTCAGGCATCTCTGTGTGTTTATTACCTTATGAGAATCTTGGAAATTTCTTTTGCTCCTAGTAGAAAATTCACAATAGGAAAGATAATAGGAAAAGTCATAAATGGAAAAGCAATTTTGAGATAAATTTCAGATTACAATCATTAATGAAACAGAAATGTTATTTTTGAAGAGTTTTGATTTCTTCCCTCAGAGGAACTCACGGTATTAATTTTCTCCTTTTTTCTTCTGTACTTTGTTTTTCTTAGGAAGACAATAAACTGAGTATCTAGGGGAGTTTCTCTTTTCTTTTCCATTTTAACTTTTCTGAATATCAATGGCTCAGAAATGTTAGTGATTAAATGTGAAAGATTGATGCCTTTAGACTCCCACTTTTCTTTGGTTTAGAAGGTTTTGAAAAATAAGGGTGAAAAATGAAAAAGGAAATTAATTAAGGTGAAAAACAGTGAATGATCTCAAGCAGATATCACATTTGGTGGTTAAGAATATGAAAGCAGGGCCAAATAATTTGAAATGCTACTTTTAAAGAATATTTCTAGAGCTTGAACAAATGGAACTATTTACACTGAAACAAAGCAAATAGTGAACGAAGAATAAAGAATAATGAGATGTACTTGAAAACTTTTTCCTGTGTGTTTGTAATGAGATCCAGTTGAGACTTTTTGAAGGAGTAAATATATAATAAATCATACAGGATAAAAATTGTGCATTCTTTTGAGCATTTCTAGAACCAAAAAGTACAACCTCTGCATTAGTATAGATCTATTAAAATTTCTCTAAACCCAAATATTTTTGGATAGGCGCTAAGTGATGTGAATAAAACTGTTTTGGCCAGTAATAATCTACTAATTTTTCCTTTGCAGGCATATTTCAAGGGAAGCATGATAGTGACTACATTCATCCTTCCTATGCTGCTAGAATTAAACCTGTCTATAAAATAGATGGGAGAGCACACTGAACCATTTCAAAGGATGGCAAAGTTCCCATGATAAATTAATACCCAAGTCAAACTGCCTGCCTTTAAGGACTCTACACTCTGTGACTCCTGTTCACTACCCATTAAAAATATATGATGTCTTTAAATGCCCCAATATAGCTATAAACACATTCAGCTGAAATTTATTCTCTTTAATGTTTATCTACATCTAGATCTTTGTACTGTTATATCCTTTTTTCGTATTAAAGTTTTATATTGTAGTTGTGAGGGGAAAGCCCACTATCATCACAGTTATATCAACCCCTTCAAGCTACAATATATTATTTCTTACCATCTCTGTCACATGGAACAGTTTCTCATAATTGCAACCTAAATATTTAATGTGGCAGAAGTAGGGATGAATGGGAAAAGATCTAAGTGTGGAGTGTAAATTAGCTTGAAAAAAGACGACAGTGGTTCTTGCCATGGTCTTTGTATTGTGTAGTCTTGATCATACAGACAAAATTCTGGGAACACAATGAATTAAGTTTTATCCTCAGCTGCCATCTTTCCTGTAGGATATTGGGGTTTGTTTGTTTGTCTTTTAAGAGTAAGAATGCTATCCATGTAGAATTCAGAAAAGAGGACAACTTGTTAATGGTTCAACCCTACAGAGCTGTTTACTTAAATTGAAACGGTTTTTGTTTAACTATTTTAAGAAAACCTTTTCTTGAAGGTCAATAATTACTTCCAAGTTACTCATTTACATTTTCATACAACTATCTCCTTTCTAAATTCACTAATTTTCTGCATAATAAGGTATGATGATAAACAAATTGAAACAGTTGCTTTTGTTTTGTTTGTAATGCCACTTACTTGTCATAACCCTATGATTTATTATGAATAATGCATTTATTACAGTGAGGGTACAACAGTTTCTTCAAAATCAACCATATGACCATAATTTTCTGGCTCTTTGCCACAGACCGTAACACATATTTGTTCAATATAGTAGAACAACTGAAGTGCTGGTTTGGGAATGAATGGAAATACTTCCTAAATGATTATGGTGTTTTGTTTTGGTTTTTTTACTATTATCTTACATTTTCTCTGCTTGTGCCACTTCTGTTTTTCCTTACCTTATAAGTTAGGGTGTCTTGTAATTAAAAGATTTCTTTTTTAAGAAAAATATTTCAGGTCATTCTAAGCTATTTCACAGTGGAATCATACTAAGTTGTATAAACAAAGTAACTAGATTTTTTAGATCTGTGTTATTAAAAGAACAAATGTTAAAACTTGCATATGAAAATGATTTCTAATATTTTGGGAAAATATAGAATAATTTTATTGATGCATCTGAAACATCATGAAGATCCCTTTAAATTTAATAAACCTATTTTTAAAAATTACTTTCTCCTCTCTTGTAATAATAATCTTGGAGAGAATGTCCTGGTAAAGCTGGGACCTGTTACCATGACCCAAACCAAGACCACTCATATGGGTGTACACAGTGAAGCAACTTCCATTGACAGCAATTGAATACATTAATAGCAATGACTACTTTGAAATGTTTACCTTTTTTTCCTATTTGTGTTTGATAGCCAAGGTATTAAGGTTTCTGAGCATGTAGCATCTTGTACAGAAATTAAATCAGTTAAATCGGGAAATTTCTCCTGATACTATGCAGTTCTTTACTGTTTTTTCCTGTGTGATCCAATACAGCAAAGTGCTTTGTACCTTTAAATTACTTTGGATCTAAATAGAAGTTGAAGGTGCTAAATAATCTCCTAACTTTTGAATGTGTGACTTGTTATTAACCCAGTGCACTGAAGGTGGTGTCTATATCTAACTTCTAATCAAAATCAAATCTGCTTCACCTTCACTGTGACAAGCCTTTGTGTGAGCTCTGCAGTGATTTGTGAATGATAGCCAAAATGAAAAATCCTTTTTCCAGAGAAAGGGCAGTTAGTATCTCCAGATATTTTCTCAGCTTTACTTAAATTTGAAATAGCCAGGAAGAATAGCAACTGAGAAATACTAGCTGTTAAAAAGAGACTTCAGAAAATATTGAAATAAATATGCATTTAAAGGCTCTGACTTAGTGCTTGGGGGTATGCCCACTCATGATACAGATATATAAATCCTGCCCTACAACATCAATAAAGAATTGTGTACCAGTTCTAGGGCATTACCTGTATTCATTTGAGTTTCTCCAGGTTTTGTGGTCATGCCAGATCAAATTTATGTACAAACATGTTCTTATACCAAACAGATATGGTATGTGTCTCTTTCAGACAATTTGAGATTCACTGTAGTAATGAATTGGCTTGATGAGCATGTATGAGCAATCCCTTTTTTAGTCATACAAGCCTGTAAGAACTACACTGACAAATACCTCAAAAAGGGGTTTGTTTCAGTGAGTTCATTACCCAAGGTATTTAGTCAGCCTCCGTTTTTTCTCCCATACCACTATTTTAAGTGTACAAGCAGCCAATAAAGTCTGTGGAAGATCCCTCTTGCACTGGAAGGAATCATATCCAGGTGATGACTGATATCATCACAGAACTGTTCCACAAAAACAGATTTTAGCCAGTCTGTGCCCCATCTGCTGCTGTGCAAGTAGGTCGGTATGAGGGTGGTTTATCTGCATGGGAAGTTCCTTCCTTATGGTGGAGACATTAATGGAAAATCAGATTACCATCAGTTATGTTTGGAGATGACTCAAGAACATTTTCTCTTGTGCTTGAGAAAACTAGGATCTTTTGCTCTGGGACCTCTTTCAGGTGTTTTCCTGATTCCATGCGTTTTCTCATAATCTCAATAGGCGCTATAGAAGGTAGTGAAGGAAGCATTCAGATTTATTTTATTTGCCCAGGCATGAGTAAAATACTTGTAACTTGATTAATCATCACAGTTAGCTCTTTATCAGGACACTCCGTCTCCTGTTCTTGAGATTTTGGTAGCCTCCCTCCCCCTCCCCCCCCCCCCCCCCCCCCCCCCCCCCCAGTTTCTGTGATTTATTACATCATATGTTCCTGTACCCATTGCTTCAAAGAATTTGTGTCTATGCATGGAAAAAGAATACCTGAAACTGCGTATGATGAAGTACTTCAGATTTTTTCTTCATTCATGGGCAGATCCATTTTAAAATGCCTCTTAAATTTGAGGAACGCAGGTGCCATTTGCAGCCCTATTGGGGTTTATTTTGCACCTGCACAAGATGTTTCACTATTGTCTTGTCCTTCTGTAGAGAATGTTTCTGGGGACTTCAGTCTTTCCTGCTTGTCCCACCCCCTCAGTGGGATCTTAGTTACAGTAGCCACCTCTCTGTGTCATCTTTCTGAGCCTGTGGCCTCATGTTCCCTATTTCACAAAGGGAAATTACTGTTTTGGTGACCCTTACTTTACTTAAAAGGGTTAGACTCTCACTGCTGAGTGTCTTAAACCTTTAAACTAGGTTTCTCTGAGAAAAGGCTCTACTTTAGACATGTCCTCTACCCAGTTTACTCTTCATTTGCCTGACAGTATAGCTTCCAGCCTTCTTTCCCTAACCATTCCAGCTCCCAGCAGAGGCAGTGCTAAAGGCTCTTGGTTTTTTATTTAAACAGAACTTTCCCATTTGAAATCCACTCATGTTTTTATTGTCACAGGAAGAAGGGGTTTGGGGAAATTCTACATGACTGTATAATGCAATAATGGCTGAGTACCCTTGTACCTGGTCACTGAGGAACCATACCACACCTCCGGGTACAAAGATGTTTAGCTGGGGGCAGAAGGATGCAGAAGTCTCAAGTGTTTCCTGTGGAGCATGTTTGAGGACTATTTCTACTGCAAAGACTTGCCAGGCAGCTATGCCATGTTCTCTTTGTGCACTTGCCAGGGACTTCACTGTAGCAGAGTTGTGAAAATGGAAAGCATCAGGTGCTGAGGGTGGCTCAGTTGTTGGCCAACTGTAAAGGAGCTTGCATGCTGAAACAGTACACACCATCACAAAATTGCCTTCAGGGCCCCTTTTACATCAAAATGGGAGGATTTTGTTATTTTTTAAATGGTCACTGCTGTCGCCTAACTGCTTATTTACTGGTTACTGCTTGCTAAAGGAATGTCAGATCTGGGTATATAAAAGATGTTATCAGGCTGGAATAACTTTATTCTCACAAAATCCCTTTGGTCTTGATATTTTTTTTACAGTGGATAGTATTGCCAATTATAATGTTTTTTTTAAAACAAAAATCAGCTCTTGAATTGAACTGAACTTTCATCTGAATTTTTTTTAAAGAAAAAATTCTAATTTTGACATTACAGAAAATAGCTTGGAAATTAGAACTGTAAAAAAAAGATATGAAATCTTTTCAAAATTTATTCCACAGTTTCAGAGGTTTTTCTTTGCGTATTCTAAGACTGATAAATGCTGGAGGTGGCAAAACTTTAAATCGGAGATACCAGTTCAAAATTATCAGTTCTCAATGGTGTATTGGTTGGCATCCATGGCTTAGCGTATTTCTAGCTGACCGATTGTACCTTCCTCCTGTGCAGTATTGTTAAAATTCCACCAGCAGCAGACCTGGACATACCCAGTTCCTCTGTTTATTTCCAGAAGCATTGACATAAAGTGGTCCGAGAAAGAAAATGACAGGAGATAAAGACTTGGGGGCAGAGGATTTAAAAGGTGTTTATGGGAGTTAGTACTCAGTTCACACAGTTACATTAGCAAAAATAATTCATTAGCAAATTCTATTAGTGTCTTTTGAGGTTCTTAGCCAGGGAGATGAAGTGGTTTGACCTAACGTGACAGCAGAAGTTCAACAGTTGAATCTGAATCTGCTTTACTGTCATCTAGCAGTTATCATGGATGAGACAGTATTTTATGTTAAAGCAGATTTAAGGGAAATGTAGAAATTGCAGTTTCAAAATGTAATTCCAAAATTACTGCTTAAAATGATTCTTCCAGTCCATGTAGGCTTATATGTCCATTACTTGCTCTTGCATTATCTTTATGCTTAATGATAGTTTGCTGGATTTGCCATTAGAACATTAAACAGGGCATTTTGCATCAATGTTATTTATACTAATTTTATTTTGAGGTACTGTCCTCCCACTGCAGAGTTTTATTTTGGCAATAAATTCCTAAAAACTAGTTGTATTTTATTCCAAAACATTTTAGGAATGTAATATGAATCTCAAATCCACATTTCAAAGTAATTTCTTCTAATATAATACTTTCCTAGCAACATGTCAATTAACTTGCAGTTGTCCTTATAGTTTAATATCCTGCAATATTCTATACAAAACTGACACTGAGGTTATTTTATTTAGTTTATTTTAAAACTGTGTAAATATTGCTCTTGAGATAATGTATTAGGAAAACAATGGCTGACTGGGAATCACACTGGTCCCCAATTGATCCTTAGATGACATTCAATTTTTTGTTTTGAATTATAGTTTGGAAAAGAGAGGCCACAATTATATGACCAAGACACCATCAAAATAACACAACAAATCAGCAGAATATAGTAGCAGGTCTTATATCCTATTTAAAAAAAATGCAACAAAACTCACACCTAGTTGTCTTTGTGTTATGGGAATATGCCTTTTTCATTAAACCAGTGCAAACAAAGCTTCCATTTCAGTGAATACTTCACGTTGGTTTTCAGAGAGTTAAAAATTTTATCATATCAGTATGTTTCCATTACAAACTATTGCATTTTGACAACAACTTCCAAGGAGTAAGAGGTGCTGAAATCACCTAACAAATAGCTATTCTGTGTTCAATATCCATTAGTTCAGTAAATAATTTCAAATGTTCATTAGTCTCAGGAAGCAGAGACCTTATCTCGACAGGTTTTATAATTGAAGCTGTCTATTGGGAGTGAAGGAGAGGGAGATTGCAGAACATTGTTTTAGATGGAGAATCTTGGAACATATACGAAAGGACTAAGGGTATACTGAGTTCTGTGGCCCTTTTAATTTTCTCTGTATCCCTTTCAAATATAGGGGAACCTCTGTGTGCAATTGACTGTGATCTTAAATATAGTGGCTTTAAAAAGTGGTCCACAAAAGGAAGAAGAAATGTCTTTTTCTCTTTTTGTTTCTTTTTGATTTATTTACTTTGAGTTGTACTTTTTGTTCCTTCCTGGTATACAAAAAAACTGAAAAACTGAAGGTTTTACTATCTAGAATATGAGGTGCTTAATGTTAGCAATACAGGTGCTGCCACCTCAGCCTTTTTTGGAAACATTGCTGTCAAAAGAAATAATGTGATGAAATTATTAGTGAAACCTTGTCACTGAAACCCAATTGAGTCAATAAGATTTTTAGTCATAATTTCAAATAATTATTGGTTGGTTTTGGCTGGTAATTTACTCAAATGAGGAGCAGAAGCCTTTGCCAAAGGTTCCAGATCCCTACTCTTCCACAAATGACTTGGGGCACAAATCGGAATACTTCAGTAACTTATATTGTGGAAGAAGGAGTGAATGAGTGACCATATTCAGAAATACCTACACTTCTAAAAAGTACCGTATAAAAAATGTAAATAATTCCCAACACTGTTGCCTTCCATATGTATTGGAATAAACAAGACAGAAAAAATGTGTTTCTTCCATTTTCCTACTAGCAAGTATGAAAACAATATCCCCTAAGTCTTGGGATTCATTGCAAATTGTCATCATGTGGAAAGGAATTTTTGAGTCAAATGGCTGTTCTTGATAACACTAGTATAGTCTATTGTGTGCCAAAATGTCAACTTAACTTCAGGCAATACCTTCAGCTTTAAAGGTAGAGGCCCAAATTCTTGATTGTGCTGGATCATGCACGCTGTTTTGTAAAGTTAGAAACGTGAGCATGCTATATAAGCTGCCTCATGTACATAACACCAAGTTTCAGATTAATGGAGACTGACAGTTAAATGTTTTATCACAAAGAAGAGAGCAAAAAATGAATAGGAACTCTATCAGGAGTCGATTAAAGCCACCCTTGTTGCTGCAAGGCAAGCTGGCTTGCTGCAGTCATAGAAGTATGTTCATTTGATATAACTGATCATTACAGGATGAAAATATATTTATCAGACCAGACTGAATTATGAAAAGGGAAAAAAGGTCTGCATATATGCATTTTCCCCCATATCCACACAAAAAACCCCCAAAGTCTCCAGTAATATTTCTAGGTTCTATACTGGTCCCAGGTGATGCTTTTCTTTAGATAGTCTTGCAGTGACAGCAAACCTTTAACTGAAACACATCTTTTACTGAAGCCTTCCTCATAAAAGGCTGAAAGAGATAACACAGAAAGAAGATGGGCTGTCAGGAAAATTGATGGTGGGAAGGAATCTCTGCTTTTCTCTTTCACCGAGTGCAGACAAAGTGCTTGGTCAGTTACTTGAACACTTTCCACTGTTCTCATGCTCAAAAGTGGTCTGTGCAAAGTAAATCAAATTAATTACATATAGGACTTTCCACAATGAAATGTTAAGCCCACTTAAACAGAAATGTGGTGCTGTAGTTGCAGTGTTGTGAGAAGGCATTTAAAGTTTAGTTGTGTACAATTGCAAGAAATGGGTTTTCTTCTTCCCCTTCACAGGCACAGTGAAAGCAGTTATTCAGGATTTTGGCTCAACGAAAATGGCACATATGTAGCTGATGGTAAAGCAGTTTTAAGGACAGCAGTAGAAGTGATATTGTGTTATGGCACAAGAAAACTGCTGGGTTTTTTTTTTGGGGGGGGGAGGTGAAAGAAATAATACAATGTGGATTTTTTTAGCGTATTTTGTTGTATAGTCTGGATTCTGTGCTGTGGTTTTTACTTACATAACATTTTTCATTACATATTTAGATTTAGTGCCACTTTTGTGTGACTGATAATATCCCCTTGTCACTCTCTTCTGAATAGGACTTGAACCCCAGCTTGCCCCATGCTGTTGTTAATATTAATGACCACATCCCTGCTGTGTGAGTAAAATCAGAATAGCTGAAGTTAATAGGCAGAACGCGTACAAACTGGTCTGAAAAGCCTCCAAATAAAGCTACCCGCCTCCATTTGTATGTATGTGCATGTGAGCACTCCCTGTTTATTAAAAGCTGCTGCTGTTGGAAAGAAAGAAAAATTGAGTTGCCCATGGAGAATAATACTGAGATAAATTTACTGATTTCAGTCATGAGTTCCTGCTTGTTTCAAAGTAAGGTCTCACTTTTCTGATGTACTCTCATACTTTGGAGTTGTCTGTAACTGATGCTTGTGAAACCTTGATTTCAGTGACTGCTTTCAGGTAGAAGATCAGTGAGGTTGACGGAGAACGTGAATCCGTAAAATCCTTGTCACTCTCTGTCACTGTGCTGCTTTTCAATGCTCCTCATTTTTCTGTGTGTGTGTTTGGCGCCATTATTCTTCTCAAGCCTTATTTCCTATCTTATAGCCTCTTGCTAAATTTTCCTCCTTCTGATTTGTGGATTGATTTTTTTGAAAATATCTCTCAATAGTCAGAATGTGGGTTTTGCTGATTGTTTCCCTTGGAACAGACTGCAGAGAAAGCTGAATCTACTGTGACTAGGGGATCCGATTCTCACCTTTTCTCCCCTTCTTAAAGGCTTAGAGTAATGTCTACAGACCTTGGTAGGAACAATGTGCATCATGAGGAGTGGAGAAGCAAGCCCTGTAGAGTTTTAGGTTCTTGTGGATCTCAGCTTCAGTGCTCAGTAAGACTGAATTGAATAAAATCCCTGTTGGTCAGGCTCTGTGCCACAAATCATGTAAAAGCCAGGCTGCAGCAGTCGCTGCAGGATGGAAAGATTATCCTGAATCCTGTTTCTCTTCCTGCTCCTACTGTCCTACTTAGAACACAGGAAAATTGATTTTCCAGCTTAGCGTCCAAGGATAGAAACTTCTCTGAACTGATGTCTCCCAAGATAGAGCAAAGTCAATTGATTAATAGGAGTAATCCACTAATAAAAGTAGAGCAGACCTAGACTGGATAGCCATAGGGTGGCTTAAAGACACAAGGTTTCTCTTTTCAGGTTCAAACTTCTGAAGCAGGAATAAGAAGCAGAGTGTGTGTGTAGGCAGGTGAGGTACAGATGGGGCTGTCTCGATGTCATTCAAGACAGGTGTTTTGTCTTCCGCCTTCTCTGCCTTCCTCTCTCTATTGGATTTATCCAGTCCGCCCTACCAACCTCAATATGCTGTTTATTTCTAGTGAATATCTCCTGTGTTTTCTTACAAATACTATTTGCTAGTCCAGACCTTCAGAGGTTTTTCTAGACCACAGCTAGAAGTTTGACACAACTGGAATAACATTTCTTCTTTACATTAGGAGTAGCTTACTAGGTACTTACTATATAGACTTTCCTAATATGGATAGACAAACTGCTAAATTTGTTTGGTTTTTTTTTTCCAAGAATGGTAATGCTGAGACATTTGCAAGTTGTTGTCTTATTTTGAGTGCGTACGAGCAGTTTACAGGTGCTTGGGTGAGTACTTTCTCCAGTCAATGAGGAGAGGTTTCTCCAAAGACTAACTTTGGCACTTGGGAGTTCATCTCTCTAGTGTCTCTCTCCCCTTTGACAAAAACACAGGCCTAGGGCTAGTAGCTGTGCATTAAAGAGAGCCTTTTTGAATACAGCTCATCTTTTATATTTTACTGGATGTGTAATTGTTAAAAATTTATATTATCAGTATGTTATCAATTCCTCACCTGAGTAGCCAACTTTCTCACCTTTGTGTTTCTATTGGTACAAAAACTTGATATGATTTCTCCTGCATTTTCTGCATATTGTTTATTTAGACTGCTTACACCTCACCCTAAGCCAAAGTCCATCTGAAATATGCCTAGGGAGAAGGTTAGCTCTGTAGCGCTACTTAGTAGAACTTTGCATTGTCTCAATGTAAGCATATATCCTGTGGGCATGATATGACCTTAAGAAAGAAAATATTGCTTTCCTGCAATATGCTAAATTAAATTTTTCTGGTCTCAGCAGACTGACATCAACACAAAATTATCTGTTATTTGATTATACTCAGTTAAAGATTTGAATGTTGAATGTGAAATTGTTCTACTTTTTCATAGAAATTGTAATAATAGATAAGATAAAATATCTTGCGTTAGAAACAGATCCAAAAATGAAAAGATAGCAGGATTTCCTGCCAAAACAATATTACCATTTTTGTTTGCTTGTTGTTTTTTATGGGGAAAAAGGGGAAGAAACAGAAAGCAAATATTGTTCCTCCCCCGCTATATAGAAGCTTATCTAAAGATTGTAATTTTGTCTAGTTGGAAAAAGGCGAGTAAAACAGTTACAGGATCTACTTACTTACATCTTTTTCCATAAAAAATGAAGGATTGTTCCTCTAGATGTTAATTTTAAAACATTTCTACACGTTTTCTTGTTCTTGGTAGACCAATTTCTGTAGAGTAGAATCTCAAAGTTTTAACTTTTAAGAATAAAAATAACTTTGGTCTTCTCCTAGTTGATACTACAGAAGACTGAAGATATCAGTGCTTTGCTAATCCCAGCTTTCTAAATTCTTATTCTTAGCTGCAGGCTGTTACTAGTGTAATACCTTGCATGCACTGTGCAAGAAAACCTAGTAAGCCAGAATTCTTGTAGATGCTGGCAGCTTTCTCTGTTTAGATATGCTCAGGATCTGGTTTGCTTTATTTAAGCATAGTACTTTAACTATAGATAAAGTGAAGAAATTAATGGAGAATTTTGTGGAAAAGATTTCTGTTTAACCCAAATTGTTAAATACAGGTGTCTTTTTCAACTCTGTGTCTGTGAATAACACTTCCTAGTTAGTTACTGTAAAAATTCATTTTTCTTTTCATTATGTGCTATGTTCCATTTCAATAAAGTTTGTTTTATAGTTCAGTATTCCAGAGAAGGGACACTGCTGTTTGAAATATAGCTTCTCAAATGTAGCTGAACTGATGATTCAATCCAAGTAACAAACATTGACCCAGCCACTGATCGTTGACAGGTTTAAGTTGGCAAGTGCAGTGACTTCTGTAGTCATTCACAGTTCCTTTAGCTTTCTTAGATCTGTCCCACGTTTTCATAGTTTATGGAAAACAAATGTCATATAAACAGAAGACGTCATATATCTCAGAGGTCTACTTCCTGTCTCTGCGCTGTGGTTATGCACCTAATACAAAATGCACTGTGTCAGTACACATCCCTTGTTCTGTCCAGGATGAAATGGGCTGCCCTCTGTAGCAACATGACTTTTACAAGAAAGGGATACGTCTTCCTCCACTGTTGCACTTTTTTGGGGAAGTGCATGAACATATGCAAGTCTTACATACAAATTGTAACTCCTTCAATCTTCTCATTTACTTGTGGGAAATAAGCACTAGTGCTCTGAGGTGCAGTTTTTGCTGTTAGACTTACAGCCACTAGAAGTGACTTTCATATTACTCTGTCACATTTTTATTATGTAGCAGTGATTTTAGTGGGCGAGTCTTTGTGTAGAATCAAGGACAGAAATGAGTGCCTTATATGGAAGCACAGCCCAGCGACTTTAATATTAGAGCTGTGCCTACTGAACATAACAGCATTTAGACAATGGCTGATCTGTAAGACCAAGAAGAGACAGCGTTCTTTCTGTTTTCTTGTGCGGCAGAATGGGGAACATCTTTTAACTGGTCAGAACATCTCACAGTGAATGTCACAGGAAATTCAGCTGTGCATAGTAGTTACACAAGCAGAATGGTGTGGCAGTAACCTGCAGAAAATCAGAGTAAGACAGGAAAAACCTTTGTATGCCTAACTATCCTGCTAAATTTACCTATGCAAGAAGCCAGAGAAAGGAAGTAACCTTTTTCTTCAGTGCAAAAGAAGACTGAAGTGGTTTCAGCAAATAACATTAATGATCTAAAAATATTCACCAGACAGAAATGTCCATAAAGCTTCTTTTTGTGAGTGTTCACAATTATCCAACCCTGCACAAAACAAGAGAAGCTCATTATGTATTATTTTAGTAAGCTATGTTTACAGAACAATTTATCACAATGGTAATTGTCTATTTTAAGATTAACTCATTGCCATATGCAGTTTCACAATTAAAAATTAAACACAACAGAGAGAAGGCAACTAGTTGTCTCTGAAACACTGGTGCTAGTGATGTTCTCATCTGTAGATAATTAAATAATGGATCAGGTATGGCTTGTTCTGAACACCGGCAATAATTATTTATGTCTGGTCTCCCAAGTTGTTATTAAAAGGTTGCAGTAGCAATGAATGCCATCTGAGGAAGACTAGAAACATTGTTAACATGGTAGTTACAGAGGCAATTTTTTTTGTGGTTTAACTCTTCTTCAGCTGAAGTGACTCCTATTTCTTTCTCCGCTGATGAGAAAAAACCATGGCTTTTTCACCAAATTTATAGCAGGCAGCAGGAGGATATGTGGACAGTAATCTCCACTACAGTGGCAAGTAGCCCTTTGTGCCGATCGATGTGTCCTGAACACTAATGGTTTGCTCTAACCTTTTATTTTTAGCAACGTATTTCAAGCATCTAAAAAAACCTTTTCATTCTTTTAGTGGCAGCTAACAGTTTAATATCTTCTTTTAGCCCAGATTTCCATTTCTAGCTCTACAGTATTACCTCTCTGACAGGTATTAGCGCTCTGTTTTTAGCCTTCTCCAGAGCGGGGCCATGAGGCCCAGTCAATTCCCTATTGCAAGTAACTTGTGCATTCAAGACGGTGAACTCTTGCCTTTCAGGAGGATATTTGTTACGTGGTACAACCGACTATATTATAAACAATTTCTAAATCTGGATCTTGAGGCCCTAGTTCCACTGTGTAATGTGGAAGTTGCAGTACGTAATGTCACATCGGGCACTGGCCACGAGGGCTGTGGGGCGGCCGCTGTGAGGGGAGGCCAGGGCTGCCCCATTCCGGACATGGCCGGTTCCAGCTGGCTCCAGCGGCCCCGCTGTGGGGCACAGCCTGGCCCTTCGGCCACGGGTGGTGGCACCTCAGGGAAAACATTTAAGAAAGGGCAAAACACCGCATGGCACTGAGGGGTGAGGAAAAACATGTGAGAAACAGCCCTGCGACACCACAGTCAGAGGAAACGGATCGGAGGAGGAGCTCCTGGTGCCTGAGCAGGGATCCCCCTGCACCCAGGGGGGAGACCATGCTGCAGCAGGTGTTTCCTGGAGAAAATCATGGCCCACGGGCAGCCCATGCTGCAGCAGGTTCTCCTGGCGAGGAGCTGTGGCCTGTGGAGGAGCCCCGCTGGAGCAGGTTTATCCTGAAGGACTGCAGCCCGGGAGAGGGCCCACTCTGGAGCAGGGGACTGTTTTAGACTGACTGCAGCCCCCATTCCCCATCCCTCTGTGCCGCTCAGGGGATGGAGGTAGGGCGGGGAAAGAAGGAGTGAGACTGACCCTGGGAAAATGTGGAGGTAGGGGGAGGGGGTTCTGTGTTTTGTCTTTGTTTCTCACTGTCCATATTTTAATTGGCAATACATTACATTTCCCTCAAGTCAAGTCTGTTTTGCCTGTGACAATAATTGGTAAGTGATCTCCCTGCCCTTATCTTGACCCACAAGCTTTCTCATCTTATTTTCTCTCCCTGTCCAGTTGAGGGAGAGTGAGGGAGCGGCTGGGTGGGTGCCTGGCAGCTGGCCAACGCCAACCCACCACAGATGTGCAGGTTGAAAATTGTTTTATATAAGACTTGTCATCCTTTGCTTTAACCTGAGATTTCTTTAGTATTTTTTGACCTTTTTAGTATTTAACAATACTAGGCAAATGCCTAAACTATAAAATTTTCCTTGTTAATTGTACTCAATCCTGGGTGCTGGGTGCCTGAAGTTAACTGATATCCACAAAATCTGGCTGAGTGCTGGGTGAGGAAGGATGGTCTAGGGGTTTTAGAGTCACAGAAAGACATTTTCAGGACATGAAACACAGGCAAGTATAACCATAGCACTCGTTATTTAGGAAGAGCTTAAAAATTACACAGCAGAGAGAGGAAATAATGGATAAGAATCAAGAAACAAACATATGGTTGGAAAGTGAGAAACTTAAACTATGAGGAGCCAATGTGAAAAGTTTCCAGGTATCACTGAGTCTTGCCATTGCTGTCATACTTGATGTGTGAATTTCCAGAACTTCACTGACAGAATAAATGCTGCAGACAATTGGAAAGTGCTTGTGCCCTGGTTCTTCAATTTTGTACTTTTTTGGACAGGACAGATCATATCCATATGAGTCAGTGAGATGAAGCTGTTCCAGTGCATCTCCTACAGAGGAACTAGAGAAATAACACCAACACATCATTCCAACTGAATTGTCATAAAGGATTACTTCGGGGGTGAGAAGACACAAGTTCACACTATTCATTGGAAAAATAACAGTATAAATAAAAAGCACTGAAGGATCATCAGGTCATGTCATACTGTGAAGGAAAGCTAGCAACTGAGCGTCTTCATATGTTCAGCATTTGGCAGATAATCATTCTGTAATTCTGTGGTTCTTAAGATAGCAGGAAAGTCATTGTGTCTTGATTCCTTTTCCCTTTTATTTGTATGGATATGCTAAGGAAAACCCTTTAAATCATACTCATTCAGGAAGCACTTAAGTCCAGTGGTGACACTAATATTTTATACTCAGCTATACAGAGATGGATTTAAACCTCTAATGCAGTGTTTTCCTGAAGTCACAACACAGTCTCAAACCACTCTCAAAATGTGGAGTGAGGATATCTGGCAGCAATGTGTTTTTCTGATCAGAATCCTGTAACCTGAATTTTCTGGAATTATTTCAAAATCTTAGTCTATTTCCATCATAACTTTAATTTTTTTTTCCACCTGCTCAATCCAGATGGTATTAAAATAATTTTGTGCTTTATTATATAAACATCATAATTGCATGCCATATATTTTGTAAATATTGTCTTATATGTATAGTTTTGCATCTATATCAGAAAGGTATCTAAAAATAAACATTAATTGTTTATCCCTATTTTTCAGATGGTATCAAGCATTTATAGAATGAATGTTGCTCATCATTGTTTGCTGAGTGTGTGACAGAGCTGGAGGGAGGAAGAACTGAGATCTGATTCCTAACCCTAGGCCTGTTCCTAGACCTGTTCATCTGTAAGTCCAAATCTGCTCTATTTCATATGGTTTACTTTGCTTGCAGCAGAGTGGAATTCTTGTTTAAAATAATTTCTCATTATGGATGTTGAGAGGGTGTACAGATGTGCAGGAGAATAACATTTGAATATAAAAATAATTTTTGCAGATTTCAGTAGTAATTTTAAAATTAGTATTAATTTTGATAATAACATATGCCAGATGCTCTGAATGGCAGTACTGCAGCACAAACAAGGATGGGAAGATAAATTGATTAGTAACAGTTCTTCAGGAAAGGATTTTGGTGTTACAGTGGTTTGTAAATTGAATGTGACTCTACAGTTTTAAATTATTGCAAGAAGGACACGAGCCATGCTGGGTTGTATTTGAAAATGACTATAGCTTAGATGATGCGTAAAATAATGTCTCTGCTTCACATAGCATTAACAAAGCCACAGTTTTGTCTAGTTTAGTGTCTTTGAAGCAAAATATGAACCATCTGAAGAGAGCTGAATAGCAAGCAACAAAAGGTTAGAAATCCAGACAAGACATCTTGTAGCTTAATGACTTGGGATTATTTAGCAGAAGGACCTAATTTGTTCTCCATGTGTATGACTGACAGAACAAGAATTATTAAGCTTAAATTGCAGCAAGACAGATGCAGGTAAATATTGACACCTTTTTAATGATAAGACAGCAAAGTAGATTTTAGAATCTTAATTCTCAGAGATTTTAAACTCAGGATAGTTAAATACCAGTTAGGAAAGACTTGGATATGACCCATATTTGCCTTGAAACAGGACTGAAGTCATAAATGACTTCTCAAAACCTGTTTCAGACATATTTTCTATTACTGTAGAATTCAGTGGGAGCTCCACTGAAACATAGCAGCTAAGTCAGTAAGCTTTGAACAGAAAAAGATCCACCATGTTCTGTTATTTTCACTACCTTTGTCACCATATATATGAAACTCCCCAGTTACCATTTCTTTACTTCCAGTTTACTGGATGACAGAGAAATAGTTGACCTTTATAGCCGATAATACTTCACAGTGACATGATACTGCAACGATATTGTGTCTTCTGTTGCTAAAATGACTAGACGGCTTGCTTTTTTCTCAAACAAAAGCAAATGGATTTAAAAGGTGGCAAACAAGTGTCAAACAATTCTGTCTCTTACCATTAAAAAAAGATTCAAAGATAACACTACTGATATCAAAACAAAAATTACATTTCACATTCAACTTCTTGCTCTTGAGAGCATGCTTAATGTAGAGTTAACTTAAACTAATTGGAAATAATGAAGCATTTGCATAATTTATTCTGGAGATTGTTGTTATTCAGTCTGTTGAAATCTCCTGGAACACATGAATACAATGGTTTGTGAACCTGCTATTCCCAATTTTACCAATTTAATCTACAGTAAATCTCATTAGTACTACCAGTAAGTACTAGAAATATTGTCTGATGTATTTTGAGATTAACTATGCTTGTGGCAATCTTTTCTTTAGAAGAGGAGGTAATTCATTCAAACAATAGCAATTCTTTCTGAATTCACTTCAAATGTCATTATGATGGAATGCAATACTGGGAATAATGCAAATGTAAGTTTCAGTAGCTGGAAGCTATTTTTTTTTTAATGAGGTATGCTCTAACATCTACTGCAATTTCTACCACTGGCATGGTAAAGTAATACAGAGACAATGAATATGATTAAATTCAGTACTGGTGTAATTCATCTGAAGCTAAGCCAAATTGAGGTAGTTGCTGTATTTTATTTATGCAGATGACTCAAAAATAGATTATTTTCTGCCAAATTGTGCCTTATTAAGGTTCAGTATCTACTTTTACCTTTGTTATAGGTATGATCTCTATGCTTATTGTAAATAGGAAGACCTTGATGTTATATTTCAGGAAGGGGAAAGCACAGTTCAATGACATATGTGATCTAAGGCAAAACATATCTGGCTGCCAGGAGGCTGAAAAAAGAGGAATTGGTAGCCCTACCAATAGCTGTCATTTTCAGAAGTTTCTTGCCTGTATGCAGGAATTTTTCTGTTATGCCCTGCTGTGGAAGAGTAGCACCCCCTTCTTTTCCACATGTAGTGATATCTTGTTTTTCCTGCTAACTAGGGGATTTATGTGACCATATAAACAGAAGTAAGTTAGCTTCATTGTGAATGTGTATTTCACTGGTTTTCAATTGGTAAATCATACCCACAGATGGTATGAGTTGTGGTATTCTAAGCGGGACTTGTTTGGAATGGACAAAACTACATCATGGGTATATGGTGAGTCCTTTTCCGGTGTTGCCAGGTCTCTGCTGGGAGGTGGAGGTATCAGTGGCCTGCAAGGAGACCACTGGAGATAAATAATATCATTGCGGCGTGGAAGGTGGTGGTAGTAAGGTCAGGGATTCAGGGATTCAGCCTGAGAATGGGGAGTTGAAGGAAGCAATGAGTTGAGTAGTGCAGAGTTTGTAGTGAATCCTGCCAATCAAGTTGCGGGGGGGAAGGAGAAGAGGAAAAGATACAAAGACAGTAAAAGTCAGGTTTAAAAAAAAAAAAGAAAGAAAGAAAATTTATCAATAGCAAATATCTATAAGAAGGGTAGTTTTCTCTGGCCCCTACAGAGCTATGTTCTACAATTTAATAGATGCTTTGTTCTTACAGACTCTTTTTTCCACATAGGTTCAGCTTTACAGATTAAGCAAGGAAATCAGGAAGACAAACATACTTTTTCTCAGAATGGTCAGTCCAATGGGAAATACCAAGCCAAGAAGCTATTAAAGTCAAGGTATTCCATATTAAGATTCCCATAAACATCTTGAATGTATAGAAATGTAGAAAATGTATAAAAATAGTACCTATTTAAAAATATTCCTTATCTGAACTTTTCTAAGCATGTTAAAACAAGCAGGACAGGCAAAGAAATACTATTGGACAAATCTAGGCCAAGTACTTAATGAGTATGAATCTCTGATCACTTTTCCTCTCTGTCAACCTGGGATTATGTTTTCAATATGTCCCTTTGGAGGATTCTTTAATGCCTGTTGCAAGTTACTCTGGTTGAAGTGCTCTGATCTCCTGATACACCTGAAAAACCAATGGGGAGGAGAGGGTACAGAAGGCGACATATAGCCGGAGTTCCTATCACAATCATAAAGGTTGCCTTTTTCAGGCTTTTTTTTTGGCTACATAGTGCTGTGTGATAACTGAGAAGTTATCACTAACCGCCTGTCTTATATTTTAGAAGTGTCTTGACTTCTGAGTGTTTGAACTTGTACCTTCATCTATTACTGTTAGCTTATAATTTGTATTTTATTTTGAGACTTTTATTGATATTGTATATCAATATTGTAAGAACCTAGGCTCAGATTATTACATAGATAAATCTGTTGAAAATCTGAGTTATTTGTCCTATATCTGAATTTTACTGTCATTCAGACAGAAACGTGTTGTGAATATGGGACTTGTGAAAGTATAATAAGTGTTCTGTAAGTAGTCATAGTCCAAGAATTTTGTTTTCTGGCAGTAAGCTTTATGAAAGAAAAGCCATCTTATGTTCAGGGAGGAAGAGGTTTCTGAGCTGTAAAGAAATTGGAGAGTTTTCCAGTTGTATGTCTTGGTTTCATAGGGACTACAAACAAGACGCAGACTATGTGTTTTAAGCATCCAGCCAAATAGTGGATTTGTGCTCATTTCCTCTTCTGAAACCTGCCCAAAACTCCTGGAAAAGAATAACTATGTTAAGAATGATGACTGTATCATATATTTGAAATATATGCTATATATTTAAATTTCTTGTTAAGAGACACCACAGAACCATTTACATCTGGAATACTTTTTAGTCTTAGCGCTATGTTTATCAGAGACCCTGATCTCCAGTCCTGTGTGAACACCGCTTTTAGTTTCTCACCTGCGTAGCTGAGCTGGAGTGTAATCCTTTAGGAAGAGTTCCCTTGATTTTTTTGTTCAGGGCCCTGGTGTATGACTTCTTTTGTCTGACTCAAGTTCCTCTGAAGTAGTTTGAGAGAGAAGGCAGGATAAAGCCAACGTAATTATGACTACGCTATTCTGTCCCCAGCAGTTGTTCTTCAAGAGGCCCTTTAGCTACTAGTGCTGCTGCCTAGAAGTTGCCTCTTGCACCCTCTCTGCTTCAGCAGGCATCTGCCAAAATCTCTTCGTCTGGATGCTGCACTCTCTTTGGGAATAGGGTATCCCTATTCCACTCTGGTGAAAGACTTCCTCACTAATAATGGGAAGGAATCTCTCAGAGCTGATAGTGTTACTTCTTGTCCCAACTTCAGTAACATCTGGTTTTCATCTCTAAGGTATTTTACATTTTCACCAAAAACTGTGAGATTGTTAACCAAGTTTTCTTACTGAGACTATAACTTGTTTACCAACATTTTAAAGTATCTTTTCTGCATCTGGACCAAGTATGATTAGCGTTAATAAAAGCTTTCATAATTTACTTTTCTAGGACCTGATTTAATCTAACCACTGTCTTGAAAATAAATCTTATACAAAAACATCCTAAAAGCAAAAGATGGTATGTTATTGAAGCTGAGTTAGTCGAATGGTATTTTCTAATGTGAGTCTTTGAATCCCTGAATTTCATAAAAATACCTATGAGCTGACATAACAAATTGACAAATGGAACTTAGCTTGACAATCTGAACTGCTCACTGCTATATTTAGCAGAGTTTACAAGCTTGTAGTGCCATCCAGAAAGGTCAGACACTTTTTACAAATTTTATAGTTATAAAACTAGCTGCAAATTTTAATAATCGAGACATTTTATAAAACTAAAGGTATGCTAAAATAGAGATGATCAAAATATAGCAATTTTCTCTATATAATATGCATAGCAGAAACTTGGCATGAATATTGTATGCTCAGAAACCCACTTAGCCTTTACTAACATATTTTCACCTGCACCTGGCTGCCAGTGTTGCTATTTGCAACAGATAGTCTGTTTGGGCCTCTTAATATACATTGAGTAGGTAGTCTTTTTAATTTCTTTTTCCCAAACAGCCGCATCATCTTTAGTCCAGGTTCAGGATTAAGGGGAAGGAATCCATGTGACCCTTAAACAGTTCATGAATGTAGCTGCATTACCATGCTGGCTTTTGGGAGCAGCAAATGTCAATTGCTAGGCATATATTTCATTCAGTCTTCACAGAATTTATCAAACAGGACTACTCCTATTATGAAATACATAATGTGACAATAACAAGCTCGCTCCAGAAGCAGACTTCTCTGAGCACAGCTGGTGATGGGATGAAGGAAAAAAGTGCTACTTAGGATTAGCTGTTGTAAGTAGCTGTTGTGCTGCTGTAACACCATCGGTTCCTTGCTTTGGTAGAATGAAGTGAAACACTACAGGTTGGGGAAGATTCTTTAGTGTAGGTTTGGATCTTTTCTGAATTTGGATGAGAAAAAAAGTTTTACTTCATAATAGTAAAGCTGTAAAGCTTATATGGAGCCATCATTTTGAACATTTATTCAGAACACATTTTTAATCCAGTGCAGTTATCAACTTCAAGTCTGACTATAAGAAGTATGAAATGATTGATGCTGCAAGAAAATATGAGGACTTTCTTTCGAGAAGATGTGCTGTTACACATGTTGGTATGTATTCTGACACTGAGTGATGAGTTGAAAGCACTGTTGGGCATAAAGAGGCAAGGCAGAGTAAAGAGGAAACCTTTGCATTTGAATAATGTAGTACTGTAACAGCTAACACTAAGGAGGCCTGACTTTTCTCACTGAAGAAAAAAAGTAATGAAAAGACTAAGCATAAGTTTAAATATTATCAAACTTTCTTCTAAAACCACAGATTACTTTGTTTAGTTCTTTCAGCTCTCAAGTTTCAAGGGATCTTACTTAGGTTTGGATCCAAGGTGACCGTTAAAAATGAATAGCAAATAGAAATCACATTTTAAATCTTATGTTCTGTGGTGCACCGTATCTTCCTCACTGTATCTCTAATATCAAGCTCTGCATCAGTGAAATCTGGCACCATTTGGAAGCCAATCCTGCTTCCACTGGAGCTAAAGACAAATGTCTTCCTTAATGGAAATGAAACTTGATCTTTTCATAGAGTACTTCATTTTCATATTAAACTTGTACCTTTTTCTGTTCATTCTTCATTAGCTATCAATTTCAACCTGGGCTCAGAAAAGGCATGAGCTAAAGGAACCATATGTTTGAGTTTGAGATATTTTAGGAAAACTTTTCTGATTTGTCAAAATTCCTTTGAACGAGGTTTCTGGCATGTTCCTCTAAATATTTGAAATGAGCTATTCGTGTGCCAAAGAACTGAAGGATTTTGGTCTACTGAGGAATATATGAAATGTCTTTTAAATAATCCATGATAAAGCAACATAATTACAGGTTTATTAAGCTTTAATTTGGTGGTTTAAAATTAAACAACAGGAACAGTGCAGTAAAATGCTTTTAATTGCACGTGTAGCAGAGGGTATATCAGCTAGCCTATGTACCCTTATCTTACAAATGGATCAGCTCAAGTACTGACAGCAGTTTCATTCTATAAGCTCATAGGTCTGCTTAGTTTGGTATGTCAGCGGGTTTTTTCCCAGTTCTCTATAATTTCAGCTAGCTTGAAAATCTCTGTAGGGCCCTACCTTGTAGAGTACATGTGAAAAAAGAGGATTTTTGGAGGGAGAATCCATACCTGTAAGAAGGGAAGTTTCTGCAGTAAGCTGTACCTATTTGAAGCATTTATGGGGGGGGGGTGCTCTTATTTAAAGAGAGAGGAACATAGAATTTATTTTTTTTTTCAGTCCATTATCCTAAACAGGTATCTTCACCCCTCTAAGAAATGCTGCTTTGCCAAGAAGCAAAACCATCTTTTTTGCTAAATACAGTCGGGTGTACAGAATTGATGTGGTCAGGAAAAATGGCATGCAAATTATAGGTGCAGTCAGACCTATAGGAACTCCATGTGTCCATCTAGGATGTAGTGTGGGGACAACCCCTATCACCTGAGAGGTGTCCCACAGAAACAGTATGAGATTTTAACTTGCAGTGTGCTTCATAACCAGGACAGTGACATAAATATAAAGATTTGTGCTAAAAAAATATATATGTATTATCAGAAATGCCTCCACCAACTTGAGATGTCTTAGGTTAGGATGGCAACCCAGACAGCAGGTCTTCAGCTTCATGAAAGAGCCACAAACTTTCATTAGAAAGTACTTAAGGTGTTTCCTGTTATCTTGCCCTCCTCCATGTTTCCTCAAATACTCATTTCTTTTATTTACAGCTGGGTACACCATGTTCTTCCTCAAATGTATGCTGTTCCCAGAGGTAACTAGTAAAGTTGGGAGATCAATAGTTAGCAAAGTATTTTGAAAGAGAGCTTGAAACCTGCTGGAAGGATTTAGGAGCATAATTCATTTGCACAGGACTTACTCATAACTGTAATTTTGAGGATGTGTTTTTGAGGACAGTACTTTCTTGCCGTCACATAGTTACAATCAATTAGACAAAATAAAAAATATTATTCCAAATCCATGCAAAACCAGCTTTACTGAGTAAGAATTGACATTTTTTCACAGAAGAACAAAATAACACGCTATATATTGTAATAGTCGAATTCTCTCAATTTTTTAGTTGGGTGGTTGGCATACTTTCTAAGGCCAGATTTGCCATAATCATATTTCTGGCTTGCCTACACATAGATTATCCATACTGTGGCCTTTTTCTTAATATGTTTCTGTACACGTTTCAAGATGTCTCTGGTCCAGTGATTCTTTTATGGGTTGTTTTGCTTAGACATCTGTGGGCTGAATTCAGATTATAAGGGAGGGCACAAAATTGCGCAAATGTATGTTTTTGAAGTATCTAGGAATAAACACATTGTCTAGCAAAGCCAATAAGCATGTTTTTCACACTTACTGTTTCAGGAAATGATATGGTCATAGAGAAATTAATTACAAATTTATTTCCTGTAACAGAACATGAAAAAGAAAAAGGCTTATAAAAATGTAGCCAGCAGCAAGAGATAGCTGAGTTCAAAAACAGTCTACAACCATGCCTACCAGTTGGGTTTGTGAAAGCTAAGAACAAATGGTTCAAACTCAGGTAGCTCAAGCAGTTGGAACAATCCTCTGAATTTTTAAGGGCATATATAACCTTCACTGAATTCCAAAAGCTTTTGAGAATTTCCCATTAGTGGAAAAAGGCCACTGTTCCAAATTACAGCTTCTAAGAAAATGGTATGCTGCCAGGACTTCACACAGGAAAATAACTAGTCCTGGAATTGAAACAGATCTTTTTTTAAACAAGCCTAAAATTCTGAACAAACTGTGCTCATTCACTTTGTGAAGATCCACCCTTGTGACCTAAGCAGGCTCTGCTAGCCATATGCTGATAGATATTATGCAAGTGCTGTATGTGCTCTCATTTGATGACTTGAATGCCTTCAGCTGTGTTTAAGATTTATCTGAAGCTCAAAATAGAGAGCAAATTTGTCTTCTGCTGGCAGAAGTGCTGCACTTGCTTTTGAAAGAACATTAATCCTGAGCAGAGACTACCCAACTGAGAACATTTATGAAACTATCTTTCAAAGACATGCCTTTAGTTATGAGAGAGGTTGAAGACTGAGACCTACTGAATCTTTGGTATGCTAAACCTTGGGATGAGAGCAGGTGGGATGACATGCAAGAGTTTGAATGTTGAAAGAGAAAGACCTAAACCTTGATAGAGTCAAGATATCTAGAGAGAATTGAAAGAAGATTAGCTGTCAAGCTGAAAATGAAGTCCGTCTGGTTGTTTCATTCACTGTGTACACTTTCCACATATTAAGCTCTCAGACTTCTGCATTTCAAAGTTAGAGTCTGAGTCATGTTGAACTACTGTCCTACAGCTTTTCTAAACACTGTAGATGTTATACACAATAAGCAGAAGGGACAGGAGATGCTCAGTTTGAGAAGGTATAAGACATACCTCATGCTCATTATGGCAAGTGGGATCCTCACCAAAGACCAAATGAGGTGCTTTTGGGTGAGAAAACTTAACTTGAGCTCTGAGCTGTGGAATGAATTTATAAATGCTATTCAGATTAAGCAGTTTAAAATTAGCTTGCACATCTCATTATACTTATGTAACTCATCTTGTATGCAGTATAGACGTATTTGTAGTAGCTGTCTGAGTGCATTCATTAAGAAATGCAGATTTTTTTTCAGTATTTGAAGTATTCTTTTTGTTTACAGTTTTCCAGCTCCTGTATTTGTAACTCTCAAAGTTAGCTTTATACCTTCAGGCCATGAGACATTTTTGCACCATCTTGATTCTGGAATCAGTCATTTTAAATTATCATTTGACTGGAAAGACAAGAATGAAAACACAATTTAAGCTTTCCTTAACAGATGATTCAAGGATGAAACACACTTCAACACAACATCTAAGAGAAAATGAAATTGGATTTGAAATTGGATTTGAAGAACATTGGCATTTTTTTCCAAAAGTTTTGGGGGCACAGGGTGCAATTAAAATTTGAGGAGACCTAATATTCAGAGACAGGGAGATGCTCAGAAGGTTATGAGAATAACCTCCCTGTATACAATATGAAAGACATTAGCAATATTGAAATTTTTTAGTCTAACTCAGTAGAATCAAATTTTACAAAGGCTTCTTTGCCTGATTTTTCCCCAAAACATTTTATATCATTTGTCTGATTAGACAAAATTTGCATTTGTCTGTTTAGACAAAATCACTTATCATCCTAGGTGATGCTTTCTTCTCATTTTTTCTACAAAGAAAATTATACATCTATCAGCTATGGTATGAATTTGGAGTCGTATAACTGTGTACTGTCATTCTTCATGCAGACACTGTTAAGAATGCCAGTTATGGTTTAGCCTTGGTTATCTCACATATGAAAAGTCTCAGCTAAACTGGAGAAAACTACTTTTATTGCAGGAATTTATATCGATGTAAATGATAAAGCTTCCCATTTAGAAACAAGCTTGTATAGAAAAAGCTTGATGGTTTGATGAAGTTTGTAAAGTACATAAACTACTAATAGTCAACAAATTATTAACAACATTCTGCACTTTTTGTGCCAACTGAGAGACATTCCCTTTAAAACTGTTGTGGCAGCTTCACATTTCACTGGAGTAGTTACAGAAAAATCCAGATAACTTATCTTAATACTATCTGTCTATGCATGAAAACTACCTCCCATAGTTTAAATATGTTTGAATTGAAGAATGTTGGTACTTATTGTAAATGCTGTTTTCAGTGCTGCTTTTGTACTTTTAAGAAGTGTTTAGTTATTTTCATTTAGTCTGCTTTGAAATTACAGTTGACAGGAAAGATGGAGCAAAGCTCAACTAAGGAGGAGAAGGTGATTTTGTGTCTTTGTACACTTGGGGCAAGTCAAAGAAAGTGCAGCAGATGCAGCTTACTCGGAAGCAAAAAGAATAAGTTTATTAGGAAAGTCTGTTCTTTCCAACTGTGATTGTGTAACCCTGAAGAGATTCAGCTGTGTGCTGGCCTTGGCATACACATCATCCAACCTTCCATAGTCTAATGTTGATTAAGAAGTGAAATGTTTTATGCCTTTTTTTTTAAAAATAAATTGCAGTAGGCAGCTAATGGCAACTATGAACTCCCCACATAGTCACGAGATAATTCTCCACAGTGGCACAGTGTATATCTGAAATACATTGCTCCTCATGCTTTCCATTGGCATATTGACTCCTACATGTTTGTTTAAATATAGCATATATTAGAATAGCTTCACAGAAATTGTGACTAGCACTATTAGTCAGTAACCTCAGAAAAAGGAGGGTAAAAGTATGCAAAGTTGACACTTTCTTACAGTGTACTGTAAACATTGGAAATAGTCATCATCTGCTAAAGTCCTAGTGTTAGAGAAAAACAATTTAAAAGATATCAGAATACAGTTATGAGTTGTAAAAAATCCTAATCTGAAATGAAAAAGGATCCTGTTCTGAGCTACATTTACCACAGTGATGTTGCAGAACACCACCAATGAATTATGAATTGTAACCTGCCAGTGTTATTGCTACCACTGAAGTCATCAGACTTGCTAGGAACTGGAAATCTCCAAAGTCAAGTAGGAGACAACAAATAAACATGATGTCTCCACTGCTGCCTCTCCTTCATAACAAGTTAACTTCATAAGCATGAGAACTAGGAAGCTGTTTGTCTGTGTATGTATGTTTTATGTCTGCTTACATACTTTGTCTCAAGTTTTTTCTCTGGTTGGGGCATAAGTTCTCTTTCCTGGAACTACTCTTTATTTTAAGAAAGCATATGTATCCTTTGAAGCCTTTCTCTCAGTGGGATATGTAATGTGATTACATAAAGATCTCTCTCCTCTTCCCATCTGTTTAGTGTCACAAAACTTGTGGGAACATAATACCTCTGAGGCCATATCCCACTGTCAAATTGTGTTAAAATTGAGGAATGTGTTCCAAAGCTATTGGAGGAGATAAACAGTGTGAAGTTATAATCCTCATTTCCTTGGGATCAAGGGGAAAAAAATCGATGTTCCATATCTCTATGACAGAAAAGCAATTTAACGTCATTACAGAACTTCACTGCTAGGTTTGTAGTATCTGTGAATTATGTTATTGCTGTTTTTGTGTTACTGGACTTTTGTTTAGGTGGAACAATGTAGTATTTGCTACTTGGGCTTCATGAGCTATGTTTTTGAGACACTGAGGGTAATGCACTATACAGCTTTTGTATAATATTGATTAATACTGAACACTAGTCTTACTTTTTTAGTCTCTGATGGTTAAACTGGAGATGCCACCATAAGCACTTACTGAGATAAAAATATTGCTTATTTGGTTTTTCTTTTCCAGGTAAAATACTACATCTGACAGTGTAGTCAGTGAGGGCAACCACTCAGTCAGAACAGATGCAACATATGAAGTCTCTCTGTTAATTGTTTTTGTCTCTGTTTAGTAATTATAGAGTTTGCTTTCAAAGAGAAAGTTTTAAAAATCTTGACCATTAAGAAATTTTGGCACCATGAGAATGGGTTAGCTACTGGGGAAAATGAATAAATAAAGATAGCTTAAGAAATCCCATCAACATTCCATTGAACACAATTTCCAGCTTTCACAATTTTGGTTTAACCTGGTGTAGCTTGGTGGTGCTATGTCTCAGTTTTACTAGTTTTGTGGTGATAATATCTGTTCTCCATCAAATTACTGCATTTTCTTTCTTTGCAATTCAGCATTTGAGTCACTTTCCTTTTCCGTCCTTGTTCAAGCTACCAGGAAGTCCTTCACAAAACTGAATTAGGCAATTGATAAAGTCACGTATTAGATTATGTTACTCATTAAATTGCACACAGTACAGGTTTCCTTTTGACCATGAACTCAAAGTGATGATGCGTAGCTGCTTTGCCTATGTTAATGGAATATCTAACTTCGCTTTACATTGGTGGAAATGATCCATTGCTCTGTTGCGGGGGTGGAAATGTTTTGCCAGATACAATTTTCCTATTCTTACTAAGGAAACAACAATTGCTTTTTAACAATGCAAATGAAGAACACTAGTATAATGACAGTTCTCTCAATATTTGACAAATTACATATGTTTGACTTTTTAAAATCTTAATGAAAGCATTAGTAGAGTTTAATAGCACTAAACAACAGTTCTTTCTATGTTTCCATCCAAAAAACCCACCCAAGTATTTTATAGATTTTCTTCCCAGATCCTAAATTTTCTAAAGATAATAATTTAAAAGAAACATGTAAAACTGTATGCATAAAATTCTTTCCGTTTCTTTAATTGTGTGAGTTCTATGAAAGATGGCTAAACAATCTTCACAGTTGTTTTGAAACTTGAATTTTAGGAACTACTCTGACTCAGTACCAGTTATATAAACAAAGGTTCAGTTTTAGAAAAGACTTCATTGTAAAGTGTTTTTCCTTTAAAGAAACACTGGAGGCGTATAATGTGTTTTAAATTGATTGCTATACGTTCACAAGATCTCTGGACTGAGCACTGATGACCAGTACATTTTGGTTTATCATATGACATATTCCTACAGAACAAATCCTTTCCAATAGCTAAGCTCTCCTCGGTGTAATTAAAGAATGAATACTTGAAGAATATTAAAGAACAAAACTCCAAACCCATGCTCTAGAGCCAAAGATGACTATGCATTAAAGGAAATAGTGGTGCATCAGCCACTGATACAAATGTACTCGTGTGTTTATTTAAAAATAAAATGGTGCTAGTCCTTTTCTTGGGGATTATCTGTGGTTTGTTCTTTCTTACATTAACTGCTTATATTTGCATAGTAGTATTCTCAGCAACTTAAAACACTTTAATATAATAAACCCTCTTCTCCTTTAAGGGACTGCAATGTTTCTCTTAGCCATTTTATTTTGAGAGATTTCAAGCATAAATATATGTTTTTCTTTTCCAATGGCTAATGCTAGTTATTATTCCATCTCTTCTCTTTATTTTGTGATTACCAGAACATGATTCCCAACTTTTAGAAGCTCTCGCTAAAAAAGTTTTCAGGCTTTGCTACAAAAGAAATAAAAAAGTTCTAAGAGGTAACACGTTTTGGATTAGCTTCACTTTTTTGGTACTTGGCTGTTCTTTGGAATACAGTCTCAAACACTTTCTTAATTTTTTCGGCTCTCTGCTCTTAGTGAAACCTTATGATGAACTTGAGAGTTTGTCACATTTTTAACCCAATAACAAGTGGGCTTTTCCACCATACTGTTAAATTGCGTTAGCTCCAGTGAGTTCACGTCATTATAGCATTTGCATATTCTCTTGTAAGGATACTTTTCCTCTGCACGTTCTTTCTCTTTCTTATTTATCATCTGCAATCTGTGAGTTTTCTAATCACTAATCAGAGTTAACATAGGTTTGGTAATGTGTAGACTTTTATACCACTGTTAATGCTGCAACAGCATTCAGTTGCTGCAGTCAGTGATTTATCTGAGCAGGTGGTGCCAGTTTCTCTTTTGTTTGTACTTGCAAATGATTGGAGATCAATTGCATTTTTTGAACCTTTTGGTGGATAACGCATTGTCTTGTCTGTCGTGGTTGGTCCATGTGCTGCTTTTGTTTGACTCTGCCTTGGAACTATATGGGCCATTCTGTCTCAGATGTTTGGGGTTATTTTTGAAGCATTTTAGATCCTATCTTCCAGTGTCTGAGGATCCTTTATAAGAAGTGTAATATCATTACCTTTACTCATTACCTTTTCATTGTACTTAACAGAGTACCCAAAAACGCTAACCTAAAACATCTTTTCTTCTGCACTTTGACTCATTTACACTAAGACTGTAAGACTGACTGACTGTTTAATCTGAGATTAGTCACAAAATTCCCTTGAATTTTGACTTTTCTTTATGTTTTATTGGAAAACAACCTTCCTATGTCTTTATCAAGCCCAGTAGTCCTCAGATTGTCCATTTTTCACCTCAGAATTGTCTTTTTTTTTTTTTTTTTGAGTAAAAAGTCAAACTAGTGGCACGATGGAGACATACTCTACTTAAAGTGCTTACACAAATTTGACTTTGTTCTGTCTCTGGTTCCATTGGGTTGTTCATAACAGAAAGTTTCACAGCTTTATTCATTCTGCATAAAAATAAGTTAAAGACAAAAGGGTTAAAAAAGGGGTGTGAGTGTGTGTGTATGTTTATGGTGGAGCGTGGGGAGGAAAAAGAATTATAAATGAAAAAGATGTTTGTACTTTGTATGCTCATTTTAGATAAGTAGGGAAAACAAAGCTTCATGTGATCTAGCCTTCCTAAATAGTTTTTCATAATTTTGAAATGTCCTGGATGTTGATGGATTGATCAGAATGTGCTGTTTCACAAAGTGCGCAGTAAAGTGTCCATAGTGTGTGTTTAATTGCAAAAGCTGACACATTGTTTCTAGTGTGTTTGCTGCAAAGACACAAGACTTTTGCTGCTTGCTTTAAATGGAAAAACAAAGTGGACAGGTCCTCCATTGTACATGGTTGGCATTTAGGGAAGAATGTAGATTTAGAATTGTACTTACTGCTATGATTGCATCCTAGAGAGGAAGATGGAGTGTATTTAGCTCGCTAACTGTTTAACAGGAACATGAAACCTTGTCTGGGTGAAAAATGTTGATGGTTTTATCAATAGGGCTCAGTAAACTGTAAAGTATATGCTGCCATCCATTATATATGCTATAAATTCATGTGTTACCTTAATTAGTTTAAAGCCATGGTACACTCGCTTATATTTCATTTTCCCAAGCTTGTTTCCGCTAGTTTTAGTTTTTCAGTTACTTCCCTTAGATGTTTGTGGTAGTTGAGAGAATTTTAAAATTATTCATTATTTTAATTTTTGTGAATAGGTTAAATATTGATTTTAGTATTAAAAAACAGAAGCAAAATTGCTGAGGGAATATTATACAAAGATACTCTTTCAAAGCAATTTATCTTACATACAGAGTTTGTGTTGAAAGACAATGGTCAATGAAACAAAAAGATGCCAGCAAAATCCCAAGCAGTAAATTCAATTGCATTGTAATTGTTGTCTTTGCAACATGACACTGTAGAGATCAAAAGTATCAATGGGTTCAAGAAGGGATTAAGTAAATTAATTATGGATGGGATTCCTAAAGTGTGTCCTGAGCTCTGGGAAATAGATTTTGGTTCCTTTTCTGTCTGTGAATGGTTTTGCAGCCAGAGAAACTACACACAACCTCTTAGACATTGGTAAAAATGTGGTAAAATTGGTTTGGACCTGCAAAAACGTAGATAACTGAAGCTGTGAGCAACTGCAGACTCATTTTACTGAAATGGTTTTGTGTCTGATACACACCTGACCTTTATTTGTCAAAATATGGACTTCAGTACAAAAGTTTTTCAAGCTCTGGTCAAAAACTCAATGTGATTCTATTTGATTTTAGAAAAACACAGTACCTTATCTTGCATAACTTACACCACCATAGGTTTTGAAGAAAAAAAGACATTATTTTGGCAAAAAAGACTTATTATTTTAATTAGAAATATAGTTAAATATACAATAATTAAAATGAGGAAAAGCTAAGCAATATATTTTAAAGTATTATGGATTACTGTAATAGTAAAAGGAAAGTGTAGACAAATAGGTAAAATGAAATCACTGGGTTTTTAGATTTTTCATAGCCTCAAACAGCTTATATATAGAAATTCAGATTTATGGTAAAAAAAGTCTTATCACAGTTTATATAAGAGAGAAATAGTAGAATATAATGGGCATTTAAACCAAAATCTTTAATCAGCACTGTAATTGTTATTGTTATTATAATACTATTTTATTAAACCTCATTTCAGGGTTAGGTTTACCATGCTTCCTCACTGAAGAAAATTCCTTCAGCTGCTGGATTTGGCTGAATAGGTCTAGTGCTTTTTCTAGACTCATTTACCTCAAATTGTCTCTGGAAAGTGCTCTAACCCATTTGGCAGGAGATCTCTCCCTCTCTTATTGCAGCTGTTCAATTTTATATAAATAATTAAATATTAATTTGAAAAGGTATTGGCACTCAGGGGTTGCCCCTGCCAGCTGAGTGCCCTAACCCCAAAGCTATAGACTCATTTTCATGCTCTCTATTTGTTTCAATGAATATTTCAGTGTTTCATCTAAAATTGAACAGCTTGAAGAGGACTGACTTTGAGAGATCTGTTGCAGCATGGTAAAAACATCCTTCCTGTCATGTAAAAGAGGCAGAATGAAGTTCATCATGGAGACATTAGATATGAGGTGTATTTAAACACGAGTCATCTCACACCCCATATAAGAGTCATAATTGCTGTAAACTCAGGTGTGAGGGAAATTGGTTTCATGTTGCTCTTTACTCGTTTTTTTGCCAAAGTCCCCTTGTGATTACTTTTTACCAAAACTAGTAAAATTAAGTACTTATTGACTCATTGAAAACTTGAAAACATTTTAGTGCTTGTGGAAAAAGGAAGGTTTCTTGTTGTATTCAGAGACTATAATTCTTACATTATGGATTGATGTGCCGTTGCCTTCTAACCTGCTATTGAAAACTCTCCCCAGCCAAGCATCTAGAGTAGGAGAGATGGGAGTTTATCTGTTAATCTCTCCAGTGTGTGAGATCAAAACTACAGTGGGGCTATTCAAGTCTCAAATAATATCTTCCATGTGTGAAATTAAAAAGGGAAATTAAGTGCAAGAAAATACTGTTGGAAGTTCCAAGTGTAATCACAAAAACATAGAATAAAACATTCACATGTTTTTCAGTAACTGTTTATTTCCCCATTGGTAGTGTTCTGCCAGAGCTGTCCATAGCTTTTTGCTCCTGTCCTGTGGTACAATAGAAAACCAAAGGCAAGAAGGGTAAGTGTTGAAAAAATAAATCACATTAGCTGAGTATCAAAAAATAACATTTGGGAAAATTGGGTGGGAGGTGTTATTCAAATTTTGAATTTAGAAACCTAATCAAATCTTTGTCATCTGTAGTTTAACATTAGCCATTTGTGTGTGTATGCTTATATACAGACAGATACGTATACAGATAGAAACAATTCTCTGGGTATTTCTTCCTGTTAGTGTCTTGCATTTTGGAAAATCAGTATTTTTCAATTTTCTAAGCTTTTTACCTACTTCTACTTTCAAGTTAGTTAGGTGCAGTCTTCTAACAATAAAGGCAAATTTTAAAAAAATCCTATTCACAAGAACCAAGAATACCAAGGTTATAGTTGAAAGTGTGTTTTGGATGGGGACCTATTCCAACAGATCATTTGCTTCATAAGTATTTGTTCCCTCTCTTGGAGTACACTAACATTTTTTTCTCTCCTTGTGAACAATATCTTAAAGAAGACATGTCAGAAGATAAGTACTCTGTTTTTAGTTTAAAATGTCTCCTGATGCCTTTTTTATGGACTTCTGAGGTCAGTGAGTCAGTCTGTGATACCTTAGAACCTTCCAAAGTGTGAATAAAACAGCATGACTACTGTCTGTTTTCATCTGATACCATTTTTCAGAGATGTAAATGATAAAAGATGTAAGGTAATGGAAAATCAGACTCAAAATTTGAAACTACTTACATCTGCTCTTGTTTGCCTTTTCTCAGGCATTTTTAGCTGAGGGCATCAAATCTATTGGATGCTTAACCTTGACGATATGTAATTTTTTCAGAAATAGAAGGGCTGATGCAGCCCCAGTATAGCTGGGAGTGGTACGCTAAACTGTGCAGCCCTTATGAGGACTTGTCATCTCTCCTAGTAAATCTATACTGGGGAGCTGGATGTTCTATATCCAAATGCTGTAGTATTTTTCCCCTTAAAGTAGAAGACTGGCAACCACAGTTTCTGGGATCTGCTCTATATTTTGCCATCTATCCTTGGTGGGCTTCAGTTTACATATTTGCTAATAATTTATACTTATAATACTGTAAAAGATTTGATGAAGTTTAAACTCAACACTTTGAAATTAGTGGAGGCAAAGATATTTATTAGAGTGTTGCATAAGTATTGCAAGGTAGAATTATCTTGATTTAAAAATAATTAGCATGTATCAGTATCTCTAGTTCCTATCTGCAGTTCAGGGAGAAAGCTTGCTGATTGTAGTCCTGCAGGTAAGTGAAACCTCCCTGTTTTTTCTGTAGTGAATTAATTAATGCTTGTCTTTCTCACTTCTGTCCGGCTAAATTTATCTCACTATTTTCCAATCTTCTCTGGAGAAATCTGAGGAATAAAAGTGTATTCTTTCTCTGAAATGTTCCTCCCAACCCTGGATAACTGGAGGTGAGAAAGTCTGAACATCTGAAGTGTTGAGCCTGGTGAAGTTACCATATAGCGTTTTACTTTTCCTGAGATATACTGTATTTAAAATGGACTCCTCAGCAGTTTATGTTCACAAGTCTCTGCACACAAAACTCAGAGATGGATTTTTTTACATTCCTTTGGACTCCTTGTAGTTGCCTGGGCAAATGGGTAAAAAACCCTAATGATGTCATTTTACACACCGTGCACGGGATAGATAACACTTTTTAAAGCACTTGCTTAAAACACAGTGTGGTGTAATTTTGTCTCTTGAATGTAATAAAGTGCAGAGGCACAATGACAAATTTCTAAGATGCATATCAGTAAGACTTAGTTAATTGCCTGATGATGACTTCTTAAAAAAAATCAGGCCACAGTTTTCTTTAAATAGTGTACTGACCTCCATATGCAACCTTAAGGTCCATAAATGTGCTGGGTAATAATTATCTTTTCACTAATCAAGGGAAAGCATTATTGAAAAGATTTCAATTTAGAAATATTCATAAATAATTCAGATCTAAGCCAATCAGACTAATTTCCTTGGGGTATTTTTGTGGTTTGTTGCTGTGTTCTTTAATTGAACATAGTCATAGGAGACTAAACTCCAGAGTACTTTACCTCCCTTATAACAAAACTTTGCCTTGCCTTTTAAAAATTTTTAGTGAAAAAAGTAGCGTCTAAGAATACTAGAGAGTGAGGAGGTAATGGGAATACTGAAAAGTATGTTTGCTCTTTTTAAAATTGTAATGTTTGTGAATCTTAAAGGAACAAAATTTTCTTTTTACTCTGTATGATGCTGGAATGTTGTTTTTTAGTGTTGGTATCTGTTTAGTGCTATCCAATCATCTGTATTTAGGTACATTAGTTATCCAATGACTTGTCTATTTCCATTTACAAACTGTAGGCAAGTTAACTCTTTAAGCTAGAAATGCTTTGATTTGTTGGAAAAACAGTTTCAGAGGAAGATTGAGGCATGGGAACCGTGTTCAGCATAGCTGGCTGCAGCAGTTCCTACTTCAAAGTCTAGAAAGCCATGAGGCGATATGTTTTCTGTTCAACAGATTTTTCTGCCCATTAACAGCCAATTTATTTGAATCTACTGTGTGCTACTGGAAGTGCTAGCTACCAGAAACAGACAGCATATGTATTTCAGGGAACAGAAAGAAACTATTCTTTTAAAGTCTGTTTTCATCTCTTATGAATGTTTCTCCCATGGGCTTAGATTTCAAACTAAGTGAACACAACTTTCCCTCAATGCAGTCTTAGATACTTTCTTTTTAAATATAACAACTACACCTAGATCAACTAGAATTAGTATTTCATATCCCTTAGAAACCTGTCCTAACTCAGCTCTTTCTGTCTGCTATCAGATGGGATATACGCAGTGGTGACGCCTACAGAGTAAAAGTCTGCTATTTGAAAATCATAGAATCATAGAATCGTTTGGGCTGGAAAAGACCTTTAAGATCATCAAGTCCACCTGTAAACCTAACACTGCCAAGTCCACCACTAAACCATGTCCCTAAGCGCCACATCTATGCGTCTTTTAAATTCCTCCAGGGTTGGGGACTCAACCACTTCCCGGAGCAGCCTGTTCCAGTGCTTGACAAGCCTTTCCATGAAGAAACTTTTTCCTAATATCCAGTCTAAACTTCCCCTGGTGCAACTTGAGGCCATTTCCTCTTGTCCTATCACTTGCTACTTGAGAAAAGAGACCAACACCCACCTCACTACAACCTCCTTTCAGGTAGTTGTAGAGAGCCATAAGGTCTTCCCTCAGCCTCCTCTTCTCCAGACTAAACAACCCCCAAGTTCTCTCAGCTGCTCCTCATAAGACCTGTGCTCTAGACCCTTCACCAGCTTCATTGTTCTTTGGATGCACTTCAGCACCTCAAGGTCCTTCTTGTATTGAGGGGCACAAAACTGAACAGAGCATTCAAGGTGCAGCCTTACCAGTGCTGAGTACAGGGGGGCAATCACTTCCCTGCTCCTGCTGGCCACACTATTCCTGATACAAGCCAGGATGCTATTGGTCTTCTTGGCCACCTGGGCACACTGCTGGCTCATGTTCAGCTGGCTGTCGACCAACACCCCCAGGTCCTTTTCAGCCAGGCAGCTTTCCAGCCACTCTTCCCCAAGCCTATAGTGTTGCATTGGGTTGTTGTGACCCAAGTGCGGGACCCAGCACTAGGCCTTGTTGAACCTCATATAATTGGCCTTGGCCCATCAATCCAGCCTGTCCAGATCCCTAAATTTCTTTATTTAGAAAATAAAAAGGCTCTAGACAATAATGAACTAGCCTTTTCAATGCTGTTAACTCTGGAAGTTCCAAATTCCCAAGAGTTCTGAGCCACACAACTGCTAATTTCTTCTCTCATGTTTTTAAAACTCTCATTTGGCAGAAACAGCGAAGAAAAAACTATAAAGGCATTACCGTTATTTGTGACAGATTTGTTTTTTCTTGTTATATGAAGACAAGATCTATTTTACTATCTGAAGATCAAAAAAATAAGAAAACATTTTGGTAACTGGCAAAAACACGTTTTGATACTGTATAGCCAGCACTGAAGTCACACCATGAATTGACAGATTCTCCTTTGCACTTGACAGCTTTCATCACATTAAGGAAAAGAAGCTCTCAGCAGTTTCAGATCAAAATTTTGATCTGACTTATATTGGTGGAAACTCACAGTAACTCCACTATAGTCTTTAATCCTGCCAGAATATCTTTATAGTAACGTTATAATCTGTATTTATTTTGGCCCAAGATGTTCCACCCACTTGTACAGCTCCCTACCAAAGGATCGCTGATAGCAAACCCACCTATAGCAAGGGAATAACCAAGAGTTCAGAGATTTTTTTTTTAAGAGAGAAATAAAAAGATGCCAAATACCAAATAATACCGAACTGGGGGGAGAAGGACAAAAAATCTAAAACATCCCTACACCACCCCCTCCAAAAAAAAACCCCAACCACTCAAAATTATCAACAGCTTTGCCATCTGGCAAACCACAACAGCTTCCTTCCAAAGATGGCATAAACTCGATTCAGCTGCCTTCCTTTTAAGGTCAGGTGCTGGTAAAGACTTTAAAAAATTATCTCTCTCCCAGATTAATCAAGGAGGATGTATCCTGAGAATCAGTCTGAAATATTAAAGGAAAACTTATATAGTGCAACATATTCTGACATCTGCTATAGTACTTGAGGGAAGATGACAGAGGGAAGAAAAATATTGTCTTAATCCAACATTTTTCCTGTTAAAAGAGAGATTATTTAAATTATTATTATTTAATTTGTATTTTTATTAGTCTGCCTTTGTAGTAATGAATATTATGGGAAGAAAAGCAATTTTTACTTCCATTTAAACTATGACCTATATTGCTTGCACATGCACATTTTTCAAAAGAATAGAAAGTCATAGTAACAGGAAAACAGGATATTTACATATTAAATACACATTATTTCACTGGTTTTGATGGTAAGAAGACTTTTCTTCCCCATATTGGAAGCATGGAAGTTAAAAGAACAGTTACATAAATTTTTAATAGCTGATTAGAGCTTTGTTCAGGATTTAAGGCTATCTCCTGAAGCTTGTGTCATGTACTTTGTTTTATTTTACATGTCTCTGGTGCTCAGTTTTCCATACAAAAGCCACTGGCACCAACAGCTCTTTTCAGATTAATTAATTTTTCCTCCTTGAATGTATGGAGGAAGGTGCAATTACTCAACAGTTCTGCCCACCAATTCCACCCCCTTTTTTTCTCCTCTCATTCCCATCAGCAGGAGCAACTTGGAATTGGTTACTCGCTGTAATGGTTAGTTAGAGTGACAGCACACTTTGAAATATAGCTGCGAATCCATTTTCTGATCAGTAGCATTCTAGGAAGGGCGTGATCCTACAGAGGCAAAAGCAGAAAACCAGTTTCTGGCAGAAACACCAAGCCCCAGAGAGATGCAGAGGGACAAAAGCAACAATTTTTTCATGTATCAGAGCCCTAAGAAGTCATTCTTTTCCCATTACCAGTCACCTGTGGGACAATATGAAAAACATGGGTTTTGTCAATCAGCTTTTATTTCTTCATGTACAGTTGCTGAAGTAAAAACAAACCCAAGTTTCCGATCAGAGTTCTTTCTTGTGGAAGGCAGCTACCTAAATCAGAGAACAGAGAAGTGCAATAGAAATTTATAGTCACCAGAAATTCCCATGCAAGTCCTCCATGATTTTACAGGGATCAATAGTAAGAGGATGAAATAGAAATACATTGGTAGAGACTGACAACCAGCATACTCCAAGGAACTACTGTCTTCCTCTTTCCCTATCTTCAAGCCCTGGTTTCCCTGTTGATCCAGAGTTTTGAGATTCTGCTAATGGGAATTTTATCAGACTAAGCATTTAATCGATTTTTACCTTCCGTATTGTGTAGCACAGTCTCCACATGAGGGGAATTAACAACTGACAATTCCATGCACTATTCTACTTATCTATTATATTCTTCGCTCTTCTGCTTCATTCTTTTCACAGAATGTATTTATTACCCTGCTCAACACACAAAGCTTTTTCCCAGCTACATCAGAGAAAACTAACAGAACAAATACTGTTTAAGCCCCCAAAAGTCTGGTAAAACTGTAGGAATAATGGTGAGTCTCATTACATGAAGATGAAAGAAGGAAGAACTAAGGGCTTTAACAATCAGTATCTTGAGCTCAAGCTATTCTGCTAAGACCTTGCAAGAACCTTAGCTCCTTAATGGATGTGAGGAAATAAATTCATTCTGATACTAGCACTCACAATTCTGTAGGAGAATTTAAGCCATTTTACAATAAAAGCACAATCTCAATGCATGACAGGATTGTGACAGGTTTCTGTGTTCTCTTACAGGCCAGAACATCACAGTTTATTCCTGCTCTTAAGAAGTGTACAAGCTTAATGCTTTCAACAAAAAGAAGGTCTTGGAAATTAAAATTCGAAATAATTTGATATACACCAAAGACGAATTTGTTTATGGAATGCCTTAACAAAAATCCGGTATATGCACAGGTTTATTGTACAGTTCACAAAGAAGACACACCTGATTCTCTAACAAACCGTTAAGTCTTGTTTCCATTGATGTGTTGCTATCAGATTAAAACCTGTGAAGTACAAAGAAAAAAATATTAATATTAAAGCTTCTCCAGTACTCAGGAATATTTTGCATAAGAAAGTAACCATACTAATTACAAACACTTTTCATTTGAATTGAGTGCACTGCAGCATGCTATCAAGCAAAGAGCTTGAAGATATCTGAAGTACTGTCCAGGAAAAATGAAGAGTCCAGTTAGTTGATATACTTGAATTGTAACCTAAATTTTCCTCTCAGTGAAAACCTTTGAACAACTCAATTTAATTTATACTCATTTGACACTTTGAACTGTGTGGTGATTTATTTTCAGACCATAGAAACTAGGACAGAACTTACTGTACAATTGACACATATGTTCTTTTTTAGAATACTAGAAAGATCACTTGAAAATAAGATCAGGCGGTATGTTCAAAATGAGGTTTCTCTGCAGGCATTGTGTGCTTTTTTTGATGTCTTTGGAGCTTTTAAGGCGTTTATTTTTATGGTAGAGACATGGCAAGTAGTACATTGCTGATTTAATTAATGCCATAAATAAGCTTTGCAAAGCTCAACATTGAGGGAAAAGAAGTGGCATTAATCACCTGTCTTTGTTTAAATAACTCCAAAGTTTTTTGAGCCAGATTTTTTGTTTTGAACTTAATATGTAACTGATCCTAATGAGAATTTCTAGATATACATGTTAATCAGATTATTGACCTATATTGACTTACATACCACATAGAGAACAGAGACTTAACACAGTTTAACCTAATGTATTAAAATGTGAAATTCAGAATAAAAACCAGAACAGTATCTTGGTTTTGTTGCATATAGATATGTCATGACATTATTTAAATATCCTGGAAAAAAAGGAAAAATACATTAATATAAGTATTAAGCCTCAAATTAATAGCAATAATATTCTTAAAATTAATATACATCAATATTTAAAAGAAAAACATTATAATGTTTTTTCCCAATTGAGAAATACCTTTACAGGAATCAAGTAACATTATTTTCAGAGCCAGTTCAAGGGTTCTCAAGAATGCAAGCAAAATTGAATTTTGCCACCTCAAAAATAAGAACCAGTGAGAAAACAAGCTATAATCACACTGTGCCTATCCAGAAAAGACAAAAAGCAGAGCTAGATGGAGTGCCTTGGTCAATGGAGAGGAGGCAAAGTGGTGATTTTTGATTATGAGAGAATTTTCTCCCTGTCTTTCTCTTGTAGAAAAGTGAAGTAGATATCCAGGCCATAGTCATTTTGCTTCCCTACTTTGCTGTGTCTAGAAAAGCCTCTATTTACTCCTATAATTTGCAAGCCTAATATTCACTGTGTAAGAATCGTACCATCTTTCCGTCAACAGACAAACATACACACAGAAAGATACAATACACTAATTAACAGGCCGAATGTGACTGTTCTTTACTTCACATTTCTTGCATACAAAGCAAAAGAAAAATTATTTCATTTCACATCTTAATATACAGTACTTATGTTTTTAACTCATCCCCTCATTTTTCTTTTGCACACAAAGTATTTTTCTGTTTGAAGACTGGTCTTGAATTTTGAACTCTTGGTAATGAATCTAGTTAAAATTTACATGGTTTGACATAGTGTAAAAGTATAGCAGGGAAAAAAAAGTTACTTAGTGTGGGGTCTACCAAACTTGGCTGTCCTCTTCAGAATACACGACATGTACGCAATGTGGGCATTTCATCATTTTAGTAAGTGCTAAGTAGTGGACATTTACTTCAGTGTGCAGACCCCTTAAGAGGTCAATGCTGGCATAAACCCATACAGTATCTATCATGAAAATTGATGAGTTCACTGTAGATGTGGTTAAATCCAGGAATTACATAGGCATCTTGAGGCATACTGTATCTCTGAGTAGTTTTAAAGCAGTTTCATCAGCAAAATCTTACAGAGATGTGGTGAGCAACTGATAATTTGATAATTTGATATTAGCTCTCAAAATACACTCTTACATAGGTGCCTGAAGTACCTTAGCGATAGCGCAGCATGGTGTAGCTTGTCATGCCATTCTGTCTTGTCTGTTCTGTCAGTACTGGAAATATGTATCAAGACTTTCAGAGGTGTCTTCCCTGCTGTTACTCACATATGAAGTGAATTTTCCCATGGTTGACTGCTGTTTTCTAATGTAATAATACAGTTTTATAACAGCCAGCAATCTTTCATGTATATTCCTCATTTTTTTACAGCACTGTATTTGAGCACTTTTCACATCTGATACAATTTCATTACTGGATTGTTCCTTACTTTTTAAAATATTCTTGTGTCTCTTCCACAGATTGTTGAAGTAGTTCAGATGCTTTTTGTTTGTTTCTCCAAAATAAACAGCCTTTGCCTGGCATTTTTCTAGTAAATACTTACATAAAAGTGTAGCACAGCCTCTTACCAATAGGCTGGAAGTGAAGGTAGGTTTCAGAAGTGGTAATCTTGTTATTGTCATTCAAGAGACAAAATGAATCATTATTTTCTTTTAACTATATTAGTTTTAAGTTTTCCTCTTCCTATTTTAATGTAAGAGAAACATTTTCAGGTAAATAAAAGCCCTGTTAGTCAAAGAGAACCTATTGTAGATGAGCTTCTAGTTTACAAAATTGTAATTCACTGCTACTAACTGGCTACTAATTAATATTACTAACTTCCTATTGTTAACTAACCAATTATTCTAATTCATTAACAGATGTCTTTCCAATCCTTGAACTTTTAACACCATGATTTAGAATGAGCTGCCACACCTTGTGTTGGTTATATAAACAGATTTTCTTTTTTGCTTCATAATTCACTGATACAGTAGTTCTCATAAGGTCTGGACAACTGTTTTGACTATATTTTGAGTAACTACATTAATTTTTAATTTTTTGGTGTTTCCAAAGTTTAGAAACAGCATGGCTCCAAAAAATTCCCAGTGTCGATATCAATTAGTTAGGGTAAAGAAGAAAATATTAAGAATTTCCTTCTCCCAGCTGAGCACTTCTATGTCATCTCCCCATTCTGCAGGTGCCACTGCATAAAATAAGATGTAAAATTAGAGATGCCAAGAAACAAATGTTTCAGGGTAAGGCAGCAGCAAGAGCAGAAGTGCACTGATCCAAAACAGAAATATTAGGTGTTGTTTAGTTGGTGGGGTAGGAGAGCTGTCACTTTTGTTCTGAGGACCATGCTTCAGGGCCCACTTTCCTGTTGCATGGAGATACCTTGTGAGGTAGAATGAGGTAGAGGGACTTTCTCCAACCAATTGGGGCTGCTGTCTGGCTCACCCCCAGCCTCCTGCCCTCCATACATTGCAGGGCATCAAACTGCAAAGTGTTCCTTTGCACCATTACTCCTTTTGGGAAAGCATCCCTGAACGCTCTGTCTGGGCTTTATTTGCTTTGTAGCAAGGGCCAGAATGGTTTAATGAGCTTCAGGTGGGCTGGGTGAGTCATGGTCTCACCCAGTGTGGCAAGTGTTCAGCTACCCCGGGCCGATAGCACAGCAGCTCCTTTCTTTTTGACTGTGGATGTGCCTTCACTACAAATTCAAAGAAATAGGTGTGTATTGAAGGAAGTTAAAAATAAAGGTCAGTCCTAAAGCTGTGTTTTAAAAGTTTGGATAAAACTGTGTGCAGTAGTGATGTCATAGATTTTTATCTGGAATATATGTGTTAAATATCTAAGTATTTGCCGGAGTATGTGTCTGAAGCTTTTTTCATTTCCTCTTACTGTTCATCATATATTTCATGTTTGTATTTTTTTTATGGTCAATATTTAGAAGTATTTATTGTGCATTCCTTATTGCTATTTAAACTCTGTATTGGAGGGGAATGATAGTGAAGTATGAAGAGATTTTTTTTTTTTTTATTATGGGGGTTTTATGTTCAGGTAGACTGAATAATTAGTCTTTCTAAACTTGAGTCCCTCCAACTAAACAGGATGACTATTCCATACAAGTGTTGTATATTTGATTTACTTCTTTAGAGTTTTTATATTCTGCGGATATTTTTGAGATATCTGTTGCAAATTGGAGGGTAGAGTTGTGAACTCACATGGTGTGATTTTACCTTGATTATTTTAAGTATGATATTCTAGAACTGGATGAGGAAATGTTATGTCTTCTTGTTTAAAATGAAACCTCGATATTTACGTGGAATCAAGAAAAAGGACATGATTACATAGTATGAAAAAGGGTATCTTTATCTCTGGGAGTTCATTATTCTTTCCTTCTCTTTTGCAAGTTTTAATTAATGGAAGGTCAGGCTTTTGTATTGTTCTTTTAAAACACGCATTATATCCATTTTTGTGGTTTTCTGTGTTCTGCTTTTCACAGCTTTGCAATATCCCTTCTTAGCCTCGTGTTTGAAGTCCAATGAAACCTTGTTTCTTAATTTGGTGATCACGAACAGTATTAATTCACGTATGCTGATAAAATACTTTGTCCTGGTAGAATCCTGGCACTGACACACTGTTTTTGCAGTACAGGTGGTGTAGCCTATTCCTGATAAAGCTCTTACAATGAGACAGGTCAGTGCTGGGAAGTAACAGGGCATCTTGACTTCATTTTGGTTCTAGGCAAAGAACAGGTGGACTATGCTTTTCTTTAATTCAATATAGGCAATATTTGGGTATTGTGCCTTGCTATAAATCATGGAGCTAAGTGTATTGTAAAATAAGAACACTTCTCTGTCACTTGCAGGTGTTCTATGCATTTAATATCTGTATTTTAAATATCAGTAAGGGAAGCATCGTATGTATTGGGAAACCTGAGTGGAGGACTTATTTAATGCTGTTCATATCATGTGGGTGGGTAGCAGGTACTCGCATTCATACTGTTAAGTAGAGCAGGCTTACCTTGCTCTAACATGCAGAAATGCAATTGAAAATGTGGAATCACAGTTGTTTTGCTGCTGCTTTCTTAGAAGAAAGAGCTGAGACACAAATGCTTATGTTGTGCAGTAAAATAAAAAGATGTGTCAAAAGCAACCCATGGTTATGTGGAAGGGGGGTGTGGTGGATTTTATTGTTGCTGTTTGTATGGTTTTGTGTTCTTTTCTCTTGCTCGGGAAACTGAAGTTTCTTGGTGCTGGGTTATTTCTCCCTCTCTGTAATTTTTTAGTTCTAGGTCTTTTAAGCACTTCCCACTGAATCTCTTGCAGATGAAATATATGACAAGGTATATTCTGGCTATCTAATTCATGCCTCCTACTGAATTTGACTGAGTTACCTTTGAGCTACATCATGGAAGTGGTGGGATTTTTTTTTTTTTTTGCTTTATTTTGTTCTTTGTTTTATTGTAGCAAGCAGGGCATCCTAAGGATTAGCTTTCTTAGACCCTTTTCTTACCTCTTCAGAGTTTTTGTATAAATCTGGACTGCCTTATGAAACTTCTGTGTGAGGGCTTATGTGTGTATATATATATATGACGTATTGTGATTTAAGTGTATTAATATCATTCTCCTCTCATGTCAAGAGATTGTACCAATTTAATTTTTTTACATTTTAAGCTAAAAATGTTTTCTTATTACACATACAGAACTACAGTAATAACTCTGAGGTTATCAATAAAAATAGACGAAGAGTAACTATGCTATTCAGACCATATGTTCAGATATGATGTTAAGGGAATTTAGCCTAGACCTCCTTGTTCACTGAATAGCTCACCTGCCCTTGATTTTCTGCTGTCTAGCTGAGGAACAGAGCTTTTGAAAGAGCATAGTTCACACCACATATGGCAATACAATATGTAGGAGGTCTTCTAGAGCAACATTACTACGATGTGAATGTGATCATCAGCTTGTCTTATGTGCAGCTGCTTAGCTCCACACCAAAACCTGAACCGGGAGGGAAAAAAATAGAAGCTTTTAAATTTTTACAGTTTCCTGAAGGGGGGTTTAGGAGCTTATCACCCTCTAATGGGCAAGTCATTAACAATATGCATCGTGTCACAGGATCATTACTACAGAAGCTGGGTTCCCTCACTGTCACATTGTTGGATGTATGAACTTTGAAATAAATGGGCACTGTGAATTGACAAATACATGATGCTTTGAATGTGCTGAGTTATTTCATGGAGAAAATAGGAATCGAACGATGATGTTGTGCCAAAGCTTTTATCGAACTCTGCTCTATGACAGCTGTGAGCAGATAAACAGTGCTGTTTAATGGCTATGTCATTGAACTAAGCACCACAAATTATCAATTTTATATCTGAATTTCTGTGTACCCAAAACTTTATCTGTTTCTAAACACATCACTATATCTACTGTGCTATATTCTGACATTGAATAAGATGATGTGGGGCCTGATGCTAAGTGAGTATTCTAGAACAGTTATACCTTATTACTTTTCTGTAGAAATACTAATATTCTGGAAGAGTGCTAAACAAGAATAGTAGTGTTTTTTTACTTCATTCACACTCAAAAATGACTTAAACTCCCTGTGTAACTGAACTCTGAAATACAATGAATGGTTTAGGAGAGCATCCAGGAAAGTGCCAGCAGCTCAACCATTATTCATGTTGTGGACTACTAAATGAGTATTCTGAATCAAATTCTGCCTGTTCTGATCTGCTTTGTGAATACTGAGTTCCTGCCATTGTGTGGTAAATGAAAACCACCACCACAAACTACCTACCATTTCCTTTCATGTTGGTGACCTTCTTGGTTTGTTGGGAGCGCTTTTTTTTTTTTTTCCCCCCCCTTCAGAATAATAAGTATTCCAGTTGCATTTCCTGAGAAAATCAAGCTATTTAGTAGTTACTAAATACAGATCAGCTTCTGTCACTCAAGGTTAATTCTCATGCCGATGTCCTCTGTGGATAAGGTTGTTTTTGCTGCATTAGCAAGCTGAATCTGTATATTATCAACAGCTGAATAAATGAGGCATAGAAGTGAATGTGGAATATGTTCAAATCAAACTAATGCATAAAATCACAAGTGAAACATGGTATCTTAAAATTTTGTCATTTTCTTTTTGTAATAAACATGGTTTAACTCTATCGCTTGATTTCTCATGCCAATGTTTGAAAGGCTGCATTATTGCTTCTAAAATTGTTATATGCTGCTTTTGTAAACTTTTTATATTATAAATTGATCGTGAAATTCAGTAAGAGAATACAGAAAAGGCAATCAGGCCCTGGATGGCAGTGATGGCTCTAGATGTTTTCATGAAGAAAAGATAACTACCTATCACTGTAAAATCAGATGATTTTTTTTTTTTTTTTTTTTCCTTTCTGCCTCTGACAGTTCCAGCAGTCTTTCTGCTGAAGTTAAAGGGATATGGACATGGTCCTTCAGTTTGCTCCTTTATCTCTACAATGGAAGGTTTTAACCAGAATATGTAACACAGGTAAAGCTGAGAAATGATCTTTGTAAAAGCCTCAACAGGATGAATTTTTTCATTGTTACATTTAGCAAATATGAAATAAAAACTCTGCTTGTGGCCACAAACTACAGATTTGGGCACAGCTATCTTTGTATACCTTACTAAATATTTTCATATCTTCTGCCTTTCACAACAAGCAAGTCTGCTTTCCTGCAACTCGTGGAAACAGAGGCATTGGGGGGGAGGGGCAATTAGGATTATCCTCTGTTTATTATTAACTCAAAGTTTAATATCCCTTTCTGATTAAAGTATTCCATTCCTATCTGAGTCAGGCAGTTGAAACTGTGAATAATTTACAAATAATTTAGATTGATTTGTCTAATTCATTAGCAGGAGTAAAGCCTATATGACTGTTAAAGTAACATTTTTAGTTGAAAGGGTGGAAGATGGTTTATACTCTGGTTCTTATAGAAATAATGCTTAACGGACTGTGCTGGATTTGTTATGCTGAATCTTTATTTCAATCTTATGTGAAGACTGGAGAAAAAAGGCATGCATGCCTATCGAGGAATTCATGTGGGGATGACTACTAGTGGTAATTAGCCAGTAACAGAACATGTTGTATGCCATGATGATAGAGGGAGTTGCAAGAGGAGGGAGAAATAAGGTACTCTTTTAACTTCTATTTTGGCGTGGAAACCTGTATGTATGAATCTTGTGTGGCTGTTGTAGAACAGTAAAATATATGGTGAAACAATCCAACAGTATTGGAAGAGACAGCTTATTTTCCCTTGAGGCCTAGAAGTAGCATTTGCCATAAAATGTAATGTTAATGATAAAAAAGAAAACAAAAATCTCAGGACATCCATTCCTCAAAAGTCTGGGAAAACAGACTTATTTTCAGTGCTTGAAGGAGACTGGAAAAAATCTGGATTTCATTGGAGCATGTGTGAATGCAATGCTGACAGCTATCTCTTGTACTGGAGAGTTTCCAGTTCAGATGTTTCCACTCATCTAATTCAGTAGTATGTTTTGGAAAGAGCAAAGATTAGTCTCATCCTACGCTAGAGAAGAAAAATTCCCTCTGCCTTTGCCAGGCAGCTCAGCTCTTAAAGTGCTGCTGTCCTGTATTGCCTAAATGAAACTTACCTTAATGATTAAGCAGACATTTTTGAATGGCTTCAATGTAAAGACTTGTGTAGACTGTGTAACCACAACTGGAAGTTGAAAGTGTGAATCACACTGACTTATGTAGGTGAGGGTTACTCAGCCATGACTTTTAAACTCTCTACTTTAATTACACTTGAAAATAAATCAGTAATTATTTAAAATATTTTTTATTATTTCTAAAAAAAAAACAACCCCAAACCCGCAAACTTCATATTTTGTTTCATCATTTTTCCTAAGCTACATGTCAGACTCTGTCTATAGCTGATGCTCTGCAATGCACTTGGTTTTGTGTATTTATTTCAGTCACCATTCTGTACGCTCATTGACTCATTATTTCTATTAGAATAATGTTATCTTCTAGGGGAAAATATTTTACTGATGATTTGTGCCAAAGTAGGTCATTAATACTTTTTGTTTGTTTTTTTGAAAAAAACAAAAAAACAAAAAACTTTTTGTTTGTTTTTTGAAAAAAAAAAAAGGGCAAAGACACCCATTTCTGGCTCTTACTACTTAAAGTAGCACACACTTATGGAAAACACTACAGGCTCTGCAAGTGTTTTCAAAACATAGAAATTGTGTGAAAACAACACATATATACATACATGGTTAACTGCTCAATTGTGACTTACACTTTATTAAATTTTTGAAGACCGTTTTGTATGTGCGAGGCTTTACTTTCAGGGAAGAAGAGTTGCTAAGTAGTAGAAAATTTGTTTCTGTGTTTGTTTTAATTTGATTTTGAGATTTCTTTATGTTGAGCAGCCTCAAAAAGGAAGACATCAAGCTTTAGAGAGTGTTTCAAGCCTATGCAATCAATAAGTTTGTTTCTTCACTCTCTGTAAGAAGTTCCTTTTTAAGTACTGTGACCCTTTATTTGTCTCATGGCAGTATATTGAAGAACATTTATATTAAGTGTAGTTTCTTCATAACCTATTTCTTACCCGTTTGTATGTCAGAAATGTATGTGCATATGTAAATACGTATTTTTACTATAAACCCAGAGAAAAGTTGAGCAAGAAAACTCCAAGGCATGAATCTGTGGAAAAATAACTGTTAGAAGTGTTTTTGTTCTTTGTTATTGCTTATTCAAGTAGCATATATTACAGGTCATATTCATCTCCTAGTAAGTTCAGCAGTGAAGTGCACAAGACTTCATACCGCATCATCTTTTAGGCAAAAATTCATGATTTTTCCTCAATACGGTGAACCCAGAGAAGATGGAATAACTTGATGTTTGAAGGTAGATCAGTTAAAATAAATAAATAATCCACAAATATAGCTGAAATACTGCTGCAAAGCTGGTTTGTTTGTTTCTAAAACTAATGAAGACATTCATAGAATCATGGAATTGTTTGGGTTGGAAGGGACCTTCAGAGATCATCTAGTCCAACCTCCCTGCCATAAGCAGGGATATCCTTCAGTAGATCAGGTTGCTCGAAGCCCTGTCCAGCCTGACTTTCAACACTTCCAGTGATGGGGCATTCACAACTTCTTTGGGCAGCCTGTGGCAGTGTCTCACCACCCTCACAGTAAAAAAATTTGTACTGTTAAAAAAGTGCTCAAAAAAGCTGTGCCACTGTGAAATAGCAACATATAATGAACAACTCTTTTCCACAAATTATTTAGCAAGGTATTTCTTAATTTCTGAAAATATTTTGTATTATCAGAGCAGAAATTATGTATTATTATATGTATATTGTTTAAATTATATGCATGCTCTAGAAATAAAAATGCATAATAAGCACGCTTGGTCCTTGGCTTACTGATGAGCCCTTAGCCCATGAAAAAGAGTTACAGTGGTTTAAGTAATTCTGAAATATTAAGTGTTTCTGGCAGTTAATTGCCAGGGTTAAAATATAATCTCTTTTGTGAGATGGTATGTTGATTCTGCCCCCCCACCCCCCACCCAAGAGGACTTAAATCTTCCCCTTGTTCTTCCAAAACCCTGCACAAAACAGAGGTAAAGCAGCTTCTCCCTATTTTGGATGAGCTAAATAAGAAAGTGAAACCAAAGGAAGAGAGTTTTATTTATCTGACTACTTGTGTCTCTCTGGGAGGGAGAGAGGAAACTTATTGCTATCCTACATTGTTCTGACATATTTCCTAGCCAGAAAAGATGGAGTGTCCTAAGGGCTTAAAGTACAAGAACAAATAAATGGAACCAAAGGACAGAACAAAGGATACAAAATATGCAGACTATGTGACACGCATCTGTTCTAAAAGACAAATATGTGAAATCCAAGTTATTCATATTTATAGGATAATAAAGACCAGAACTTGTTGGATTTTGTCATTAGCTTTTATTTCCTAGAAGATATTTTTCAAGATTATTAAACCAAAAGAAAAGAAACAACAAAAAAATTAAGTGTTCAAATAATTTTTAGCATCTCAAATAATGAGCTCACATTTTAGCTTTGTCCTAGTGATTCTTGTAGTACATGTGGTATAGCATTGTATGGAGGAGATAGTTTAAAAAAAAAAAAAATTACTGTCCAGTATTCAGAAAGTTGCAGTCCAATTGCAACAGGGAAAGCTGCCATCTTATGTGAGGCTTTGGCTTTTTCATTACTTGCTCTATGCCACTCTGAAAGTTACTTTCAGGTGGATTTTGTATCACTTGAATCTGCATAGTCTTAAAAAATAAAATTAAATGAAAACTCTTGTTGCCCAGGGAATTCAAAGTAGTTAGCATGTCTTCACTGCTCTGCAATAGAGAGAAATAACAGAGAAAGGCATTGGCACTGAGAAATTAATGGAGATATATTTTCAGTCATTACCAAAAAATTCACGCAGAGGGACTGGCTTATTGCCAGCAAGAAGCCAAATGAGTATTAAATCGACCATTTATTTATGGAAATTTCCCATTAACTTTTTTCATAAATTACAAAATTTATCAGAAACAATTTCTTTTTCCAGAGAGAATCCATACACAATAACAATTGTTATGGGTTCTATATATCTCCTTCTGCCAAAAGATTATTTGTCCAGTATAGGATGGCAGAGTCAGCTAGAATAATTTACTATACCATATTATGCAGTAAACAAACTCATTCAAAATGGAAAAGCTGAGGTGCTCTTGCCAGCTGTTTGTACTTGCTTTGCTTAATAAAGGCTTTTGCTTTTAATTTCATCTAGTATCTTATTATCAAACCAAGGTGGTTGTTATCCCAGCCTTTGCAGATACCACCTATCTGTGCCAAAGGTGGAAGATGAATTTAAATTTGAGAATTTTTTCTACAGAACAGGTAGTCAATACTTCCCTACTTTTTTGTAAAAAGTTGTTCCAGTTCAAGAACTTGCATTGTACTTGGTGTTAATAGTGTGATACAGAATACATTAAGTCCTTGAAAGTATCTTGCCAAGCCAAAGTCACTTAAAACTATCAAAACCAGTCTGTTGCTGACCTGAAGTGTTATTAGGCAGTTCATTTATGACTCCAGAAGGAAAAAAAAAAGCAAAGGAGGAAGAGGAAAAAAATCCCAAATGTGTGAGCACTTGCTTTAGGTACATGAACAGTTGGCATGATTAATATTTTACTGAACTGGGTCCTTGTTTCAAGGGCACTGATGAACTGCCTTTGTGATCAGATATTGCACAGTCGCTATATAGCACTGTGTCACATTTGGCAATAGTTGAAGTGTCCAGGTAATGTCAAAGTTTAATTCCACATTGAATGCATTGTTCTGGTTGCCTTTTAAGCCAGTGGGGTAATGACTTTGTAAAATAAAAGCCTGTTTCTAAGAGTCTGCAGTCTTCAAGATGGGTTGAATTTAGTTTCTGACTTTTCTCTGAACTCCACTGATTTTGGTGTTGTATCTGGATATGTTGTCTTTAGCACAGTGCACCCATAAGAGCTTCAAAATGCACTATTTGAAAATATGCACAGTTCTTTAATTTCACATCAGTTATGGCTCTGCTTATTGTATCAATGTGGTAAGCTAGTATGTTTTGGTGACTCTTTTTACAACATATCACTCTTTCAAAGACATGGAATAACTTCAGTTTGAGGATGTATGATTGTCATCTGTTACATCTCCTTGTTTCTAAAGCATCGCTTTTTTAGTTAAAGGATATTCAGGCATGTGTTGTGTAGATCTGAACATAATTATTTCATCATCAGATAACATATACTTTGCTAGAACATATAGTATTGCCTAGTGTTACTCATTGTTAGACTCATGCCAGAGATTTTTTCTTTTTTTTTTTCCCCCAGCTTATGTCAGATATTTTAAAATACATGTTTGTTTTAATAACTCCACATGCTCAACATTTCATTTCCTGAAGTTAACACTAAATTAATTGAGTAACCATGAGTTGCTTCTTGCTGTGCTTTTCTTTTGGATGAACAGTGCAATTGTGGCATCCCAACATATTCAATAGAAAATACTGACTATGTCCTTGATGAATGAATAGGCTGCAGAGACATTAAATGACATGTGAGAGTTGTCTAGGGATTTATGACAGAATATAAAGTAGATTTCCTTATATCTTTAGCAGGTTTTTTAGGTGTATGACCTTTTTTTTTTTTTTTAACTAGTGATGTATTTTGATTATGTTATGTGAATTAACTTAAAAGAATGTCCTTTGAAATAAAAAAAGTTGAGATGACAAAAAACAAGGGGAGGAAACCTTTCTTTAAACATGGAGATCTTTCCTGCCTACTTTTAATGAGAATTTATTTTCTTAATCAGATTGATTAGTATCTGTGTTATGTAAGGGGTCAGACTACATATTCACAATGACACCTTCTCAGCTTCAAAAACTAGGGCTACAGTAGCCGTGTTCCTGTTCATTCCTATAATTCTGGTTTCCATTTGGTAATATGGTAATAAGAGTATATTAATTTTTAGATGTTCTTCAATTAAAGGGGAAATTTTCCTTTTGGCCACTATGAAAATTCAGCAGGGGGTAGGAAGGGGAAATTATGTTGAGGAGTACTGGCACTTAATGAAGAAGTACTTGAAAGACTGTAGAAATTTTGAGGTCCTAGTTCTGTCATGTGTCTGTGTACTTAGTGTATGAGAATGTTTAGACTACAGACATATGAATGCATGGAAACCCCCCAAAAATCCTAAAACTAAGAACAAGAGAACTGTTTCCATGGTTCTGTCAGACCAAAACAAATCTAACCTGACCTGTGTAGACTAAGTGATCAAAGGGAATTCATAAGACAGTGTTTCTTCCAAAGTCTTATTTAAAATAAGTTTTATTAAACATATAACATGGAACTTATTGCTGATCTGAATTATAATAAAGAAGAGTCTTGTTAATGCTATTTATATTCAAATCTTTGTAAATAATATTTTCTTTTAGTTGTCACACCAGTTTGCTTGCTGGCACTGCAAGGCAGCACAGTTACTTTCTCCACTGATAGCAGTTATGTTGCGGCACTCCCACAAAGAAAATATACAAGCAAAGAAACTAATAGCTTTACCAGTGCCTGAAATTGCATGCACCATGCTAAGCAAACATTGTAAATTATAACCTAATTTTATCTTCAGAAAAAGGGGACTTTTATTCAAAAAGAGAAAAGTTTATAGTAGTTGGGAACATTATGAATTCATCAATGCCAAAGTTATACGCAGAGTTAGTGTGCTGAAAATAATACTTTTTTTTTTTTTTTTTTTTTGTAATACTATTACATCCAAGTGAACGGGCATTCTGATTGGAACGAGGCATTAATATTTGTTAGTGTCACTTTCCAGAGAATGTTATTAAATGCCATGCTGTTCAAAGCCAGAGATGTGTTAAGAAATTAAAAAACAAGCTATAAAAGTATTCTGTTCTGACATGTATAACACTCTTATAAGGTAATCAGCATCTTCTAACACTTCATAAAATATAATCACCACTTTCGCTGTGGAAGACAATTAATTTTATATATATATGTGTGTGTGTGTATTAGTTGGATATTCAAAAAGTTATGTTAGGCAAGTATGAACTGGAGTGGGGATGGGAGGAAGAAGCCGGGGGGGGGAAGTGTGTTCAGCAGTTTTAGTATTTTGAGATCTGAAACCAAGGAATTCTGACTAAATTATCTTTAAGGTTAATAAGATCTGGTAAGAGATTATGTATTTCAGGATTTTGCAGAACTTTGCAGCAGACATACCATAGAATGCTTTGGGTTGGAAGGGACCTTTAGAGGTCATCTAGCCCTAATTAGGGTAATTAAACTAAACTCATACAATGAGTTGAATTCCCTAAGATGGTTAAAATATTTATGGAAATTATGATTCTTCTTAAGAAATGTTCCTTAAAATATAATAAAGGAGAATTGTGTGTGTTACAACGCTGTTTTTAATCTCTGTTATGCCCAATTTCCTGAAACTTTCTCTGAGACCCAGTGAAACTGCTGTTTCTTGAGATATGCGCAACGGTCTGATTATCAAACAGTATAAAGTTTTCTGTAAACTCTCCCAACTATAGAAAAGATAAAGTACTATTGAAGTTGAGGGGAAGAAAATAAAGTAATCGCGTATTTGTTCAGTTGCGATAGCAATTTATTAACTTTACCAACAGCATATATCTTTGCTGGCATGCTCAAGAGGCATCAAGTTCTGAAAATCTGTTGTTCTTATTTTAAAGCCAATAGACAGTGCTTTGTTGTAATTCAACCATCCATTCCATCACAATGCATTTATTTTATTTTGTACTGATGAATACTGTGGAATCAAAAGTGTAAAGTACTAGCTCTAGTAAAACTAAAAGAAAAACTAGCTCATTTTATAAGAGTCAAATTAGAGCTAAAAATAGATTTTTACTGCTTTAGGAAGCATCCTTCCATTTGGGAGATCTATTAGAGTTTGGGAAACCCACATATGGTCTGTTTATGGCAAAGTATAATTTGCATTATTTGCAAATGAGTGGTCATTTGCTGGGAGAACCCAGCCAAGCACAAGGAAATTGGAAGCCGGAAATAATGAGGATTATGATGAATAAGTCTGAGAAGGTGAGCTCACTGTATAATCTGGGAGAAAACTCATAGCCTTTAAAGCTATGTTCACCACAGGGATACTTTAATTAGCTCTGCTTGACAGATATAAAAATGTATTAGAGCTAGAGCTTATTTTAAAATTATTTCAGAACTAGTTTCATATGCTTTTGAGTTTTTCAGAGTAAAAATAATGTGAACAGTGTGGAAAGTGTAACTGGAGTTCAGTCTGAAATAAGAAAAGCTGTATTTTGAGAGCATTATGTCAAACACAGACAGGGTTAGATCAGTTTCTGTGCTTCTCTGCCAGGACATTTCCATTTGCCAAGCAACTCTGAGTTTTTAAAAAAAAAGAAAATTAAATAGCTAGTCTAATTCGGGACATGGAAAGATGGAAATAAAGCCCTAACTATCTGTGCATATATTACTATCCTGAAACTGTTATCATACCTTCAATGGGACACATACCACATGTTTTCATAGGCACACAAATTATACTATAATGATGCTGCATTATAATTGTGTAGCCTATGTTCTTTCAATTACTATCTGTACTTCAAATAGTCTGTGAAAGTTAGGCACATAGGCATTAGGTAAATCTGTATGTGCAGTGTGAATATCATAAATACATGTAAGAGAGAATCAGGTTTACAGTTCAAGTAATCTCAAATCTTGCAGCAGAGTTAGTTCAGTCAGTGAAGATAGATTTAAAAGTATTTTTTAAGTTAATTGTTTGGTTTTGATAAGCTGGTAAGTATAAACGCAATGGATACATGGCTCTGGCACTATTGATAGGTGGATGACTACAGTAGTACAGTACAATACCCTGTTGGTATTGTAACTCTACCAGTCACCATAGACGGATACAATTTGTAAGGTAATTTAAGCAGTGGCACATTCCAAACGTGAATCAAGAGTGGGTAAGTGATGTTTATCCTGATAGTCCTAAATATTTGGCTACTAGGCAATGTATTCACAAGAGCTTTATGGCCAGTGAAAAGAATAACTTTATTTAGAAGAGTAGCTGTCAATACAGATTGAATCTTCTTCTTACAGAGTTTTCTTTGGTAACAAAGGTGTTTCTTTGAAAAAGCTAACCTCATTATAATTAGATTAAAATAAACAAATGAAGCTGTTCAGAGAGCTTGAATCTTCCTCCTGGCACCTTGAATGCCATTCTCTTTATTTTTGAGGAAGAACTGCTGCTGGTTTTAATACAGAAGGCTATGTCTTATGTTCTTCTCTATGACCAGACACTGTATGAAAAGGTGAGTAAACTGGTGTGAGGTAACATTCTCTTCACACTTAAGAAGTATGCTAAGGGTTGATGCTCTGCTTTAGTCATCTTTTAGGGGAAAAAATAGAGAGAAGTAAGGCCCAATGCAGTCCTGAAAAAGCATGTCTTCAGGTAGACTTGCAGCTGAAGAATTGCCTGAAGAATTGAAAGAGAAAAATTTTTGAAGGACAAATTCAAGGTACCTGTAATGCTAACCATAATAAATGGTTATTTAGAATGTTCATAAGCTATTACCAAGATGGTTGCAAACTTTTTTTGTAATTATTAGAAAGTTAATATTCTGGAATTAAATTAATACCTCCTTGGAAGACAAAGTAAATAACATGGATGTTTTGTTTTGAAGATATTCATGGTATAATAGATTAAATGAATGATAGAAAGAAGAGTACTGAAATAGTGCAAGGCATACTCATCCAAGGTAGCCTTGATATATTTTTATTTATATATTCTATAAATGTCAGTTTAAAAAGAGGTTAAAAATAGGTCTGCATGGTGAACTTGAAAATCAGGAAGCTGGTGTGTAAATTTATATTAATCTAACTGCTCTGTATTTGCACGACTGCAGCCCTGACACTATTTCATTGCTCTGAACTTGAAAAAATACCTTACTATTCCTACTAAGGTTGCAATGCCATAAGGACCTATGTGGGAAGGTCGGAGGAAATTTTGGGCCAAGTGCTATGCACTGTGGTGCCAGTGGTCACTCCCAAGCAGCAGAAATTTGCACAATTTTCCATTTTTTGACCTAAGAGCTACACATCATGCATTGGTGCCCAAGTCTTTGGCAGTATGGATGTTGCACTGTGTGCTATTTAGCAAATGGTTTACATTGCTTTGAATTTAGTGTGCTCTATGAGGGTATACAAAGAGGTTAATGTGAGGAAGTCAGTGTCCTGTAAATGAATGCCCATTGCATAATAATTTTCCTGCATGAATGACCTCTGAATTATAGCGGGCTCAATGTATTTAATAATTTTTTTGACCATAGGATTAATAGTAGCATTTAACTCACATTATAACCACAGGCCCTATCAATCTCAAATATTTTTGCCATGTATCAAACATAGTTGAAAAGATCTATTATACCCCTTTCTTAGCAATATACTAATCTTCAGATTTTCCTAAATGTAAATAAATAGACATATTGATTTCCCCCTCCCATTTTGTCTGACTGCTTTTCCTCAGCATGAGTGTTAATGGTGATGTCTGGATTTCTATGTAACTCCTAATACAACTGTGTATTACTTAAGATTAATCTTTTAGTTTCAAGCCAAAGGAGTCCCAGTTCTTTTTGTCTGTAAAAATCTGTATGAAGCAACAGCAGTCCTTCAAGCATTATCTTGTTCAAGGCCCTAAAAGCTGTAATAGCCAATACATCTTTCCACTGTTGCAAGAGAAATGTCACAATTTTGCTTTTCACTGATGGTTACCAAAGTTCAGTCAGTCTTCTGTTGGATAAAAATTAAATAGACATGTTGGTAACAAGTCAAGAAAGCAATGATTTTGTTACCTTGAATGGGGTCAATGAGATTGTCAAATCAAAATCTCATTGTTAAAGGACTCCAATATAACATCCTTGTTGAAGAAAATATTTAAATACGTAGTTGTTTGATTTGCATTAGAGCATCAGCATTGCTGAAGCACACTGAGCTGATGTGCTTTCCTGAAGGAGGTGAATTTGTTAATATTTGCAGAAGAGCAAAATACTGAAAAAGAAAATGAGGAAAAATTAATTATTTCATACACATTTACTTATCTTTATAAATTACTGAATTTGGGCTCTTTAAGTTATCCATTGCCTATATTTACAAGCATGACTACATGAACCAAGTGATTCTTAAACTGCAGTAGACAAAAACTAATAAGAATGTTCATTGTCTTAAGAAATAACTTGCCAGGTATCCATCTAAACTATTCTGGACAAGGAAATTCTTGCATACTGCTCCCTAAATGATGATAATGTTGGTTGCTGCAGCCTTTGAGTGTGGGAGTTTTTAATACTATAAAACAAACAAAAAAAAAGCCGATTTTACTGTAGTAGAAATAAATTCTTTACACCTTTGAATAAATATTTGGTGGAAAAGTTCATGCTTTTATTTAGAGCCTGTGTATCTCTCCATTTCCTTCTTCCTCCACAGAGTAACAGTGTGTGTATTAAAAAAACAGAGAGAGAAAGACAATAAGCTGAAGAATATACTTCTGATCCTCATGTTCTGTCATAGCTAACATTACTATTCTGTTTCTGCTACTGAAAAAACCTACTACTACCCATTTACAAGGCACCATTTTAGATGCAGGACATCAAGTGATAATTTCAGATATTCACAATAACATTCACATTTTGTCAGTCTACTATCTTGTAGTAACATGTATATAGCCAAGTGGTGAATTCAATCCAGTTGTGTCAGTCTCTGTAGAAATGCATGGCAAGGTGATAATCCTATTTCCAAAGACCTCGTGATTTCAGTACCCAGTCGCACCCGAAGAAGTATTTATATAGTACAGGAAAAATATTTAACATATTTCCTGTATCTCCTGTTTCCCAAAGATCATCTGAGCATTCCCATCTAAGCGCTTCCTTGATATTGGACAAATGTAGGAAATAGGTGATTTCTCTCACATTTTTCTTCTCATATACTATATTGCCTTTATGAGATTGATGTGTGTTTAATATCACCCCCTTCTAGAGAGGATGAGTAAAAACTGATACATGATAAATGTTCATCACCTCATTATTGTGTTCCTAGTGCATGGTTAGGTGTACTACCATGAGGAAGAGAGCATAACAACAGATTTTCACAACAAATTAAATCTCCCCCTTTGAATAACAAACGCCTTTTCAAGTTAATCAAAATTTAAGCTCCACCAGAAACAAGAAATCTGGAAGCAGAGCCATTCAAAGATTTGAAATACAGATTCCTGTATGTTTTATGACGGCGTTGTCCAAAATGAGATGTTCTGTATAGTTAAAACAAATTACTTACTTTGCAGCTATTTTGAACCTTACAGTTTGTGATGTAGCAAGCTCAGTCTGAAAAAATATCTCTGAGGTGGGTAAGCAGAGGTCATTTGCTGAGTGAAAAGGGTTTTTTGGTTTTTTTTTTTGTTTTTGTTTTTGTTTTTTTTTAAAACAAGATAAGAAAAATTCTACCCTCGCTGTGGAATGCATGGATTGTTGGAAGGTAACTCTTTGGATCAGCATCCAAAGTGTTCTAACTTTGATTTGATTTGTGAGGTACAACATGAGTAAATTGGGGGATTTTCAAACAAATTACTACTTTTTTTTTTTTTAAATTTTGTACAGTTTTTCTTTTTTCCCCCATGTAAAGTGCTCTGTAATAACTTTGCTTTGCTGGTTCTTGTTTGCATAGCATTATCATCAAGTAATAAATTCTTCTTTGCTATGTAAGAAACAATAAAAATCTTTTTTTCTAATAGTTCTCCCAGGAAGAGAAACCCATCTGAATTGGTCAGGCCTAAGCAGCGGCCTGTGTGAGAAAAGAAATAAATGAGTTTTCCTTTATTAAAAAACTATATCACATTAATAAAATTTTATTCTAATTAGGACAAATACATTAATGCTTAATATTGCTTATGTATTTAATAGTCTTGACAGTCCTGGATGGCATGTATCTTTCTCTGGCTTCCCATCAAATACCACAATGTTACAGAGTAACTGTGTTGGAAATAATGTAGGTTAGCTTGTGACTAGCATCACAAAAGATCCTCTCTACAGTGTTGTCAATAAATTATCTCATCTCAGTACACTTTCTACTTTACATCTTTCATACAACTTGTTTCTAAAAACAGCATCCAAAGCTCCTACTTATTTACAGAACCATCTGGATTGTAGATATGTAAAAGAACTGTTAAATTTGTAAGCATGAATTAATTGAAGAAAAAGTTCTGCTTTATTGGGTACATAATGTTTCTTGCTTTTCCTTAAATCATGCTTTACAGCAGCCATAGATAATACAGTTAATTTCATAGGCAATTAAAAAAAAAAAAAACCAAAAAACCAAGCAAACCCACACAACTTTAAATTATGGTAAATAGGCAACAAAACCTAAATATTCATGAGAGAGAAAGTATTTCAGAATGCTGATCCCTTGTGTGCTTCCATGGCTCATCTCATGCTATTGCTGTCTCATTTCCACATCAGAGGTAATTTTGTGCTTTATAGATGCAAAATTCTTAACATTGATAGGAATTCTACAAATTTCGATACACTGGGAGAAGAGGGAGTACAAAATGTGAAACTGGAATAAATAAGGGACATATATATGCTGGCTGATTTGAGTAGGAGGGTACTAAAGAATGGGACTGGTAGTGAGCAGGTAACTCTAAGGTACTGAATGTCCTGGAGAGATCAGATTACTAGTGCTTGGATAAGGAGAGTGGAACTGGAATCAAAAGAATGAGAGCTGGAGACTAAGAAAACAAGATTAGGAAAAAGAACCAAAGAAGAGAGAGAAGTAGATATGTATTAAAGTTATGTTGGATGCGAAGACAGAGGAATTATTGTGCTGGTGTGAAAAAGTGTACTTATTAAAGAAAATTTGTTTGAGAGCTGGAATGAACTTAAGATTCTTGTTTCTTGCCTTTCCACTCTTGTTAGGAAATACCTGTGACACTCTCCAGCTAGATTATGCCATTCTTGGCAGGGTCATTCCATGAGAAAGATGACAGCCTACTGCTTTTATTGCATGAGATAAAAGTATATCTTCAATGTATCTAGCAGAGTGCTGTCTGGAGCAGCCTTGTTGATGATCTACGTGCATATAGATATGACATGATATAATTAAACTCCTGTTATTCATAGTCTTTAAAACACAGAAAATTATGCACAGGCTTCTCCTTCCCTGTTGTTTGTTCAATGTCAAATTAGCTCCCTTGTCCATATACATACGCATTATGATACTGTCTATAATTAAATAAGCATGTACTGTGGTTTCCACCGAACTGCTGTCTACTGTGGTGCTTTGCAGATGAATCAGGGCTGGGAACATGCATTGGATTTAAATCAAGAATAGTGAAGAAAGCTGTCATCTGTGGGACAATAAAGTTAATGAAGAAGTTGGAAGCATAGTAAATGAAGCAAAGATTTGCAAGATTAAACGTGGCATTGTGGTAAAATGTGGTGAGTTGCATTTTGCCCAGTGATTGCTAAAGTTAGCTTATGACAGGATGCCAAGCTTAGCCTTTTATGTTAAACACAGATACTGAGACTTTCAAAGACAGGCTGCATAACAAATTTGTTTCCAAGCAAAAATTCTAAATTTCTTCAAATTTCTTCTTTATCACATTTATCACTATATGGTTCCAAACCCACAGTTTTCACAATTAGCTGCTAATCATGTGTGGTCTTCCTTTTCTGCATACTTACTTTGTGACCCTCCAGATCCATTCGGGACTCACAGCTGTAGCTGCAATAAAAGAACAGATGTGTTTTAAACACACAGTTCTGTCTTAATAAAATGAGGTCTTATTGTAATGTGATTAGATATTTCAACTTATTGGTAGTTTTTATTTTAATCTTTCTGTGTGTCCATCTGTCAAATATAGGAAAATAAAAATAAGTTAAAATGTATAACACGCTAATGCTGAAGCAAGGATATCAGTTAAAAACCCTGAAGGAAATAGATTATTCTTTCTTCAGTGCCATGTTTGTATGGTGTAAGGTCAAAAATGTGAGAAGTAACAAATGAGGCTAAAACCAAAAAATACCAAGCCCAGAATCATGATTAATTTCACAGGGTCAGAGGATAATTCAGGTTGGAAGGGTCCACTGGTTTACTTGGTAAAATGCTGAAGTGTTTCCTTATAGCCAGTCTGAATATATTTTGTTTCAACTTGTGCCTGTTATCTGTTACCATCCCACCATGTACTACTGTGAAGAGGCTAGGCTATAAGCTTTGTTGTTGAGGTTTTTTTTCCTCTCTTATTGTCTACTGAGTTTCATTTAGAAGCGTAAACCCAATTTCTAGGCACAGAACTATGTAAAGCAAACTTTGCCAGGGCTTTCACACTGTAAGAGGCATGGAGGGGAACCTGGAGCAGAATCTTGCAATCTCTTTAATTGTACTCAGTAGTCTCAATTACTTATTTTATGCAAAGAGGAATAACTGCATTTTACATTACTATATTCTAAAAGGATGAAAAGGAATCCTAATTCTTGAATAGAGGGACAGGTGTGAATCCTAAACCTTAAATAAGAGCAACAGATGTTCTTTTCTTAAGATCTTGTGACCTGCCTCCACATGCATTCCCATGCGTGCTGCCCTGGTTCTGGTATTGTTAATTTTAGTGCTTAGTAGCTTGTCCAGCTGCATTATGCAGAAGAACAAGGGGTTTTTTCTATTTGTAGGTGAATGATCATAAGAGCTTGAACAGCCTGATATATTTTTTTTTGTTGTTGAAAAATATTTTCTGCTGAGGTCTCTTTTGCCCAGAATGTTATTGACAAAATTTCTGAAATAGCCAAAGTTGATGAAACACTGCAATTTTTGGGATGCTGCATGAAACTGTAAAGACTAATAGCTGTTTCTCTTAAAAACAGTTAATGGTTATGTCTGTTCACTGCATAGATTCAATAGCTTTAAAATCTTACACTCTAAGTGTTTGTAATGAGAATTCATTTTTAGTAAAACAATAAAGTTGTTTCCTCATTTGAGGAGTGGGGGGAGGACTCACCACTCTTGCCTCAGCCTAGAATTTTACCTTTTCAGTCAGACCAGTTTGTTACAACATAGATTTTCAATAATGCAAAAGTGCTTTTGCAGAATTAGGGTTGTCTGCAGAGATTTTTCTCATTGTGCTTTGCATGATGTGTGTGGGTTTTATGGTTGTTTGGTGGTTGTTTGGGGTTTTTGTTTGTTTGTTTTTTAATATCTGGGGGGAATGAGACTTTTTTCCCTTTTGTTCTTCTGCCTCTTTGCTTCCCTACTGTTTTCTGCGGTTGCTTGAGGTTTTCTGAGGGCAGAGGATCTCATTCAGAGTTCTCTGAGTTCAGGCAGAGTCCTTTCCCTTGAAGATGCATTGCATCTGGCCCCAAAATCTTACTTTAAGTTGACATGTTTTTAAAAAGAAAAAAAAAAACCAAGAAATCTGGAACGTTAAGAGTCAGTTACTGGCTTGAAGACTTTATAATGCAAATTGCCAACAAAAAAAGAAAGGGGAAGAAAGTCTTATATTGTCTACAATTTGTAGATTGAGGTCTTGAAGAAAAGTAGTCTCTTTAAAATAAAATAAACTATATCCAGCCTACTTCTGGTAGCCTTGGCTGAATTTGGGCTTAAATGTGCCTAACCAAGTGCCGTAAGCCTGTTGTTTCCATGTTGCCCTTACATTGTCTCTCACTCACATGAGCAGCATCTGTGTGTCACTTCAGCAGGACCAAAGCTGGGTTTATACACCCTACTATCCTTGAGAATTGGTTCATACACCATTTATGGCACCCTTTCCCCCGGCATTCAGCTTCACATGTTGCAGCATAGTCATGTGCACCCAGGGAATCCACCTCTCTGACCCCCTCGATGTCCACCTTACACTCAATGCGTGTATGCTTGCCAATGTAGCTTGTCAAGTAAGGGTCAGGTACATAAGGAAAGTATTTTTTTTATATACCTGTGTTGATTTTTTTTTGTTGTTGTTGTTGTTAAAGCTTCATTGTATCCTTAGCAACTCTAGGGTACTGGACTGCCACCTAGCTTTTCTTCCTTTTATTCTGTCCTGTATTGTCCAAGTAGATGATAATCTTGGTGTACGCTGATGTATAAATTGGGGAAGTAGGACTTGGACACAAACCCAGAAGTAAGCTAATGTTAATACAGACATAGCTGTTGGGAATAGGTTGTTGCAGGTTTTGCTGCAGGCTTGCCTTTCCAGGCTAGTCTTACAAATGATTACATGTACCTTCTGAAGCAGGAAAAAGGAGTCACACTTGGGTCTGCATCGCATAGTAGCCTCTAGCTGTCTTTGGTTACTTCATGTCGCTGAGAAGCTCTCTCCCAGGTCTTACATTAAGATCATTTAAGTCTTCTGTGTGAAACATGGGTCTTCCAATAGAAGGTTACTGTATTAAACAAATAATGTAAAATAATTCTTAGGATGACCTTGGAACAAAGACAAAAGATGAACAGGATAACTCCATGTTCAAAAGTTCAATATTCAGTTGTATCCTGAACTTTATCAGAGAACAAATTAAGGTATTTGTCTTCTGTTTGGTGACTTTACTCCATTTTCCCCTAACATTTTAGACGGTTGCAGTTGGAATGGCTGAAATTTCCTTTCCATTTTTTCCTTTGCTCTAACAACCATGCAAAACCTGACTGGAGAAGTGGAAATTATCTCTTTGCCCAATCTTCTGCCCACCTCTAAACACAGCAAGAGGCATAGTAGGTGATAGCATGGGAAAGGAAGCTCACTATACTTAACTCTTTTTCTGGTAAAAAGTAGCTGAATGATTTTATGGAAGTGGAATAAATTAAAGGTTTCTCTGTGACTTGTAATTAATGCTGGAATTGAGCAGTAGAGGATCAAGCTGCCAGAATTTGATTTCTGCTGTCTCTAACCAGAATTTGGAATAATAATGTAGCTCTAGGCTTGATTCTCAAACGTGAAAACCCACAAAGGCCTGTTCTGGAAGAAATTTCGTTTTCTTTGTTTTCAAAATTTGAACTTCTTTCCAATTAAGTGATATGATGTTTCATGTGTTTTTATTCTCTCTTCTTGTCACATATCTTAAAAACTGAGCTTCAGTTCAGAATATGTGTTAATACAATGGGTTGGAAAAGCTTGTGTGAAAAATCTCTTGTTTGTGGAACAAATAACTTGTTGCTGCTCAGACTTTCTGTATGGACATCTATTTAAAAACAAAAACTGGTATGGAACCAAGCGAGCTGGTACTAAAGAAACAGAAGCATACAGGGATGGCTTTTTCCATCTTTAAATTGGTGGACTATGTTGATACTGAAAATAATAAGAGGCCATATTAAAACACAAATACTTAAAAAGTTAGCATAATAATAAATAGGGAGGAGCTACATTCTTGTGATTACCTTTAAGGGGCAGAAATTAGACCTGAATGGAAAATGTGTTGGTGTAAGAAATGGAATAGGAAAACTAAGTTGTTTTTCCTCAGCTTTGTTGGATCCACACTGAGAAGAATAAACTAGCTGGGTTGTAAATATGTACAGGATGCAAAGTAGTTCATGTACAAAGCTGTGTTTTTTAGAGCATAACTCTGTCTGTAAAGAGCCTTTTGCATTCTGAAGGAGGTAGCATGGACTTCTGGTTCTGAAAGTAAATTGCCCTAGGAGAACATTATAAAATGTTTGCAGAATACCTGGAAATTACTCTTGATTTGGCTAACCTGAAGACACTAGGTGCCTGAAGTGATAGTTCTCATGCCTGTCTCTGAAGGTCCTTCATATAATAATGTCAAAAGAGTGGAAGTCACAATGTTTGCAGTAACTTTGGATGGATTCATTTAGTTCTTTAGCACTATTTTAAGGGTACGGACTCATGTCCTAGTCCTCAGTCTGAATTTTGGTTTTCTTAAAATTGTTAGCCAGTGCTAAATTTATCAGATGTTCTATATAACAAAATTGCTGTATTATGCAGTCAAATCCAAGGCTGCACATAAAAAGGAAACAAAATGTGACTTTTCCTATGTCATCTTGTCACTAGCTCCTCTCTCAGCTCAGGTTGCTGGAAAACTGCTGCTAAAACACATACAGAGAAAAGGTGTTTGTTCAGAGGATCCATGGCATTGTTGCCATGCGGTTGAGCCGCGCATGTTTGAATGATGCACTCCCTCCACTTGTGGTGTTGGAATGCCCTCTGCAAGTGTTGGTTCTCTTTCTGGACTTATAGGGGCTCCTAATAAGCAGTGTATGCAAGTTCTCTTAAATCCTGAAGGCAATCCCTTAAAGCAGGCAGTTTGAGTTGTCATTTGTGTCCCAATCGTTTCTGTCCCTGTGCCAAGCCTGCTTAGTTCAGCATGGCTGTGTGTGTTTCAAGGAACTAAATGAAACTGATAGCTGATTTGAGATTGCAAAGGTGGAAAAGCACATGGCAAAGCTGCCTTTTTAGAGATTAAATCTGGAATGATATATGATGGGCATTCTTAGGTGAAAGTATAGATTGCCATGAGAAAATTATAAGAGAATGGTCTCATCTACCAGGCAAATGTTGAAGTTTGACAATATTCTCTAATATGGACTGTCAAAGCAGATAGGTTACTGCTTTGGTGTCTTTGTAAGAGCGGTGCATGGAGTTATTAACAGGAAATGGAAATTTAAAAAAAAATATTTTTTCATAGGAATTGGAAACATTTCCGAGATTACTCCTGTTACCTTTAGGTTAGGTTAAGAAGTACAATGTTGTCTACACACTGAAGTATGACTCCATATTTGGCCAGGAACCTTCTCTGCATAAATTTCCTTAAAGTGTCAAGCACATGGCACAATTGCCACCTACTAGCGTAACTCCAGCACATATTTTTTTCATATGCTATGTAAGACCAAATATGTAACAACTGGATTGATAAAAAGTTTGTTGTACAAGGATAATTTTCAGAAAAATCTTTATAAAAATCTGAAATCAACTAGGTAGCATATAATTTTGAGCGGCAAATTTTTAACCTTGTCTTTTGTTACTGTAATGTTAGCTATTCAGACAAATTATTTTTAGTTTCTTGCAGAAAGCTACAATACCCTATTATGATTTTTTTCTTTTTTTTTTTTTTTTCCTGAGAAGATGCTTTCCAAGCACATTCCAATATTCTTTAATTTCCACTGTTGGAACTAGGCACAAACTCTGCAGTTATGTGCGTAACTTTTACCACTGTGAAACAAAAAACACGTGTGCAGAGCACAGTTACCATTTTTACTTTCTTCTGCTATGACTGTACCAATGCTAAGAAGCTTTTACCGTCTCTCTGCTGTTTATTGATGAAGAACATGATATAATTTGTTTCTTATACGGCTTACAGTGAGTTAAATAGCATGATACAGAAAGTACAAATTTATTATTGAAAGTAGACCATGAGCATTCTGCATTATATAGATATAATGATTGGTGGCTGCAAGTTACCTCTTAGATTTTTGGGTGGTTGGTTTGTTTTTCTTTTCTGTCTTCTATTTCTTTCTTTGACCTCTTTGTCAGTATTCTCTACCCCTTGTCTCTGCTATCTGGGAAGATGCTTGTTGAATGTTGCATAAAATCAAAATTATTGATTTGAGAACAATTGTCAGTGACATCTATACCAGGTCACACTTATAAACTTAAAAAGATGTAAACACTGTGTTTGCATAATTTTTTTTTCATGAAAACTTATTTGTAATTAAAATACTAGGAAAATGTATCATCTATTCCTCTGAAACTAGAACCATCTTTGAGAAGGTGACAAGGGAATAGGATGCTGGAATTGGAAGATTTCTCAATGTCTTGTGGAGAAATTGCACCTGTCTCATTCCACTATTTTTGTGAAGTTCTTCCATAATTAACTCCACCCATCTGCTTCTTTTATTGCACTGCAGCTTGTGGGAGAAATTACTGAATTCAAATACAGCAAAATCATTAACTCCCAATATTTTGATGAATGTAAAATTGCCCTTTACTGTAACATCTCTGTCAGACTGGTACTATGTTATATTTTGGGAGAAAGAAGACAAATTCCTGGATGGACGTGGCTCACTCCAGTAGACTATATTCAGTCACTTAAACTGAAGATGACCCTCTATACACTGTGCGGTGGAGTTATGTCATGTATGTGCAGACTCAGATTTTAGTGTTCCCTTCAAAGAATGTTTCTTGACTGGAACTGCTGGAAAACATACTTACAAGCTCTTTAGCAGCCATTTAAAGGCAGATAGGACTCTAAAGCTGATAAAATGTAGCCTGTTTCTTTCCAATTGTACCTCCTCCATTTTTGACAGGAGTGAGTCTCACACCACCTAACTGGGTAGTTGCTATGTCAGACAGCATGAGTTAGAGATCACCTCTTACCATTCTAAGTCATCCATTGAAAGCTCACAAAGGGATGCTGGCAGCATCTTTTCCTTTCTTCTGGATTGCTGAAAATGTCTGAAATGGATCACCACAGAGCCACCTAGCATATTAAGTGAGTTACAGTTGCAAACAGTGTCACCAAGTGCTGATTCTGGAGTTCCATAGCTTTTCTTAAGATATGTTTGTGATCCCCATTCAAACTTTATTGTTGAAAAGAGGTGGGGGTATAAATTGCTGTAAATATCTGTAATTACTACTGTAGCTTGTGGAAAACTTTTTTTTAAAATGTTATTTACATTATGATTTTTTTAGCAGAGTATTTCCCTAATACCTCAGTCATCTGTAACCCACAGTGCTAAGTGGGATACTTAGTTCCAGGATGTGGGTTCAAAATGTTGGATAAAATAAATTTATTCAGATGTTTCTGTAGTACAGAAGTACACTTTTCTTAAACATTAGTCTACAACAGCCATACCTAAGTCCACACATGCATTTCTTCCATCAGGATGTGAAGTGAGCAGTAGTTTTGCTTTGGGCATTTTTCTGCTAGGAGGTGTAATTCACAAGCAGAGTGCTTGGCTTCTTTTGAGCACTGACAAAGCTGGAATTGTTATCCTAGTAAAGTAATGGTTTCCTTGTGTTTTATACATAACCTGAGACTGGTTTTATCAGGCTTTTATTTTGTGTCACCACAGTCCTGAGAACCTTAAAACATGAAGCATCTGAAGGACTCTTGTCCTATAGCTGGTGCTAGGATATGTTAGTGTGGGAAATCCTGAGCAGAGGCCAGTGAAACATAAAGGCATTTATTTCGTTATTCGTTCTGGTTTGTAGACAAGCCAGGAGCAGTACTGTAATGGTTCTTCATCTGTATTTGTATATGAGCCATTTGTTGGAGTCAAATGCTATTAGAAAGCTAAATTGCTTTGGCTAAAGTTAACTTTTACATCTTTGTGTGAAACAACCTACTGAGGAAGAACATCCTCCCACTTCTCTTTTGATACTGAGTTCCCAAAGCCCACAGCTCTTTTTAGGAAAATCAGTAAGTTTCATCTTGCAGTCTCTAATAAAAAAATATTTGTCATTTTAGGGAACTGTTTTCCTTTGTGTTCGAGGGGAAAGAAACTAATGGTGGATACAAAGAGTGGAGTTCTTGTTTGGAAAGAGACCAAAGCCCTCTAACTCTGGTATTTCAGTTCAGAAAAGTTTACTTCAGTGTTTCCATGGAAGTGATAGTATTCTTCTAAGACTTTCACACAAACAGTATCAGTCTTACTGAAACTGTAGATGGCGATGGTCTCTGAAACTCTTCCTCTCACTGGGCACAACCCTGACAGATGCTCAGCAACACGTGAAAGAATCTGAGCTGCTACTGACCTTAGTCAGAGTTGGAGATGCACAGTATGTTACAGGGCAGGATCCACGGTCACCGAAGTTGTGAATTCAGCCCATGTTGCTATACTAAAATGCATATCAATGAAGCTTCAACAAAGGTGGTGGTGGGGGGTGAACTGCTCTTTCAAAAGGAGTGTTAGCTGTGTTTTTCTTAGGAAACTTGTCTGTCTGCTTTGATAATTATTGCTGCTATGGAAATAAATATTTAGGATGCCTTTTCTATGAAGAATCTCTGATGTTTAAAAATACATGGCTTTTAACTGAGAATAAAGCTTCCATACGCAGGTGAAGATGCATAATATACCCAATGATTGTCAGCCGTGGCAGCTTTACAGATCATCTTAACTGAGAATAATGTTTAACTATATGCAGGTTTCTGATCAAGTTGTTAGGAAAAATAGTGCTTGCTTTAAGAGCAGCATGCAGGCATAGCCTGCTTGCTGCCTTGACACAAGAACTGAAAACTAGGAAGCCTGAATTCAGATCCCACTCTTACAGTGATTCCAGCTGTGGCC